>NC_135057.1:701469-1301469 GCF_051014685.1 Ptiloglossa arizonensis
AACGTATAACGTATAACGTATAACGTATAACGTATAACGTATAACGTATAACGTATAACGTATAACGTATAACGTATAACGTATAACGTATAACGTATAACGTATAACGTATAACGTATAACGTATAACGTATAACGCATATCATAGAACGTAGACCGTATAACGTATAATGTATAACGTATAACGAATAATGTATAACGTATAACGTATAACGTACAACGTACAACGTATAACGTAAAACGTATAACGTATAACGTATAACGTATAACGTATAACGTATAACGTATAACGTATAGCGTATAACGTATAACGTATAACGCATATCCTAGAACGTATACCGTATAACGTATTACGTATAACGCATATCCTAGAACGTATACAGTATAACGTATAATGTATAACGAATAACGTATAACGTATAACGTATAACGCATATCCTAAAACGTATGCCGTATAACGTATAACGTATAAAGTATAACGTATAACGTATGACGTATAACGTATAACGTATAACGTATAACGTATAACGTATAACGTATAACGTATAACGTATAACGTATAACGTATAACGCATAATGTATAACGCATATCCTAAAACGTATGCCGTATAACGTATAACGTATAACGTATAACGTATAACGTATGACGTATAACGTATAACGTATAACGTATAACGTATAACGTATAACGTATAACGTATAACGTATAACGTATAACGTATAACGTACAACGTATAACGTAAAGCGTATAACGTATAACGCGTAACGTATAACGTATAACGTATAACGTATAACGTATAACGTATAACGTATAACGTATAACGTATAACGTATAACGTATAACGTATAACGTATAACGTATAACGTATAACGTATAACGTATAACGTATAACGTATAACGTATAACGTATAACGCATAACGTATACCGTACAATGTATAACGTATAACGTGTAACGTCTAACGTATAACGTATAACGTACAACGTATAACGTAAAGCGTATAACGTATAACGCGTAACGTATAACGTATAACGTATAACGTATAACGTATAACGTTTAACGTATAACATATAACGCATATCATAGAACGTTTACAGTATAACGTATAATGTATAACGAATAACGTATATCGTATAACGTATAACGTATAACGTATAACGTATAACCTATAACGTATAACGTATAACGTATAACGTATAACGCATATCCTAGAACGTATACCGTATAACGTATAACGTATAACGCATATCCTAGAACGTATACAGTATAACGTATAATGTATAACGAATAACGTATAACGTATAACGTATAACGCATATCCTAAAACGTATGCCGTATAACCTATAACGTATAACGTATAACGTATAACGTATGACGTATAACGTATAACGTATAACGTATAACGTATAACGTATAACGTATAACGTATAACGTATAACGTATGACGTACAACTTATATCGTATAACGTATAACGGACAACGTATAATGTATAACGTATAACGACTGACGTATAACGTATAACGTATAACGTATAACGTATAACGTATAACGTATAACGTATAACGTATAACGTATAACGTATAACGTATACCGTATAACGTAGAACGTATAACGTATAAATAATAACGTATAACGTATAACGTAAAACGTATAACGTATAACGTATAACGTATAACGTATAACGTATAACGTATAACGTATAACGTATAACGTATAACGTATAACGTATAACGCATATCATAGAACGTATACCGTATAACGTATAATGTATAACGTATAACGAATAATGTATAACGTATAACGTATAACGTACAACGTACAACGTACAACGTATAACGTAAAACGTATAACGTATAACGTATAACGTATAACGTATAACGTATGACGTATAACGTATAACGTATAACGTATAACGTATAACGTATAACGTATAACGTATAACGTATGCCGTATAACGTATAACGTATAACGTATAACGTATAAAGTATAACGTATAACGTATGACGTATAACGTATAACGTATAACGTATAACGTATAACGTATAACGTATAACGTATAACGTATAACGTATAACGTATAACGCATAATGTATAACGCATATCCTAAAACGTATGCCGTATAACGTATAACGTATAACGTATAACGTATAACGTATGACGTACAACGTATAACGTATAACGTATAACGTATAACGTATAACGTATAACGTATAACGTATAACGTATAACGTATAACGTATAACGTATAACGTATAACGTATAACGTATAACGTATAACGTATAACGTATAACGTATAACGTATAACGTATAACGTATAACGTGTAACGTATAACGTATAACGTATAACGTATAGCGTATAACGTATAACGTATAACGTATAACGTATAACGTATAACGTATAACGTATAACGTATAACGTATAACGTATAACGTATAACGTATAACGTATAACGTATAACGTATAACGTATAACTTATATCGTATAACGTATAACGGAAAACGTATAATGTATAACGTATAACGAATGACGTATAACGTATAACGTATAACGTATAACGTATAACGTATAACGTATAACGTATAACGTATAACGTATAACGTATAACGTATAACGTATAACGTAAAACGTATAACGTATAACGTATACCGTATAACGTAGAACGTATAAATAATAACGTATAACGTATAACGTATAACGTATAACGTATAACGTATAACGTATAACGTATAACGTATAACGTATAATGTATAACGTATAACGTATAACGTATAACGCATATCCTAGAACGTATACCGTATAACGTATAACGTATAACGCATATCCTAGAACGTATACAGTATAACGTATAATGTATAACGAATAACGTATAACGTATAACGTATAACGCATAATGCATAACGCATATCCTAAAACGTATGCCGTATAACGTATAACGTATAACGTATAACGTATAACGTATGACGTATAACGTATAACGTATAACGTATTACGTATAACGTATAACGTATAACGTATAACGTATAACGTATAACGTATAACGTATAACGTATAACGTATAACGTATAACGTATAACGTATAACGTATAACGTATAACGTATAACGTATAACGTATAACGTATAACGTATAACGTATAACGTATAACGTATAACGTATAACGTATAACGTATAACGTATAACTTATATCGTATAACGTATAACGGAAAACGTATAATGTATAACGTATAACGAATGACGTATAACGTATAACGTATAACGTATAATGTATAACGTATAACGAATGACGTATAACGTATAACGTATAACGTATAACGTATAACGTATAACGTATAACGTATAACGTATAACGTATAACGTATAACGTATAACGTATAACGTAAAACGTATAACGTATAACGTATACCGTATAACGTAGAACGTATAAATAATAACGTATAACGTATAACGTATAACGTATAACGTATAACGTATAACGTATAACGTATAACGTATAACGTATAATGTATAACGTATAACGTATAACGTATAACGCATATCCTAGAACGTATACCGTATAACGTATAACGTATAACGCATATCCTAGAACGTATACAGTATAACGTATAATGTATAACGAATAACGTATAACGTATAACGTATAACGCATAATGCATAACGCATATCCTAAAACGTATGCCGTATAACGTATAACGTATAACGTATAACGTATAACGTATGACGTATAACGTATAACGTATAACGTATTACGTATAACGTATAACGTATAACGTATAACGTATAACGTATAACGTATAACGTATAACGTATAACGTATAACGTATAACGTATAACGTATAACGTATAACGTATAACGTATAACGTATAACGTATAACGTATAACGTATAACGTATAACGTATAACGTATAACGTATTACGTATAACGTATAACGTATAACGTATAACGTATAACGTATAACGTATAACGTATAACTTATATCGTATAACGTATAACGTACAACGTATAATGTATAACGTATAACGAATGACGTATAACGTATAACGTATAACGTATAACGTATAACGTATAACGTATAACGTATAACGTATAACGTATAACGTATAACGTATAACGTATAACGTATAACGTAAAACGTATAACGTATAACGCATAACGTACAATGTATAACGAATAACGTATAACGTATATCCTAAAACGTGTGCCGTATAACGTATAACGTATAACCTATAACGTATAACGTGTGACGTAGAACGTATAACGTACAACGTATAACGTAAAACGTATAACGTATAACGTATAACCTATAACGTATAACGTGTGACGTAGAACGTATAACGTACAACGTATAACGTATAACGTATAACGTATAACGTATAACGTTTAACGCATAATGTGTAAAGCTTATCCTAAAACGTGTGCCGTATAACGTATAACGTATAACCTATGACGTATAACGTGTAACGTATAACGTATAACGTATAACGTATAACGTATAACGTATAACGTATAACGTATAACGTATAACGTATAACGTATAACGTATAACGTATAACGTATAACGTTTAACGTATAACATATAACGTAAAACGTATAACGTATAACGCATAACGTACAATGTATAACGAATAACGTATAACGTATATCCTAAAACGTGTGCCGTATAACGTATAACGTATAACCTATAACGTATAACGTGTGACGTAGAACGTATAACGTACAACGTATAACGTAAAACGTATAACGTATAACGTATAACCTATAACGTATAACGTGTGACGTAGAACGTATAACGTACAACGTATAACGTATAACGAATAACGTATAACGTATAACGTTTAACGCATAATGTGTAAAGCTTATCCTAAAACGTGTGCCGTATAACGTATAACGTATAACCTATGACGTATAACGTGTAACGTATAACGTATAACGTATAACGTACAACGTATAACGTAAAACGTATAACGTATAACGTATAACGTATAACGTATACCGTATAACGTAGAACGTATAACGTACAAATAATAACGTATAACGTATAACGTATAACGTATAACGTATAACGTATAACGTATAACGTATAACGTATAACGTATAACGCATATCATAGAACGTATACCGTATAACGTATAATGTATAACCTATAACGAATAATGTATAACGTATAACGTATAACGTACAACGTACAACGTATAACGTAAAACGTATAACGTATAACGTATAACGTATAACGTATAACGTATAACGTATAACGTATAACGTATAACGTATAACGTATAACGTATAACGTATAACGTATAACGTATAACGTATAACGTATAACGAATAACGTATAACGTATAACGTATAACGTATAACGTATAACGTATAACGTGTAAGGTATAACGTGTAACGTATAACGTATAACGTATAACGTATAACGCATATCCTAGAACGTATACAGTATAACGTATAATGTATAACGAATAACGTATAACGTATAACGTATAACGCATAATGCATAACGCATATCCTAAAACGTATGCCGTATAACGTATAACGTATAACGTATAACGTATAACGTATGACGTATAACGTATAACGTATGACGTATAACGTATAACGTATAACGTATTACGTATAACGTATAACGTATAACGTATAACGTATAACGTATAACGTATAACGTATAACGTATAACGTATAACGTATAACGTATAACGTATAACGTATAACGTATAACGTATAACGTATAACGTATAACGTATAACGTATAACGTATAACGTATAACGTATAACGTATTACGTATAACGTATAACGTATAACGTATAACGTATAACGTATAACGTATAACGTATAACTTATATCGTATAACGTATAACGTACAACGTATAATGTATAACGTATAACGAATGACGTATAACGTATAACGTATAACGTATAACGTATAACGTATAACGTATAACGTATAACGTATAACGTATAACGTATAACGTATAACGTATAACGTATAACGTAAAACGTATAACGTATAACGCATAACGTACAATGTATAACGAATAACGTATAACGTATATCCTAAAACGTGTGCCGTATAACGTATAACGTATAACCTATAACGTATAACGTGTGACGTAGAACGTATAACGTACAACGTATAACGTAAAACGTATAACGTATAACGTATAACCTATAACGTATAACGTGTGACGTAGAACGTATAACGTACAACGTATAACGTATAACGTATAACGTATAACGTATAACGTTTAACGCATAATGTGTAAAGCTTATCCTAAAACGTGTGCCGTATAACGTATAACGTATAACCTATGACGTATAACGTGTAACGTATAACGTATAACGTATAACGTATAACGTATAACGTATAACGTATAACGTATAACGTATAACGTATAACGTATAACGTATAACGTATAACGTATAACGTTTAACGTATAACATATAACGTAAAACGTATAACGTATAACGCATAACGTACAATGTATAACGAATAACGTATAACGTATATCCTAAAACGTGTGCCGTATAACGTATAACGTATAACCTATAACGTATAACGTGTGACGTAGAACGTATAACGTACAACGTATAACGTAAAACGTATAACGTATAACGTATAACCTATAACGTATAACGTGTGACGTAGAACGTATAACGTACAACGTATAACGTATAACGAATAACGTATAACGTATAACGTTTAACGCATAATGTGTAAAGCTTATCCTAAAACGTGTGCCGTATAACGTATAACGTATAACCTATGACGTATAACGTGTAACGTATAACGTATAACGTATAACGTACAACGTATAACGTAAAACGTATAACGTATAACGTATAACGTATAACGTATACCGTATAACGTAGAACGTATAACGTACAAATAATAACGTATAACGTATAACGTATAACGTATAACGTATAACGTATAACGTATAACGTATAACGTATAACGTATAACGCATATCATAGAACGTATACCGTATAACGTATAATGTATAACCTATAACGAATAATGTATAACGTATAACGTATAACGTACAACGTACAACGTATAACGTAAAACGTATAACGTATAACGTATAACGTATAACGTATAACGTATAACGTATAACGTATAACGTATAACGTATAACGTATAACGTATAACGTATAACGTATAACGTATAACGTATAACGTATAACGAATAACGTATAACGTATAACGTATAACGTATAACGTATAACGTATAACGTGTAAGGTATAACGTGTAACGTATAACGTATAACGTATAACGTATGACGTATAACGTTTAACGTATAACGTATAACGTATAACGTATAACGTATAACGTATAACGTATAACTTATATCGTATAACGTATAACGTATAACGTATAACGTATAACGTATAACGTATAACGTATAACGTATAACGTATAACGTATAACGTATAACGTATAACGTATAACGTATAACGTATAACGTATAACGTATAACGTATAACGTATAACGTATAGCGTATAACGTATAACGTATAACGTATAACGTATAACGTACAACGTATAACGTATAACGTATAACGTATAACGTATAACGTATAACGTATAACGTATAACGTATAACGTATAACTTATATCGTATAACGTATAACGGAAAACGTATAATGTATAACGTATAACGAATGACGTATAACGTATAACGTATAACGTATAACGTATAACGTATAACGTATAACGTATAACGTATAACGTATAACGTATAACGTATAACGTATAACGTATAACGTATAACGTATAACGTATAACGTATAACGTATAACGTATAACGTATAACGTATAATGTATAATGTATAACGTATAACGTATAACGCATATCCTAGAACGTATACCGTATAACGTATAACGTATAACGCATATCCTAGAACGTATACAGTATAACGTATAATGTATAACGAATAACGTATAACGTATAACGTATAACGCATAATGTATAACGCATATCCTAAAACGTATGCCGTATAACGTATAACCTATAACGTATAACGTATAACGTATGACGTATAACGTATAACGTATAACGTATTACGTATAACGTATAACGTATAACGTATAACGTATAACGTATAACGTATAACGTATAACGTATAACGTATAACGTATAACGTATAACGTATAACGTATAACGTATAACGTATAACGTATAACGTATAACGTATAACGTATAACGTATAACGTATAACGTATAACGTATAACGTATAACGTATAACGTATAACGTATAACGTATAACGTATAACGTATAACGTATAACGTATAACGTATAACGTATAACGTATAACGTATAACGTATAACGTATAACGTATAACGTATAAGGTATAACGTATAGCGTATAACGTATAACGTATAACGTATAACGTATTACGTATAACGTATAACGTATAACGTATAACGTATAACGTATAACGTATAACGTATAACGTATAACGTATAACTTATATCGTATAACGTATAACGTACAACGTATAATGTATAACGTATAACGAATGACGTATAACGTATAACGTATAACGTATAACGTATAACGTATAACGTATAACGTATAACGTATAACGTATAACGTATAACGTATAACGTATTACGTATAACGTATAACGCATAACGTTTAACGTATAACATATAACGTAAAACGTATAACGTATAACGCATAACGTACAATGTATAACGAATAACGTATAACGTATATCCTAAAACGTGTGCCGTATAACGTATAACGTATAACCTATAACGTATAACGTGTGACGTAGAACGTATAACGTACAACGTATAACGTAAAACGTATAACGTATAACGTATAACCTATAACGTATAACGTGTGACGTAGAACGTATAACGTACAACGTATAACGTATAACGTATAACGTATAACGTATAACGTTTAACGCATAATGTGTAAAGCTTATCCTAAAACGTGTGCCGTATAACGTATAACGTATAACCTATGACGTATAACGTGTAACGTATTACGTATAACGTATAACGTACAACGTATAACGTAAAACGTATAACGTATAACGTATAACGTATAACGTATACCGTATAACGTAGAACGTATAACGTACAAATAATAACGTATAACGTATAACGTATAACGTATACCGTATAACGTAGAACGTATAACGTATAAATAATAACGTATAACGTATAACGTAAAACGTATAACGTATAACGTATAACGTATAACGTATAACGTATAACGTATAACGTATAACGTATAACGTATAACGTATAACGTATAACGTATAACGTATAACGCATATCATAGAACGTATACCGTATAACGTATAATGTATAACGTATAACGAATAATGTATAACGTATAACGTATAACGTACAACGTACAACGTATAACGTAAAACGTATAACGTATAACGTATAACGTATAACGTATAACGTATAACGTATAACGTATAACGTATAACGTATAACGTATAACGTATAACGCATATCCTAGAACGTATACCGTATAACGTATTACGTATAACGCATATCCTAGAACGTATACAGTATAACGTATAATGTATAACGCATAACGTATAACGTATAACGTATAACGCATATCCTAAAACGTATGCCGTATAACGTCCAACGTATAACGTAAAACGTATAACGTATAACGTATAACGTATAACGTATAACGTATAACGTATAACGTATAACGTATAACGTATAACGCATAACGTATAACGTACAATGTATAACGTATAACGTGTAACGTCTAACGTATAACGTATAACGTACAACGTATAACGTAAAGCGTATAACGTATAACGCGTAACGTATAACGTATAACGTATAACGTATAACGTATAACGTTTAACGTATAACATTTAACGCATATCATAGAACGTTTACAGTATAACGTATAATGTATAACGTATAACGTATATCGTATAACGTATAACGTATAACGTATAACGTGTAACCTATAACGTATAACGTATAACGTATAACGTATAACGCATATCCTAGAACGTATACCGTATAACGTATAACGTATAACGCATATCCTAGAACGTATACAGTATAACGTATAATGTATAACGAATAACGTATAACGTATAACGTATAACGCATATCCTAAAACGTATGCCGTATAACGTATAACGTATAACGTATAACGTATAACGTATGACGTATAACGTATAACGTATAACGTATAACGTATAACGTATAACGTATAACGTATAACGTATAACGTATAACGTATAACGTATAACGCATAATGTATAACGCATATCCTAAAACGTATGCCGTATAACGTATAACGTATAACGTATAACGTATAACGTATGACGTATAACGTATAACGTATAACGTATAACGTATAACGTATAACGTATAACGTATAACGTATAACGTATAACGTATAACATATAACGTATAACGTATAACGTATAACGTATAACGTATAACGTATAACGTATAACGTATAACGTATAACGTATAACGTATAACGTATAACGTATAACTTATATCGTATAACGTATAACGCACAACGTATAATGTATTATATAACGTATAACGAATGACGTATAACGTATAACTTATATCGTATAACGTGTAACGTACAACGTACAACGTATAAGATATAACGTATAAATCATATCCTAGAACGTATACCGTATAATGTATAACGTACGCCGTATAACGTATAACGTGTAACGTATAACGTATAACGTATAACGTATAACGTATAACGTATAACGTATAACGTATAACGTATAACGTATAACGTATAACGTATAACGTATAACTTATAACGCATAACGTATAACGTATACCGTATAACGTATAACGTATAACGCATAATGTATAACGCATATCCTAAAACGTATGCCGTATAACGTATAACGTATAACGTATAACGTATAACGTATAACGTATAACGTATGACGTATAACGTATAACGTATAACGTATAACGTATAACGTATAACGTATAACGTATAACGTATAACGCATAACGTATAACGTATAACGCATAACGTATAACGTACAATGTATAACGTATAACGTGTAACGTCTAACGTATAACGTATAACGTATAACGTATAACGCATAACGTATAACGTACAATGTATAACGTATAACGTGTAACGTCTAACGTATAACGTATAACGCATAACGTATAACGTATAATGTATAACGTATAACGTGTAACGTCTAACGTATAACGTATAACGTACAACGTATAACGTAAAACGTATAACGTATAACGCGTAACGTATAACGTATAACGTATAACGTATAACGTATAACGTATAACGTTTAACGTATAACATATAGCGCATATCATAGAACGTTTACAGTATAACGTATAATGTATAACGAATAACGTATAACGTATAACGTATAACATATAACGTATAACGTATAACGTATAACGTATAACGTATAACGTATAACGTATAACGTATAACGTATAACGTATAACGTATAACGTATAACGTATAACGTATAACGTATAACGTATAACGTATAACTTATATCGTATAACGTATAACGGACAACGTATAATGTATTATATAACGTATAACGAATGACGTATAACGTATAACTTATATCGTATAACGTATAACGTACAACGTATAACGTATAAGATATAACGTATAAATCATATCCTAGAACGTATACCGTATAATGTATAACGTACGCCGTATAACGTATAACGTGTAACGTATAACGTATAACGTATAACGTATAACGTATAACGCATAACGTATAACGTATAACGTATAACGTATAACGTGTAACGTCTAACGTATAACGTATAACGTACAACGTATAACGTAAAACGTATAACGTATAACGTATAACGTATAACGTATAACGTATAACGTATAACGTATAACGTATAACGTATAACGTATAACGTATAACGTATAACGTTTAACGTATAACGTATAACGCATATCATAGAACGTTTACAGTATAACGTATAATGTATAACGAATAACGTATATCGTATAACGTATAACGTATAACGTATAACGTATAACGTATAACGTATAACGTATAACGTATAACGTATAACGTATAACGTATAACGCATATCATAGAACGTATACCGTATAACGTATAATGTATAACGTATAACGAATAATGTATAACGTATAACGTATAACGTACAACGTACAACGTATAACGTAAAACGTATAACGTATAACGTATAACGTATAACGTATAACGTATAACGTATAACGTATAGCGTATAACGTATAACGTATAACGCATATCCTAGAACGTATACCGTATAACGTATTACGTATAACGCATATCCTAGAACGTATACAGTATAACGTATAACGTATAACGTATAACGTATAACGCATAATGTATAACGCATATCCTAAAACGTATGCCGTATAACGTATAACGTATAACGTATAACGTATAACGTATGACGTATAACGTATAACGTATAACGTATAACGTATAACGTATAACGTATAACGTATAACGTATAACGTATAACGTATAACGTATAACATATAACGTATAACGTATAACGTATAACGTATAACGTATAACGTATAACGTATAACGTATAACGTATGACGTATAACATATAACGTATAACGTATAACGTATAACGTATAACGTATAACGTATAACGTATAACGTATAACGTATAACTTATATCGTATAACGTATAACGGACAACGTATAATGTATTATATAACGTATAACGAATGACGTATAACGTATAACTTATATCGTATAACGTATAACGTACAACGTATAACGTATAAGATATAACGTATAAATCATATCCTAGAACGTATACCGTATAATGTATAACGTACGCCGTATAACGTATAACGTGTAACGTATAACGTATAACGTATAACGTATAACGTATAACGCATAACGTATAACGTATAACGTATAACGTATAACGTGTAACGTCTAACTTATAACGTATAACGTACAACGTATAACGTAAAACGTATAACGTATAACGTATAACGTATAACGTATAACGTATAACGTATAACGTATAACGTATAACGTATAACGTATAACGTATAACGTATAACGTATAACGTATAACGTATAACGTATAACGTATAACGTATAACGTATAACGCATAACGTATAACGTACAATGTATAACGTATAACGTGTAACGTCTAACGTATAACGTATAACGTACAACGTATAACGTAAAGCGTATAACGTATAACGCGTAACGTATAACGTATAACGTATAACGTATAACGTACAACGTTTAACGTATAACATATAACGCATATCATAGAACGTTTACAGTATAACGTATAATGTATAACGAATAACGTAGATCGTATAACGTATAACGTATAACGTATAACGTGTAACCTATAACGTATAACGTATAACGTATAACGTATAACGCATATCCTAGAACGTATACCGTATAACGTATAACGTATAACGCATATCCTAGAACGTATACAGTATAACGTATAATGTATAACGAATAACGTATAACGTATAACGTATAACGCATATCCTAAAACGTATGCCGTATAACGTATAACGTATAACGTATAACGTATAACGTATGACGTATAACGTATAACGTATAACGTATAACGTATAACGTATAACGTATAACGTATAACGTATAACGTATAACGTATAACGTATAACGCATAATGTATAACGCATATCCTAAAACGTATGCCGTATAACGTATAACGTATAACGTATAACGTATAACGTATGACGTATAACGTATAACGTATAACGTATAACGTATAACGTATAACGTATAACGTATAACGTATAACGTATAACGTATAACGTATAACGTATAACGTATAACGTATAACGTATAACGTATAACGTATAACGTATAACGTATAACGTATAACGTATAACGTATAACGTATAACGTATAACGTATAACGTATAACGTATAACGTATAACGTATAACTTATATCGTATAACGTATAACGGACAACGTATAATGTATTATATAACGTATAACGAATGACGTATAACGTATAACTTATATCGTATAACGTGTAACGTACAACGTACAACGTATAAGATATAACGTATAAATCATATCCTAGAACGTATACCGTATAATGTATAACGTACGCCGTATAACGTATAACGTGTAACGTATAACGTATAACGTATAACGTATAACGTATAACGTATAACGTATAACGTATAACGTATAACGTATAACGTATAACTTATAACGCATAACGTATAACGTATACCGTATAACGTATAACGCATAACGTATAACGTATAACGTATAACGTATAACGTATAACGTATAACGTATAACGTATAACGTATGACGTATAACGTATAACGTATAACGTATAACGTATAACGTATAACGTATAACGTGTAACGTCTAACGTATAACGTATAACGTACAACGTATAACGTAAAACGTATAACGTATAACGTATAACGTATAACGTATAACGTATAACGTATAACGTATAACGTATAACGTATAACGTATAACGTATAACGTATAACGTATAACGTATAACGTATAACGTATAACGTATAACGTATAACGTATAACGTATAACGTATAACGTATAACGTATAATGTATAACGTATAACGTGTAACGTCTAACGTATAACGTATAACGTACAACGTATAACGTAAAACGTATAACGTATAACGCGTAACGTATAACGTATAACGTATAACGTATAACGTATAACGTATAACGTTTAACGTATAACATATAACGCATATCATAGAACGTTTACAGTATAACGTATAATGTATAACGAATAACGTATATCGTATAACGTATAACGCATAACGTATAACGTATAACGAATAACGTATAACGTATATCCTAAAACGTGTGCCGTATAACGTATAACGTATAACCTATAACGTATAACGTGTGACGTAGAACGTATAACGTACAACGTATAACGTAAAACGTATAACGTATAACGTATAACCTATAACGTATAACGTGTGACGTAGAACGTATAACGTACAACGTATAACGTATAACGTATAACGTATAACGTATAACGTATACCGTATAACGTAGAACGTATAACGTATAAATAATAACGTATAACGTATAACGTATAACGTATTACGTATAACGTATAACGTATAACGTATAACGTATAACGTATAACGTATAACGTATAACGTATAACCTATAACGTATAACGTATAACGTATAACGTATAACGTGTAACGTATAACGTATAACGTATAACGTATGACGTATAACGTATAACGTATAACGTATAACGTATAACGTATAACGTATAACGTATAACGCATAATGTATAACGCATATCCTAAAACGTATGCCGTATAACGTATAACGTATAACGTATAACGTATAACGTATAACGTTTAACGTATAACGTATAACGTATAACGTATAACGTATAACGTATAACGTATAACCTATAACGTATAACGTATAACGTATAACGTGTAACGTGTAACGTGTAACGTGTAACGTGTAACGTGTAACGTGTAACGTGTAACGTGTAACGTGTAACGTGTAACGTGTAACGTTTAACGTGTAACGTGTAACGTGTAACGTGTAACGTATAACGTATAACGTATAACGTATAACGTATAACGTATAACGTATAACGTATAACGTATAACGTATAACGCATAACGTATAACGTATAATGTATAACGTATAACGTGTAACGTCTAACGTATAACGTATAACGTACAACGTATAACGTAAAACGTATAACGTATAACGCGTAACGTATAACGTATAACGTATAACGTATAACGTATAACGTATAACGTTTAACGTATAACATATAACGCATATCATAGAACGTTTACAGTATAACGTATAATGTATAACGAATAACGTATATCGTATAACGTATAACGCATAACGTATAACGTATAACGAATAACGTATAACGTATATCCTAAAACGTGTGCCGTATAACGTATAACGTATAACCTATAACGTATAACGTGTGACGTAGAACGTATAACGTACAACGTATAACGTAAAACGTATAACGTATAACGTATAACCTATAACGTATAACGTGTGACGTAGAACGTATAACGTACAACGTATAACGTATAACGTATAACGTATAACGTATAACGTATACCGTATAACGTAGAACGTATAACGTATAAATAATAACGTATAACGTATAACGTATAACGTATTACGTATAACGTATAACGTATAACGTATAACGTATAACGTATAACGTATAACGTATAACGTATAACCTATAACGTATAACGTATAACGTATAACGTATAACGTGTAACGTATAACGTATAACGTATAACGTATGACGTATAACGTATAACGTATAACGTATAACGTATAACGTATAACGTATAACGTATAACGCATAATGTATAACGCATATCCTAAAACGTATGCCGTATAACGTATAACGTATAACGTATAACGTATTACGTTTAACGTATACCGTATAACGTATAACGTATAACGTATAACGTATAACGTATAACGTATAACCTATAACGTATAACGTATAACGTATAACGTGTAACGTGTAACGTGTAACGTGTAACGTGTAACGTGTAACGTGTAACGTGTAACGTGTAACGTGTAACGTGTAACGTGTAACGTGTAACGTTTAGCGTGTAACGTGTAACGTGTAACGTGTAACGTGTAACGTGTAACGTGTAACGTGTAACGTGTAACGCGTAACGCGTAACGTGTAACGTGTAACGTGTTACGTGTAACGTGTAACGTGTAACGTGTAACGTGTAACGTGTAACGCGTAACGCGTAACGCGTAACGTGTAACGTGTAACGTGTTACGTGTAACGTGTAACGTGTAACGTATAACGTTATTTTCCCTCTAGACAATTCTAGTTATACGTTTCGTGCATCAGAAGTGCGAATAATTTGATGTTGTCTGAACCATTTCTTCGCTCCATACTCGCATATCTCAGAAAGGGATGGGCGAATGCGAAAAGTTCCTCTTGCGTCTGATAGTCGAAACTCGCCCGAATACAACGGTATTACTATGATTCCCCTAGGCCAATCTGTTTATTCGTTTTGAGCATTAGAAGTGCGAAAAATTTCATGTTTTCCCAACCAATTCTTCGCTCCAAACACGCATATCTCCCGAACGGATGGATGAATCCGAAAAATTCCTATTGTGCCTGACAGTAGAAGCTCGCCAGAATACAACGATATATCTCTTGTTTCCCCTAGGCAGTTCTAGTTATTCGTTTTGAGCATCAGAAGTGCGAGAAATTTGATGTTTTCTCAACCATTTTATCGCTCCAAACTCGCATATCTTGCGAACGGATACACTAATCCGAAAAATTCTTGTTGTGTCTGAAAATAGAAGCTCGCCCGATTACAACGGTATGAGTATTTTTTCCCTAGGCAAATCTAGTTATTCGTTTGGAGCATCAGAAATGCGAAAAATTTGATGTTTTCTCAACCATTTCTTCGCTCCAAACACGCATATCTCGCGAACGGATGGACGAATCCGAAAAATTCCTGTTGCGTCTGAAAATAGAAGCGTAGGGGGAAAATACTCATACAGTGTAATCGGGTGGGCTTCTATTTTCAGGGGCAACAGGAATTTTTCGGATACGCCCATCCGTTCGCGAGATATGCAAGTTTGGAGCGAAGAAATGTTTGAGAAAGCATCAAATTATTCGCACATCTGATGCTCGAAACGAATAACTAGAATGGCGTAGGGGAAAAATGCTCATACCGTTGTAATTGGGCGAGTTTCTACTTTCAGACGCAACAGGAATTTTTCGGACTCGTGATTCCGTTCGCGAGATATGCCAGTTTGGAACGAAGAAATGCTTGAGATCGCATCGAATTTTTCGCAATTCTGATGCTCGAACCGAATAACTATAATCGCCCAGCGGGGAAATGCTCATGCCGTGGTAATCGGGCGAGTCTCTACTTTCAGACGCAAATGGAATTTTTCGGATTCGTCAATCCGTTCGCGATATATGCGAGTTTGGAGAGCAGAAATGGTTGAGAAAGCATTATATTTTTCGCAATTCTGTAGCTCGAAAGATATAACTAGAATGGCCTAGGGGAAAAATGCTCATACCGTTGTAATTGGGAGAGCTCCAACTTCCAGGCGGAACAGGAATTTTTCGGATTCGTCATTCTGTTCACGAGATATGCGAGTGTGGAGCGAAGAAATGGTTGAGAAGAAATCAAATTTTTCGCACTTCTGATGCTCGAAACGAATAACTAGAATGACCTAGGGGGGAAATGCCCATACCGTTGTAATCGGACGAGTTTCTTTTTTCAGACCCAGGATGAATTTTTCGGATTCGTCAATCGGTTCGCGAGATGTGCGAGTTTGGAGACTAAGAAATGGTTGAGAAAGCATCAGATTTTTTGCAATTCTGATGCTCGAAACGAGTAACTAGAATGGGCTAAGGGTAAAATACTCACACCTTTGTAACCGGGCGATTTTCTACTTTCAAATGCAAAAGGAATTATGCGAATTGGTCAATAATTTCGCGGGATGTTCGAGTTTGAAGAGAATGGAATGTTTCCGATGTATGTGCCCAAAGTGTGTGTTAAGCCGTGCCCGTTCTCGATATAATGATGAATAACCGTTCGAGAGGTTTCGATAATTTCAGTGTCCCAGCGGCGTGTTGCTTTCCGGTGACATCGGTCGGGAAGAAAAATTTGCGCGTATCACCACGAACGGCACACGACCACGTGAGTGGCTTCCTATAGAACGCCCCTATGTGCCTAAAGTGTGTGATCGCCATGCCCGTTCTCGAGGTACTAGCTTTAAACCGGTCGAGTTGTGTCGAATATTTCAATGTAGCTGGCACCTCCATGGTATCCAGAGACAACGAATGAGCATGGTTTATCCACGGGATGGTTGTCTGGCAACCCGGAGATTCCAAAATCCTTAGCGGAGCCGATTTTCAGACTACTGCCTGGCACCTCGGTGATACTTAAACACTTCCAAAGGCCTGATTTTCCTCCCGAGGACTGCCTGGCACCTCTACGGTGTGAAAACGCAACAAATTATTATGTTTTACCTACATGTAGTGTGCAGTGCATTTGAAGACCTTTCGCGAGCGAACGAAAACGCTGTACCTCGGACCCTATGTCCATACCAGCGATAGTACTTTTGCCTGTTGTTCGGGCATCTACTTTCTTGTCGCACCATCACATATTTCGGAGGCGGACGACGGCGAACCTTCACTGCCACATTGAGTCCAACCCAGTCTGGGGTACACCCGCCGAAGCCGGTGGGGCTTGGCTCCCAGCCCGAGGAGTCTTGCCCGAAACACAAGATTGGCCGCGTTCGAATAGTCAAATCAAGTCCTCCTGTAACGGGAGGGGTTTGGTAGTCCCTGCTCCGTCGCGTGATGTGTTAGAGTGATTCGAGTGTTGCGACCCAGGGGAGAAATTCGACCATGTAGCGTCGCGTTGTGCGTTCGAATCATGTCCCATTGAGCATCGAAGGGGAAACAATCAACCCCATATCCTTGCGATCAGCGTTCGATCATCATCTTTGATGTTGGTGCCCAGCACCGCACGCGCATATTTTCAGAACTCCTGGTATCGGTGTTTCGTGAGATGGTCAGCCTCTATTAGCGGCCATGGAAGGCCGTTGACTTCGACTGCCTATTGTAGGATTTCTCGCGTATTTTGGTACCTCGGACAGTAGAACAGGACGTGTGGGGGCGTCTCGGCTTCGTCGCAGACACAATTCTCGTCCGGAACTCGGGTAAACTCATTTAACTTCGCACAGAAGTTTCTATGTCCACTAAGGAATTGGATCACATAGCGATCAAGGTGTATCCAAACGGCTTTCGAATGATCAGAGTCATTCGCGAAGTATCGGAAGGTAGTTCTTCCCTTTCTCGGACAACGACCATCTCAATTGCCACTCTCCTCGGTGTTCCTCCCTCACCCGGGCTTTTGCCTCCGGTGAGGGATACCGCTCCTGATGCAAAGTCTTCGTGACTTATTTGATAGTCACCCAAGGCTATGTCGTTCTGTCGTCTAATGTTAAAGGCGCACGCACGTTCTGCGATCACCAAGTCTATCGGCATCGTACCGGCCATCAGACAGATTCTATTGGTAGACACCGTGCGGTAGGCCTTAGTGACGCAGAGCAACATACGTCTCTGAGCTCTGGTAAGGATGATCTTCGTAACAGAACCCAGCAGATCAGCCCAGCCGGCAACGGTGTACGCCGTTATCGGTACAAAGAAACCATCGTACATTGTTCGCATGACTCCATGTCCGAGGCCCCACTTCGCTGGCACAAACCGCGGTAGCGCATAAAACCATCGCGCGGTCTTAGCGCTCAGGTAATCAACATGGGATCTTATTCCCAGACCGGCGTCAAAGTGGACCGCTAGGTACCAGACAGTACGCTTAAGGGCCACATTTCTTTCGTTAATCTTCACCACAGGAGGCTTTTCTCTGTCAAGGGAACCCATGAAGAGGACCATTTCGGTTTTTGTCGCTGACAGCTCCAGTTTCTGAGAGGCGCACCAGCCAGTAATGACGTCCGCGACTTTTTGGCCTTTGCTTTCCAACTCACGTCTCGTGTTTCCACGCACTATCACGAAAAGGTCGTCAGCGTAGGCTATGGGCTAGCACGCGAACTCGGTGTTCGAAAGGAGCTGCAGAACTTCGTCGAAGACTAGCATCCAACCGCTCGGACCGAGAATCAAACCCTGTGGACAGCCTTTGGTGACTTTCTTACGCACCATGCCGTGTTTGGACACTATCGTGACCTCACGCTCGGCGAAGTAGGTGACCATTAGTCTGTACAGATTCCGAAAGTATTTCCGGACTTTCAACTTCTGGAGGATGCCGGGTCACCAGACGTTGTCGAATGCTACGGAGATGTCGAAGGAGAGACCCAGTACGTACTTTTCTTCTCGGCCAAACACCAGATTCCTGAACTTCACCAACGCGTCTTCCGTGGATCGTCCATACCTGAATCCGTATTGTCGATCTGAGCAATAGTCAGGGCTCAGAAACACATTTGTCATTTTCAACAGAATCAGCTTCTCTAACGGTTTGCCCAAGATGGAGAGTAGACAAATGGGCCTATACGATTTGACCTCCGTCAGTGGCTTGTCAGGTTCTCTCAGTGTGGTTCTGATAGAGCCGACTTTCCATCTGATGGGAAATACTCCTTTGCACAGACACACGTTGTAGAGACGAAGAAGACCGCTGTGGATGGAACCATACGCGCATTTTATGACTTCGACCTCAAAACGGTCCGGACCAAGGCACTTTCCTCGCTTTAGGCTTGAGATCGCGTCTCCAATCTCCTTCCTAGTGAAGACTGTGCAGTCTTCCGTCGACGGGTCGGTAATTGAATCTTGCCTGATGGTCGATTGCTCCGGCGTTTCGTCCGCGGTCCAGTCATGCGGGATTAACGCTCTGAGGAGCTGCGAGGCGGTGGATTTCTAATCCATCGTATAACTGTCTTGTGTTTGAATGTTGGAGACAGCTGTCTCTATTCGCACCTTCTTTTGGGTGTTTTTGTATGTGAGCCCCGGGGCTCCGTGTTTCCTTGTTTAGTAACAAAGTTTGACCAACTTTGAAACTTGGCAGTTCGAACAGCAGCTGTATAGGCTTTTTGTGCCGGGTGGTATACAGTCTTTCTAGCCGCTCTCTCCTCTTGGTCTTTTTTACACTGGAAGGTACGTCTCAGACGATTCACGTACGTCTTCCGTTTTGTTAATTCCTTCGTCCACCAAGGGATGGATTTGGAGTGCCATTGCTTGACGGGCATCGAGGCATTGCACGCGTGGACGACCGCCAGCTCGATCTCCTGTGCTGGGTGTTCGACTTCCCTCCGACATTCGACGTCTCGGGGTAGATGACTCACGCGCTTAAGCAACGAACGACCGAAGTTTATCTCCCCGCGTGTCAGTTTGTGTGTCGCTCCACGAGGGGGAATTGATATCCTCACGCTCGATCGTCTCGCAAGGCCCCCTGTAAAGGGATACTTGTGCCTTCCACGAAACCTAGCGAACAGATCGGTGCCAAGTGTTTACCTTAACGCAGGTCTGTTCACCCATGCTATCTCTTCTAAACCTGCACTCGAAGCAGGCCCAAGCGGACACGGAAAATCCGATAACACAGTATCAAGTACTTTTTTCAGTCGAGCCAAGCTGGTTTCAATACCATCGAAGCATTGAAAGTACTAATTGACCGAGTAAAAACTACCGGTTACATCATCGCTGATACAAATGCAGGTCAGATGCGAGTCGCACAGATGCGAGATTTTGACCACGGAGAGTTCCGGGTTCCGGACAGCAATTGCCGCCATTACCGGAGTACTCTCCGTGACTACTTTCATCGCAAGCCCCAGCCCAGGGACGGTACCCACTTGGGAATAGGGCTTCCTCACCTCATCAAAAACAATCCGGGCTTGTCGCATGTTATGCTGCACGACCCGATATCGTCTCCGAAGGATGCTCTCGCTTTTATTTCTGCCCGCCGTAGTCAGTTCGGGCAATTACTTGTACCAGCGTGACCTGATAGGACGCGCAGAATTTTTTTTTCGACCGGTGGTCGTGTTTCTTACTCCTCGCTCTGCAGTTTAAGCAGACCGGGGTCTTGTGCAAACTGTTACAGGAGCTAATGGTATGCCTACCTCCAACACAATTTCCGCAGACTTCTGCTTTCATTTTGCAGTGTTTGGCCATGTGGCCAAACTTCTGACACTTAAATCACTGAGCCACCGAAATGTAGTCCTGCACACGGCAGAGGGATCATCCGATGTAAACTCGGCCTCTCTCTTTCAGCCACAGGTGAATCTGCGGGCTATACTCGAAGACCCAATTGGTCGTTTTTGCATTATTCACCTTGGGTCCGGTTGCAAACCGGAGTTTCAAGGCGAATGACACTTCCACCTATATCATTTCTGTGAGGTTTTGTTTCCAAATACTGGATACAACCTCCTCTTTGGTGACTTTTCGAGGAACGTCGTACACTATCAGTGTAGGCTTCCTCTTTGTTTGTACCGAAACTGAAAGTCCCACTCCTTTCAGTTCCGCAGAATTCGCGAAGACCTGAAGGTCTTCTTCGCGTTCCGTCTCAACGATTATGTCACCTGAGTGGATGCGTCGGACCGCTGTAACGCGGATCTTTGCGTTGGTCGGCTTCACAAGCGAGAGAACAGTTTGTTTGACGATGTCACTGTTCTGTTTCTTTCCCTTCGACGGGAATATGCGCAACGCATTTCCGGGGGGCACAACCGCGTTTGGGGACACTCTCCTGGTGTCGACCTTTACCGCATCGGCGTAGGTGGACACTTCTCTTTTCGCTGCAGCTTTCGCGTGTGTCCTTGCGCACCGCGGCGAGCTATCCATCGAGAAAGTTAGTGCGTATCAACAGCTCCTGAACAAGCTCGTAGAGCGCGGATCTTTGGCCGATGACTCGGTTACCGGCCTCCTTTGTTACCTTCGACTCAGGTCGAAAGCAGAAGGTCCGAACACCCGTGATCACGGCAAAGGCTTCGTCTCGAATGAGATCGAGAGGCCTTATTTTGGGTCCAGATAATCGCCTCCGTAGGTATCTTACTCCGTTTCTCTGAGGCCGGTTTGCTTGGTATGGTTTTTCCGGCCGATTTCTTTTTTCTGAAGACCGTGATTCAGTCTCCAGACTTCACACTCGGGCCCGGTGTGGTTTCCCCGTAAGCGTCTGAATTTTCTTGAGTGCTGGGCCTTACGGCCCGAGCCTCCTCTGTTGAACTTATACGGGTGGCTTCACCCAGTCCATCCTTCTTTTGCGGTGTGGCCGCGTTTTTTGTCTTCTGGGGAGGCGGGGGTTTTCTCACCCGCAAGCGTCGCCTTATCCCGTGGAATTTTGCAAGGAGAAGAGTGATGTTTCTCCTCCTTCCTAGGTCCCTCCTTTTTCAATTGTGGAGACAATGCGTCAGGAGCACCTGCACTATCAACCTCCTTCTTTGGTTTCGTTTTGCTGTCAGGTTTTCAGAACCTGAAGAACGACAACGGGTTGGTCCCTTTGTTTCTTTCATTCCGCTGTATGTCCCAGCTTCCTCGGGCCCTAAAATGGAACCTGGCCCCACCAGGTTAGGACACTACCCACGAAATAGTCAGCGTTCCAAGACCGACCGGGTCTCCCCGGATTCCAAGATCCACATCCTCGCCTAATATAGAACCCACTCACCAAGGCGTATGGTCGTTCCAAGCCGATTGACTAGGCACAGTGCTGCTTTTCTCGCCTAGCCGACCGTCTAGTCGAAGCAGTGGCCAAAGGTACGTGTTGAGTGCACACTCTTGCGCAGGACAGCCCCTCCCCTCCCCCCCCCCCCCAGATCCCAGGATCCGCCATTTCGACGACATGGGTCGCCTCGCACGGCAAACACGAGGGGGGGGGGGGCTCAATAGTTACCCCCTCTGCTCCGCTACGTTCAATTTAACTCACCTGTCGAGACGGGATTCCCAGTGGGACCGCGCAAAGGTACGCAACGTAAATAAGACATTACCTCGGCCATCATGTCCCTAGTAAAACGGCCAGGGCTGGGGAGCATCAACCCTGCCTCAAGCTCACTTGAGTCCGAACCCAAACTTTACCTCATTTGCATCACAAATTTTGTTGCTTTCCGGATTGCCAGCGGCGAGTTTGCTGCTTTGCAGCATGACAGATGTTCGGTCAATATTTTTATTTGCCGTGGCGCCTTCACTTGCTACGCACTCTTTCCACTGTGTTTATAGATGTTGTGATGCAAGCGCCAAAATTCCTGGCGGAGCTAATTTACGCACGACTACCTGTCTCCCTGGAGGAAACATACTGTTCTGTCGCTTGTGAAACCGAACCGCGTCATAGTGGTCCAACGCATTCACTCAGGTGGCATAGTTATCGAGACGGCCCGCGAAGGAGACCTGAAAGTCTTCACGAATTCTGCGTAACTGAAAGTATTGTGACTTTCAATGTCTGTACAAACGAAGAGGAGCTTACTCTAATAGTGTACTACGTTCGTCGTAAGGTCACAAAAAAAGAGGTTGCATCCAGCATATGGAAACAAAACCTCACAGAAATGACACAGCTGGAATTGTCATCCGCCCTGAAAGTCCGGTTTGCAGCCGAACCCAAGAGAAATAACAGAAAGTCGACCAAGTGTGTCATCGAGCATAGCCCACAGATTCGCCTGCAGCAGAAAGAAAGACGCCGAGTTTACATTGGATGGTCCTGCTGCTGTGTGCAATACTACGTTTCGGTGACTCGGTGCTTCAACTGTCAGAAGTTTCGCCACATAGCCAAACACTGTAAAATGAAAGAAAAGGTCTGTGGACGGTTTGAGCAAGACTCCGCTCTGCTTAAACTGCAAAGGCAGGGGCAAGAGATATGACCACCGGTCGAAAAAGAAGTCCTACGCGTCCTATCAGGTCGCGCTGGAACAAGCGATCGTCCGAACAGTATAACATGCGACGAACCCGGATTGTTCTTGATGAGGTGAGGGAGCTGTTGCACTCGTGAAAGGTCGATGTGCAGTTCGCATAGGAGCTCTATTCCCAAGTGGGTACCGTCCCTGGACTGGGGCTCGCGACGAAAGTAGTCATGTGGGGGACACCGATAATGGCGGCAATTGCTGTCCGGAAGCCGGAACTCTCCGTGGTCAAAATCTCGCATCTGTGCAACTCGCATCTGACCTGCATTTGCATCAGTGATGATGCGACCGGTAGTTTTTACTTGGTCAGTCAGTACTTTCAATGCTCCGAGGAGATTGAACCCAGCTTGGCCCGACTGGGAAATGTACTTGATGTTCTCGGGCACAGTCGGGTCGTTATCACGGCGGACGTCAATGCCAAGTCCCCCTCGTGGGGCGGCACACGAACGGACGTGCGGGGAGATAAACTCGAAGAGTTCATCGCTCAACACTGCCTGACTGTGATGAGCGAGGCTGGAAGTATTCCCACATACACCAGCCCGAGTGGCAAATCATAGATCGATGTCACACTAGTAACCAACGACTTGTCAAAGTACATGAGAAACTGGAAGGTTTGATGCGACTGGACCTCCAGTGATCGTGAGCGAGATGTCGTCGACCAAGCGACCTAGTCCCGTGCAAGAACTGCGTCTGTGGTGGGGCCGAGACGACCCCACACGTCCTGTTCTACTGTCTGAGGTACCGAAACACGCGAGAACTTCTACAACAGGCAGCCGAAGGCAACGGCCTTTCATGGTCACTAACAGAAGCTGACCATGTCACGAAACACCGATATCAGGAGTTCCGAAAATATACGCGTGCGGTGCTGGGCACCAATATCAAAGATGATGATTGAACGCTGATCGCAACGATATAGGGTTGATTGTTTCCCCTTCGATGGTCAATGGGACATGATTCGAACGCACAACGCGACGCTACATGGTCGAACTCTGCGTCGCAACACTCGAGTCACTCGAACGCATCACGCGGCGGTGCAGGGACGACCAGTCCCCTCCCGTTGCAGGAGGTCTTGACTTGACTACTCGAACGCAGCCAGCCTTGTGCTTCCGGTGTACCCCGGATTGGGTTGGACTCGAGGTGGTAGTGAAGGTTTGCCGCCATCACCCTCTGAACGTAATATGGTGTGATATGATGCGTCAAGAAAGTAAATGCCCGAACAACAGGGAAAAGTAGTATCGCTGGTATGGACATCAAGTCCGAGGTACAGCGCGTCCCTTTGCTTCGAAACGGACTTGGAACGCACTACATACTACATGTCTCCCTGGAGGCGCCAAAACCATCTCAGCGGGGCCGATCTACCTACGCTGCCCAGCACCCCTGAGCCGCCAAAACTCAAAAAACGGCCATGATGTACCTACCAACGGCTGCTTTGTTCCCCGAAAGCGCCAAAATTCGCTCAGCTGGGTTGATTTACCTATCGATGGTTGCCTGGCTCCCCGGTGGCGCCAAAATCCCTCGCGAGGCCGATTTACAAACTGTTGTCTGACACCCTGGATGTGTAAAAACACTCCCAGAAGGGCCGATTTACCTACCAACGGCTGCCTGGTACCCCGTAAGTGCCAAAACCCAACCAACGGGCATGATTTACCTCCCGACGGCTGTGTGGTACGTTAAGTAAGAAGGAATTCGTAAAATGTTCTGTGGATCCATTAAAGAATTTTAGAAATTTGACTTGCATTTTATCAAATCCGATATTGAATGTTTTCCAATTATCAGAAAATATTTGAAAAAGTTTCGTTACTATCTCAAGAATTTCGAGTCACGCGAAATTACTTAAAATTAAGATTATTCAGTGTGCATAATGATAATGAGGATATTCTTAAGAAACTTAGGAAATATACATGTATAAATATACAGAATGCTGATTCAAATAAAGCGAAATACCAACTATCAATGTTCTTCAAGTCCGATTAAATTAAATTTATATCTCACGTGCGAATTTTGAACGTGTAATTTCAAGACCGTAGTTACACAAGAGCACGTACTGGTAAAATCAATATTTTGCAGCATATTTTATAAAAAGAAGTAATCTAATTTATTGCGCTAATGATGGAGACCATCACTTCGAGTTTTCACACTTTTGTATTAATGTACTTTAGAAGATAATTGTAAAATATTTCATGCTTCTTAAAAATTAATTATTTGCCACTACAAATTGGTTTCATAATATGTCAGAATGCAGAGCGTAAAGTGAATATATTACATGAAATAAGAAAACTTTTCCAAATTATTAATAGTGAAAGGAGCAGATGTCTGATTGATTTAGTTAGTTCAATAGTAACGTTTTCGCAAGTTAAAAGTTTCGTGAATTCAAAATCTGTACTCTTTCAATTCATTCACTCAACTTGTCTAATGTAATGTAATATTTAAAAAGTAGTAAACGATATATGTATATATATTTAGAAAATGGACTTTATTTTGTAATGTAGAAGATGATACGAAATATAGGGATTTAAAAAAAATGTATTTTCAGTGATTTGTGAAATACAGTAGCGGAGATCCGATAGATGAAGTATAAATAAAATTATAAATGTGCAGGTTTTAAATGTTTTTCCGCAGGAGTTGTTTGGGTGTTCAATTTTTTTTGCAGTAGCAGTTTTTATAAAACAAGATTTAGAAAATTGTGCAGTGGAGATTATGAAATTAACAAAATTCAATAGACCAGTTATGTGTCATTATAAATATGCATATACAAATGAATTAGTAAAAGGTACAGAATAGAACCAGAAAACGAAGAACAGAAAACGGGTGAAAATAACGTAATGTTTAAGATATGTTTTTCGCTTACTAAACTTTTGGGGTTCAATATTTTTGTAAATATCGGGTATTGTCATAAA
Source organism: Ptiloglossa arizonensis (assembly GCF_051014685.1). Taxonomy (NCBI): domain Eukaryota; kingdom Metazoa; phylum Arthropoda; class Insecta; order Hymenoptera; family Colletidae; genus Ptiloglossa; species Ptiloglossa arizonensis. The sequence continues at coordinate 729,792 of NC_135057.1, forward strand.
CATTTGATTACATGTTCTTTTAGCTGCGTTATAAAGTAACTGCATGATGTTTGTTATAAGAATATAATAATTCTTACTTTCAAGTGACTATTGATATATTTTTTATTATATTTTCATGACAACATTATCAATAAATTAGTAAAGTTTTTCTGATAAAAATGAGATGAACATAATTTTATTCGAGTTATTTTTAATTATACATAAAACGAATTATGTTCAATTCTACATATACATGAGTTTTCGCATAAGGTTTTCTTTATATTCATTTTTATTAAAATAATGATGGTAAATCCATTCATAATATTCGTTGACACTCCGATGGATATACAAGCATTGTTGCACATGTAATGCGAGGCTCTCTCATTGTTTCTCCGCTCACTCTTAATGTATGCCAATTACTTCTATAATGTTCTTTACCGCTGATTTGAGATCCCGTGACCGGAATGTGAGAAAAGTGGAAGGAGTACACCTATTCTCATGGACACATTCAATTCTAGTTGGCTATTCGTTGCAGCAGTTACAGATACATATGGATTGACTAACAAAGAAGGTAGCAAGATAGAGAAAGATAATGAGAAACACGCAGCAGATAGAGCTCCATTGGTGTAGATGCAACATATTACTATCGTACAATAGTTATATCTAATACAGGATAACAATTTTTTCTAGTTTCTTACGATATGCTAGGAAAGAATTGGTTACATAATTACACAATGCAACAAATCACAACTTTTTTTCTGTTTTCCAACATTCTTATACTATTTATGGTCCTAAACACGAATCCGGAAGTAGAATTGCTCTATTACCCTCAGTTTTCGAGAAACACACATTTTTGTAACAACACAGGATTTTCAATAAAAATGAGGTATTACGTGAAAATTAAAAACGACGAAGACTTCGGTTTGGTCTTAAATAATAGAGGAGAGTTTTTCGAATCTAATGCTATAGAAGTTATTAATTTTTGCTGGTCCCTGGTCCTAAATAGTTATAAATGACCGTCAAAGTTTAAAAAAGTATGTACGATATACGCAGTTCTTACAAATTATTTTTATATATTTATGAAAAGTTCTTTACCTAGCACGGAAACTGTACACAGGATTAGATTCTGTAGACATTTCTGAAAAAGAAAGCACATAGCAAAATTGTCGAAACGGTTTTTAATTCGAACAGAAGATTATTTTCATTTAATAAGTTTGCTGTGGTAATTTCTCCACAAACAAATGGAAAACAATTTTTGAAACACACACAATTTCCAAATATAAATATTGCTTTACAACTCTCACTAAAGCTAAATTTGGATAAGGATGCCTTGCGACACTTAGGCGAAAACTCTCCTTTAGTGAGTTCAGAGTACTAAAGGATGCAAACTGGAGCGGAGAGAGGTGTACTCTGGGATTCCGCAGGGGTTCGTACTGGTGCTCTGTTATAGAACCTCGGGTACGACACCGTTCTGCGGACCTCTCCGACGGCGTCAGCCTAACGTGTTATATGGACGACACGTTGGTGCTGGCAGTCGAGGAAGATTAGAGGAAGGCCATACAACAAGCCAAGGACGGTGTCCGGCGCGTCGCCGACCGGATCAGGGGAATAGGTTTTGAGGTGGCTCTCCATAAAACCGAGGTGTTGACGATCCATGTGCCTCGGGGAAAGCAGCCTGCCCCGCTCCCTTAATCTGGCTAGGTGAGGCCCAGATACTTCATCTGGCCCGCATCGTCGGGCACCTGTCGCGGGGTGGGCCCGGGCTGGCGGAGTGCCAGTTCGGGTTCCGGGAGGGCCGGTCGACGATCGACGCGATTCGACGCGTCCGGTCCCTCTCGGCCTCGGCGGTCTCCCGGGGTGGGGTGGCATTGGCGGTGTCCTTGGACATCGCCAATGCGTTTAACACCCTACCCTGGGAGGCGATTAGGCGGGGACTTGAGGAACATCGAGTCCCCGCCTACCTTAGGGCAGTCGTCGAGGACTACCTCCGCGACAGGTGGATCGAGTATCCGGGCCGGTGCGGGACGGAGAGGAGAGCGGTGTACTCCGGGGTTCCGCAGGGGTCGGTGTTAGGACCCCTGCTGTGGAACCTCGGGTATGACACCGTCCTGCGGGCCGAAGACCTCCCCGACGGCGTCAGTCTGACGTGCTACGCGGACGACACCTTGTTGTTGGCCGTCGGGGGGGACTGGAGGGGGGCTGTTCGGGCCGCCGAGGACGGTGCCCGGCGCGTCGTCTCCCGGATCAGGGGGATCGGTTTGGAGGTGGCTCTCCACAAAACCGAGGTACTCGGGATGTATAGACCCCGGGGAGAGCCGCCTCCCCCCCTGATCCGGGTGGGTGAGACAGACGTCGAGGTGAGGTCTCAGATGAAATATCTGGGACTTCACCTCGACAGCCACTGGCGCTTCGAGGGTCATTTCCGGGCCCTGGCCCCGCGGTTGGAGAGGATAGTTGGCGCTTTGGGCCGTATCCTCCCCAACCTGCGGGGCCCGAGTGACCGGGTTCGCCGCCTCTACGCGGGAATGGTCCACTCGGTGGCCCTATACGGGGCCCCCGTTTGGGCGGGCGACCTGGCCGCCTCCCGGCGCAGCAAGGTATTGCTGCGCCGGGTTCAAAGGCGGCTTGCATTGCGGATCGCCCGGGGGTACCGGACCGTTTCGTATGAGGCGGCGAGCGTCCTGTCAGGGCTACCCCCGGCGGACTTGATCGCGGGCGCGCATGCGGCTTTCTACGAGGGCCGCATGCGCGCCCGCGAGGATGGGGTGGTCCTGGCGGGATGCGAGGTGGAGGCCCTCAGGCGCCAGGCCCGGGAGTCCATGCTGCAGCTTTGGCAGCAGCGGCTGGCCGAGCCGTTGTTCGGCCAGAGGACTGTCCGGGCTATCCGGCCGGTCCTGTTTGAGTGGCTGGGTAGGCGCTTCGGCTCACTCACCTACCGGTTGGTGCAGGTGCTGTCCGGGCACGGATGCTTCGGACAGTACCTGTGCCGGATCGGTGTGGAAGAGGCGGCACGCTGCTGGCACTGTCCAGCGGACGAGGACACGGCGCAACACACCCTCGAGGTGTGTCCGGCCTGGGGGGTGGAGCGCCGTGTCCTCACGGCTGTGATTGGGGCGGACCTATCGCTGCCGGGCGTGGTACAGGCCATGCTCGGCAGCGAGTCGAAGTGGCGGGCCGTGGTCTCCTTCTGCGAGGAGGTAATCTCGCAGAAGGAGGCCGCGAGCCGCATTCGCGAGAGCGGGCGACCGCGAGCGAGGCCCCGTCCGAGGCCGGGGGCGGGTGGGCCTCCGGAAGGGCCGGGGAGGCCACCCTGAGAGCGGCGGGCGGTGGTGCGTAGCCCTTGAGGCTCGTGCCGCCGCCCGTCGTCTAAAGGGTGGGTAGAGTAAGGGACGGCGACGCTCTCGAGGGCGGAGAGGCCAGAGCCGCCCTCGGGAGCGTACGAGCCGGGGTGCGGCCGCGCCGACGGCGCGGTCCCAGGGCCGTGCCTCCGGCGCGGCTATGGGGGCCGTGGGCGGTCGCGAGTGTGGGACTCGCGGCCGCCCTCGGGCGGCCCCCGGGAGTGGGACGTCGGAGCAGTGTGGCCCTGCTCCGACGTCGGGCGCCAGAGCGCCGAGGAGAAAACAGGGAAGGGAGGGTGAAGTACCCCCTCCCTTCCCTGGAACGGGAGGACACGGGCGCGAGAGCCCTGCACGGGGGAGCACCTGATGTTATGATGTCTTCGGTCCCAGGTGCTCCCCCTGCATAGTGCGAGGATGGCCACCGTGGTGGGTTTTAGTGGGTAGGTCCCGCGCCCGATGGGTTTCCTTCCGGGCGCGGGGAATCCCACACTCCCCCCGCCCCTCCCCAGGCGGCGGGGGGGTCTTTCGAAGATTTCCCCCACGTTAAAAAAAAAAAAAAAAAAAAAAAAGATACTTCATCTGGAACCTCACCTCGACAGCCACTGGCGCTTTGAGTTGCATTTCCGGTTCCTGGCCCCGCGATTGGAGTGGATAATCGGTTCTCTAAGCCGACTCCTCCAAAACCTGTAGGGCTCGAGCGACCGGGTTCGCCGCCTCTACGCGGGCATGATCCATTCCGTGGTCATGTATGAGGCCCCTGTATAGGCAGTTCACCTAGCCGCTTCCCTGCACAGCCAGACACTGCTGCGCCTGTAGGTATAGTATAGCTTGCTACAAAAGTCGTTACAAATTCCGCGAGTGGCTATTCGGCTACTCCGGTCGGAGTGGCTGGGTACAGGATATAGCTCTCTCACCTCCCGTATGGTGCAGCTGCTGTTCGGGCATGAATGCTTCGGGCGGTACTTGCGCCGTATAGGCAAGGAAGCCATGGCACGCTGCTGGCACTGCCGATGGACACCCTGGAAGTGTGCTCAGTCTGGGCGGATGAGCGATGTGTCCTGGTCAGCACGATTGAGATGAATTTCTTGATGCCGGGTGTGGTAAAAGCTATACTCAGCAGCGAATGAAAGAGGAAGGCCATTTTTTTCTGTTTTTTTTTACGTGGGGGATATCTACGAAAGACTCCTCTGACTTCTTGGGGAGGAGCCGGGAGAAGTGTAAGATTCCCTGCAAGCGGAACGACCGAATGCGGGACCTACCCATTGAAACCTATTACGGTGACCATCCTCGCACGTTATTGGGAGGGGAGGAGGGGGCACCGGGAACCGAATCGCATCAACGCTTCCGGTGATCCCATGTGCAATGCGATCGCTGCCCTCAACCCCATTATCGTTAAACGGGGGCGATAAGTTGCAAACGGAGCAAGGCCCCCTCGCCACATTCCGCAGTGGCCGCACGAAGGGCAGCCATGAGTCCCAATCTCACGACCGCCCGCGACCCCCATAGCCGCGCCCAATGACATGGAAACGCAAGGCGCCATCGGGCTATCAGCACGGAGTTTATCTTGTGACCGCTCTTGGGGAGAGCGCTGACCCCTAACTTTGAGAGCGTCTCTCTTTTGCTCATTTAAGAGCTGCCCTCTTCCCGGGTGAGGGGCGGGCAGCCTCCAAAAATATCTTGGAGGTGTACCTCGTATAGACGGGATAAGTACCGTGTTTCCGTGGCGGTAATGGGGGAGTAGAAGCTTTTAATGCCAGGTGTGGTAAGCATTATACTCGGCATAAGAGAACGGAAAATCATCTAGTCGCATTATTTGTGACGTGACTGCTACATCCTTACGCAGATACATTATTAATGTTGGCTAAGTTGGGCATACGCAGAAATCCACTGTGTGACAAGAAACGCGAAACAAAACACAATAAAGTGAGATACAACAATAGAGTTTGCGAACGAATCTAAGATACGTTTTGCACCTACTTTATCGTGTTTTTTTTTTTTTGTTCGCGTTTCTCGTCAAGCGATGGACTTCTATACTTATCCAATTTAGCCAATCCAAATTAACCAGTGACAATGTGTCTACGTAAAATCATGCGAGTGTGCGATTTCTTTTTTCCATGTGTTACTTTAGCTCTTTTTTGCATGTGTTGCTTATAGAACCCTAACTAAATTCTTCAGCGGTTACGGTACATATAATTTCGCAGAAGAAGGCCGTCGAGCAAGAGCGTGAGCGCGCGGGCAGTTGTCGCACAAGGCTCACACTTCTGTCTCCCGATTAGATGAGAGGAAGAAAAGACCGATATGTTGTCAGGGAGATGAGCGAACCCCTGTGACACCTTTCTCGGAAGATTAGATGGTCGAGTCCAGTCGGTCTTGCCGGAAAAAGTTCTTCCTTCCCCCACTATGAGAAGGAGAATGTTGACCCCGTTCTTCAGCAACTGGAAAGCGAGAACTTCAGTGACTGGAGGCATTTAAGAAGGAAGTTATTTAATACATTAAGTGGCGCTCCGAACTTAAAACGTTTCTTCGAAGCGTTTACAAGAAATGACCCTAATATTTGTAAAATTTTAAGTAACCTTATTAACATTACAAAACCGATATTACAAAATAATAAATATACCGATAAACTATCAAATATTTTACTTTTCACGCTATAATTTGAACAAATGTCGGAGACATCCTTAAATATGGAAAACTGACGTGGCAGTCAACAAGTTAAGCATCACCCTGTATGTGCTCCAACATATATCCAGCTCAAGATTCTAATCGAGCTCCTTTCAGCTATGGGTCTTGGCTTGTAGTAGAACTTACAGTAAAACTTGTACGAGTTGGTAGCTCTTGCGCACGTATCGTCATCGACAACATGGTTATTGTAGTCAGATTACCGAAAAATCGGCTATCGTTAGGATGTTCTTGTAAAGGTGTTAAAATGTTTTTTCGCGTGGTGAGACATCACTTGAACGGTGATATTTCGATATAGTAACATTAGCGGGGGGGGGGGGGGGCAGATAAAACCATTCGGATATTATACCAGTGGTCCGAGAGAATCTCACGCTTTCACTACCACGTGGTATCCCGACACGTTATCTTCGATCCCTGGTTAATAGGTAGGAGATCGATGCCCGCTGCCTAGTCACTCTGAGTCTCGCCCCCTTGATCTGTCCCGGGGAACCCCCAAGACTTTAACCTCGATTTCAAGTTCTCCAAAACGTGCACCGGTCCGAGGGTGAATCTTATACGTACAATTCCACCACAGCTAGGTACTGCTGTTATCGCCGAAATCAACTTTAATCTTTGGTGTACACCTTTTCTGCTTCCTCTCCACACTCACTGTTCCCCAATAATACTGTTAATAAGATCAATAATAAATTTCACGAGTGTGGTTGAAAATAAGTCCGTCCGAACAGAATTGCTTTACTCGGGTAAACTTATATACTTTGGAGGGGGAGAGGGCAGATATCCTAGAAGTGGTTTCTCGCAACTGAGGCCCCTCCTCCAGTCATGCGTCTCATCGTCACGCACCATAACTTGAGATTAGGGACAATTTATAAGAGTTATTGTCTTCACAGCTTCGACAATTAAGCCAAAGCCAGTGAACCTCCTGCCGTTACGTACTATCGAGAAAACCAAAAAAGAAATGAATAATTCACGAATACCGAAAATATTTCAAATACTGTAAACTATCGAACACTTCTACCTTTTCAATCATATTACATTCTTAATTATTTTTCATTTCCTTATTATTGTTTTGGGGATTGTACGGTAGGTAGGTATTAAATAATTGACACAAGCATCAATTCGAATTCAGCCTTGGCTGCCTGATATCTATCCGGAGCAAGGCGTTTGGGTTTATGATGAACCGGTGGTTCGGGCGTGGTCAGGATATGGTGCACGACGTCGTGTTTCACCGTTTTCATGCGGAAAACAGGTGGCTTGATGAGGTCCGGGTATTCGGCGAGCAGCCGATGATACACAGAATCGTTAATTGTCTTTACCGACGCCACCTTGTCCGTAACCCGTCGTCCAACTACGAACAATTTTGTTGTCGCATCGAGCAACCGCTTATTTCTCGGGTCCACTAGTAAATTGTAATGTACCAAAAAGTCCATGCCAATGATCGGCGCGTCCACATCCGCGACAATAAAGCGCCACGTAAACTCACGCCGTAACGACAAGTTTAAACTTACCACCGTTGTGCCGTAAGTCGCGATATGTGTGCCATTCGTTGCGTAAAGTTCAAATTCACCTTTACTTGGACGTCCTTTCACGCGCGATCGTGGAAAAACGCATACATCCGCCCCCGTATCCACCAACAATTTCATTTTGGTGTATCTGTCGGTGACGAAAATGCGGCCAGTTTTGGGACCGTCGGTATCGGCCGCGTCCACGTGCGACGGTCCTACTTGTTTTCCGACCTCTTACCTGCCCATTTTCACGGGGGGATACATTTTGTAGCCTTCTCAGCGAACCTGTCATGATACCAGCACAATTCCTCTTTCCACTGGTATTTCATGTACCCGGTCCGCTATTTCGGCTAACTTTGTTCCATCCTTATCGGATGTCGCCGCCAGTACCAGTTGCGTCTTTACTGGAAGACGATTCTTCCAAATTTCCGTTAGGAAATCGTCGCTGACCGATGAGCCTGTCAGTTCTCGCAGGTGTCGCCAAAACTGCGTCGGTATCCAGTCGCCGATTTCCTCCATCTCTAATAATGTTCGCACCCGCGTAGTGTCCGAGTCCGACAGTCGCTTAATCAGCTCCCTTTTAATGGCTTCGTATTTGTTGCCGTCCGGAGAATTACAAATTATGTCCTCAACCTCCTCCGCGTATTTGCCATCCAACTGAGCCACCACGTACCCGAATTTCGTATCATCCTTGGTGATACGTCCGATGGTGAACTGGGCTTCCACCTGTCTAAACCACAACGCGACTTTTTGTGGCCAGAACGTGGGAATCTTCAACGGAGCTGCCACTGCCACATTCGCGGCACCTCGCGCTTCAGCGGAATCTTCGGCAGCCGCCCCTTTTGCTAGCAGATCTTCCATAATGTGCAATCACGCCACTTGCACTTATCACAAAAATAATACAACCTACGGTATCCCCTTCTACTACCGATCACGTCGGGGTCACCAGTTTGGGGATTGTACGGTAGGTAGGTATTAAATAATTGTCACAAAGCGAGTCAAAGTCGAGTGAATAGTTCGGCGGACGGAAAGGATCTGCCTTCGTTCTTTATTATACGGGCGACCTCTGCTTACTGTCCTTCGACCGCCGCTCTGCTGTCCTCGAAGCCGATTCTCACGATCGCCTTCTTTCGGACAGCGGTAACTCATCTAGTCAAGTGCAGGCCTCCGCCGGCAACGATAAGCTAGTTCGCCTGTTTATGTTACACGGCGCCGTGTTCTACGCGCGACTGTCGCGCGTCAAATTACGTTTTCGACGCATAGCTATACTTCGCCGAAACTATCCGGAGAGGTCCGCTACATTGTTAAATAAACATTGTTTTTTGAACATGAAGCTTATTTGCCAAATAATCGGACTCGCAAATTTTGTGAGAGCTAACAGGTATGATGTATACTTTATAAAAATTTATTTATTGGATTAATGACCTATTATAAAGTTAGAATATTGTAATAAAAAAATTTTGAATGTTAGAACGACAATGTCAAAAATGACATGATTCTCATTAATATAACGTAAGCTCAGTTATGTGATTTTAACGGTACTATTTTGAGAATAAATTCTGATGTATTTAACCAATATTTTTCATATTTTATTGAAATTACTTATACAAAAATATATTAAAATACCATGAACACGTATTTACTAAATAATAATTTTATTATAAAGTTTAAATAATACCATGAGCGTTTCGAACACGCAACAACTAGAAGCTTGCCGAAAAGAAAAAGGGTCACGCATGTCGTATTTTCCTCGAACGACAAGCATAAATGGACTAGTGTGTACTCAAAGATGAGCAAGCCGGAGATAGATAATGACGCTCAATTCTTGGAACAGCTACCTTCCACGTTTACAGTTACGATTCGCTCACGTGCCTGCTACAGATAACGAAGCATTAGTGTAATTTTCTTACGATTACTGTACGAATGTACTTTACTCTGTATATTTAACCAAAGTACAATTGACAATAATTTACTTGTATTTTTTATTTTTCGTACAAGTTATTGTACGATTATGTAACCGTTATTAAAGTAAACATTTAACCAAGCGGCTATTTAATTGAATAAATTATTATTCGAGTAAACATGTTTGTCGGTGACAAAGAAAGTAGTTTTCGTATAATCTGGATAAAAGTTTGCACGGCCAAATAACGTTTTCAACTTTGCAATAGATCAATTCGTATGTATTTTAAAAGTTCAACCGTCAATGGTGCGCGTGTAGAGTTCGAAAACTCATAAATATCGAATCTGCATTCGCGAATACATCTACCTTGTATATGTTCAGTGAAGAGGGTATTTGTTTCCTTTTTCCATTTATGCCAAGCATAAAACGTCTAAAATACGAGTGTCAAATATAATAACGAAATTCGAAAACGATTAAAGCGCTTCAATTTTGTCTAATAATATTTTTTTGTCTGATGCGATTCAAAATGATCTTAAGCAGAGTCTTTGCCCTTGCTATAATAACGCTTCGTTTTATATTAACACTCGCATGGAATTTTTAGGCTTTTGGAAAATGTTTTACCAATACTCAATGATATGAGACATCTACATCTTAAGGCGGTATTCCTGTCTAGAATGCGATTATTTCAGCTTTATTCAGAATTTTAAAGCAAAAAACTATAAACCTTTTTGAGTATAGGTTGTGGAACACATATTTATTCACATTTAAACTATACAAAATTATTTTTATAAATCGTAGACTTTTCTTTCATCGAGACTATCGACGTGTAAACGAAATTTATTCTTCCTCCCAATCCTCCTTTCCACTGACTAAATCGTGTAGTTAATCCACTATCGCTGTGAAACAAAAGCCTGTTACTTTTCCGATAAGACGATAATTTCATGGAAGTTCGGAGGGGTTTTCGGGTGCGAATGTGAGTATTGGATGCATTCTACGCGCGTAACTTGCACCCCCCTAACGGATGTATGTGTGCGTGTTCACGGTGTTGTATGTATTAGAGAGGGGGAGGTTAAGGAGAGAGGGTCGATGGGGGTGGTTACTGGGATTTTCAGTATGCGCGCGATCGCCGTGCCGAAAACACGGTTCGAATGCATTCCGCTTGACTATATTCGGGAATATTTGGTTTCTAGTGACGATTAAATGTGTCGATCTTTTCGGTGTTCTTTTTGGCGTGAGCAATATTGGAAAAATGATACTTCCCAAATTGCATTGGATGAACTGCGTACTTGTGCTCCTGCCACGACATTAAGCAACGAATCATTGGTCGCGTAATGTGATAACGTGTAATCGTAATCATATTAATTATACGATGCTAAACTGTAACTGGTTAAAACCGTATTCGGTAAATAATAACGTAACGTATAGTGTAGATGTTTCGAAAGGCTGCACGTTAATAAATGTGAACTTAAAGTTGGCAAAAGAATCGGTCAAAATTGTTCCGTAAGAAATTAACTATTCGAGTAAAAGAGGGAATCAAGGGTAATGTTGTGTAAACGATTCGTTTAAATGAAATTAATAAACATACGCATAGATTTGTGAGAGATCCAGTGATACCAATGAATGGGACCGATGAATGTTGAAAGAAATGAAATTAACTATATCTTTCGAGCATTTGTGCAGAGATAGTTCAGTGTACATGTAAAGAGTCACCAAGGCGTCGAGAGGGGCTGCAAACGAGCCGAAGCAGAGAAACGTAAATTAGGTATGTATTGTACATGTGCGAACGATGGACGAAGAAATTCATGAATAGGATCAAAGGGAGCCACTTTTTTCTTCTGCATACAACACATACGCTCACGTTCTACCTCAAGGGAGAAATGAATCTTCAAGAACATTATAATTGCACGATAATATTCGTATACGGAGCACTCTTTTTTGCTCCACGATTGCTGGAGCTTCGGGAAAAAGTCCATCCGTGATGGACTATTATGCCGATATTATTGTCAAAAGTCTGCAATAAACCTCGACAACGTGTAAGTAGAGACTGTGTGTAAATCTGTGATCGATACATTTCAATCTTTGACATTCGAAGATAATTCATTTTATTCGAGGAATCTACACGCGTTTATTTTCCTCGAGATGTCTCGGGAATTCGTACCATTGTTTTTGGGCTACAGTGTGACCATCGGGTATGACGGAATCACATAATTAATTGATGAAACTCTCGGCATTTTTCTCCGACAATAGTGCACATGCTATGGCGTTCTCTCACATAGTTTCTCTCATTATGCAGGTATCGTAAGATTTTACATTTTGAATTTTATTCAACGACTTTGTTACGCAAATGATGCATATATATGATACGAGAACGAGCGAAGCGAATAGTAAATAAAAAGAGAGATACAACTGAGCTGTTATTATTAAGACCCGATTTCAATAATATCAATGGAGAATTATTGAAAACAGTCGCTATTAAATTTTTCTTATTTAACCGAAAAAGCGAAGATTATAGTTTTTAAATTGATAGTAAATTAAAGGAAAGCGAATAACGGCTTGTAAAATTGATAGTGATGTGTAAAATATTATTTATTTTTACATTTAATTTTTATTCGACACCATCTTCAAAAAGGGTATTATTCTCAAACAAATGTTGCAAAAAAACAAAAAAAAAGAACAAGATGGTAACCAAAATTTATGTAAATGTGCAAGAGAAATACAATTAAATAAAATGAATTATATTTTCTGGGAAAAAGTAACATCTTTTCTGAAGAGGACTTCGAATAAAGGTCAAAACGTAAAAGTTTGACGAGTCATTATTTATTATTATATATACTTCTCTCTTTAATTTAAATCATCACGGCCATTAATATATGTCATATTTGTCATTTATGGATCAATGGTAAATGATGTTTCTTCCCATTATTTATACACGTATATATACGTAACATTAAAACGAAAGTAGAGACAAAACGAAGGGTTGCGAAGAACTGTTTCTACAGTCGTAAAATCAAATGATTAAAATATATGCAAGAAATTTAACATTTTATTAAATTGCACGTAATGTACAATAACACAGTTTATTAAAATATAATATAACAATGCAATGTGAATAAAACTTGTGAATAAAACTTGTGAATAAAATAACGAAAGTAAATTACTATTGAGCAAGTAAATTAGAACTGAAAGTCTGTGAAGGATGTCGTTAACGAGAAACTGTCAAGGAAGAACTCTGGAGGTAATCTCGCAGATTTTTCATCTTTGCTTATCAACCAAATTTTTGTAATTTCTAATCGGTGGAGGAGTTGAAGTTAATAAAAACAAATTTAAGAGTGGTCGGTACAGGATTGGATATGTAAAAAAATATAGAGATTATGGGAAGGAGACGTGAGAGAAATATAAGGTGCATGTAAAGATAGGTCGGAAAGAGAGAAATGAAAAAATTAAGAAAAAACACATGAAATATCGAAAGGAAAATAAATAAGATTTTAGGGCAGTTGAACGGCGCCTTTTAATGTATGATCGGCGACTGGTATTAGGCATGTCGAATCCGCAATGTGTATTTGCATAGAACTGATTATATAATATTTTATGTGTTTCCAAAACTGTTCACATACCGTGAGTTTGCGATGCAATACGTATCAACATTGGTTCAGAACTTATGTAAAATAAATTGGAGTGTAAAGTCTCAGGGGTAAAAAGTCACAGTTACGTCTACTTTTCTGTCAGACGTAAAAACACTGCAAAACTATTCGAGGGTAATCATGTCCAATAGAGTAGTTATTTACAGTGTATTATGCATGGTGCACGGTTTATATTATATTTGTTCCATATTGTATGGCATAGAGTCTTGCGAATTAAATTTTTCTACTTAGAATTTGATTCCACGTAATCCGGTCGGAGGTAGGAAAAGTAGTGGGGAGAGCGTTTCATCCCGGGCCTGCTAGTGGACTCGTCAGTGAGGCATCCTAGCAGGCCCTGCCTTATACGCCAGGACATTGGAAGATCGGTAAGGGATCGTATATATACCGATCGGAGCAGGTATGAGTACTTGCGGGAAACGGTTCGTGGTGAGTTTCCCTCTGGTGGCAAGTGTGGGTAGCGCTGCCACAAATGTTTGTTATTAAGACTGTATTGATACAATTAATATGGCATACAAGAAAAACATTTGAAGTTAGAGACATATTAATCCGTAAAATATGGATCGATGTAACTTGTAAAAGAGCATGAGGCAAGTTATTACATGATACAACTTACCTCGTATTAATTTATATACGATATTTTATTGTTATGGAATAAAACACATATTTTTTCATTTTTATTCGCACATAAAAATTTAAAATTATCAGTTATATATGGAACAGTTTGACAGGATGTCCGCTTTTTATAATATGTGAGACATGAATACAATGGTGCTCTGGAATTTTATACCATACGTAATTGCTCCTATTCGGGATTGACTATTCTGTTGCAGAAATGTAATTATATAGTATCTATCGTAGTGATTACAAACCTACTAAAAAAATGTCGCAAATAAATCCAGCAACTGTTATTAACATGTTAATTACATCGTTGGAATTTCAAGTGTGGTCGTCTTACCTTCCAATCCTCGGAAAGTAACTTTGCACGACGCTACTTTGATTGTAATTACTAGAAGTATGAAAGAAGATATTCTTCCTGAAAATGATCCTACATTAACTTTGAAGATCTATGTGCAACGCATGAATTCCAAGACGAAAAGATATATCAAATAATGAAGAGAAAAAATCCTTCAAAACAAACTTTGTACACCTTAAATAAGAAAAGTGGAGCATTTCTTTTGTCTGAATAAAAAATTATTATCATTTAAATTCTATAGTTTTAGAGAATTTTTTAAAATAGAAATACCATTTTCACTTTCACCGTTAATAAATGGAATGTTCTACAATGAGGGTGTGGGGGGGATCACCCACGTATCATTCGTAATGGTAACGATGGTGTATTTCTTTTCCAAAAATTTACCAGCGATCCGAAATGCGTGAAAATAGTACGCTACACCATAGCGTTTCTTGCACTTTAGATACGATTACCGGAAATAGTGCTTCTTGTTTAGTACTATTACTACATCTTGGTAATAAAAGGATTTCTGTTGTGAGTACAATTTCACCGAGTACCATTGACCATTGGCCAGCAATGTTAAAGACTACAGAAGAAATTTGCAAAGATTAAAGGATCAGTGGACAGTTTTTTTCCCCTTGTTCTCCTCTATCACATTATCTAGAACTTTTGCATCTGGCGGACAGGAATGACTACGATACCAAACCGTACTCTGGAAGTTTGTGGAGTAACATTAAGTACGCTTTAAAGAGTATATATTAATTACTCCTTGCTCAAACACTTAACGTAGTATAAGTGAAATTTGCGTGACCATAGAACTTTTTACGTTTTCTTGGAAGTTTGCTAAACAGTCGTAACTTATTTGCGACGTAATGCGGAAGTTGTATTCAAAGTAGAGGAAGCTGTTTAACTAACAATCATTCAAATCGAGGTATTTTTTCTTTCATTACAGTCTTGCTGAAACAGTATTTCACTACTGCAATTTACCTGTTGAAAAAGGTTTCCGAGAGTTAGACTTTTATTGTACACATAACTCTATAAGTAGGATTTAGTTTATGATACCGAACGTTCTCGGTAGATTTGTAAATAGTATATTCTCTTGTATAAAGAAATTTGATTATGAACGTTTTTGATAACATATTCCAACAAATGTGAAGATAGTAATTATACATTTGGCATAAAATCATGTTTTACAAACAATATTTAATCTTAATTATATTTTTATGTTTTTCAATAAAATTGTTGTTAAAATATCGATTTTGTTTTACATTTTTCTAAAGACTCGAGAGTTTTAAAAACTGATAATGCTGTGGCGAGCTTTTTAGAGTTTAGGAGAACGAAAAAGATCGAATATATATCGATCGGAGGTGGTACAGGAATTTGCGGGAAACGATCAGTGGTCAGTTTTCCTCTGGTGGCGAGTGTGAGAGATGCTGCCACAATGTTATAGGATGTTGAACTGAACTTTTGATGAAACTTTAAAACTATTTTTCTTGAAACGATGCTTTTCGACGTGGTATGCATAATACCTCAAAAGTTGTTTGGATGATTGACTCGAAATTTGAATATGTTGTGCAGAAGCCTTTAATTATCGAGTTAACGACGATTAGTTCGCATTTTGGAAAAGCCCAAAGAATTGAATGTTTTTCTTCTTAGTGTATTCCATTTTGTTAACCGTGTTGATTGACTCGATAA
Organism: Ptiloglossa arizonensis; assembly: GCF_051014685.1. Classification (NCBI taxonomy): domain Eukaryota; kingdom Metazoa; phylum Arthropoda; class Insecta; order Hymenoptera; family Colletidae; genus Ptiloglossa; species Ptiloglossa arizonensis. The sequence goes on from NC_135057.1 coordinate 745,478, forward strand.
ATAGGAAAGAAACTCTAGATTAACAATTGTCTTGATTTTTATGTATCAGATCAATAGTTTATCTAAATTCAATGATTATGCAATTATGAAACCAAGAAGGTATGAGTGCGGTATAGACTTTATTTATAAAACAACTAATAATTCTCCTGATGAAAAAACATGCTTTTTATGTAAAAAATTTTATCTTTAACCGAGAAATTCCTATATTGATTTTGAATATTAGAAGCATATGTTAAAAATTCCAAATCGAATAAATATTTTATACTGAATACGTTGCCTGTATTGGTGTGATAAGATATATTTACTTTCTAGTTGAACATATGGAGATCTTCTCTTCGAATAGAAAGTAAAACTTAATCTGAGTGTGTACATTTTCTACAGGAAGTTTGATCACACACAAGTATAACATGTGATTAATTTACAAAGCATTTCCTTTTTACCTACTTTTATGTTTTTTTTTTTAATGAAATTAGCTAAATGAAAAAAAAATTATTTTTTGTTACACAAGGTACAAAAATTTGAAATTTGAAAAATTCAATAAAATCTTCTTTCTAGTACTTTACATTTCTTAACACTAAACGTACCGGCATTTTTCTATACCTAATCTTACCATAGGGGGTCATTTGACCCCTTATGAAATAAACGTAGATTTTTCGTAAGAAATTCTTTATTTATTAAAGGAAATCATTTGCAACATCGTTTCCGATTTCGTATAAAATGAAACACATATTTTTATCGTTATAAACAAAACAATCGACCAATTACATTTTTTACATAGGATGGGTTTCTCCTTCGTACATTTCCCGCGAACAAATTTCTTTACAAATTATGCAAGTTTGTGTTGTTTTATCGCCCGCGCGCAATCTTATTTGACATTTTTTCCCGGATTGAGAATTATTATTGGAGCTGCTTGATACTCCTTCTCGTTGATTTTCCTTTTCTTCTTTGCAAAATTCGAGGTACTCTGTAACAAGCTCGTCTGCTAATTGTAACAGGAAGGATTGCCTCGATAGCTCCAACCCAGTTGTTTCCTGATAGAGTATCCACGAATTGATTCTAGCCAGATAGAAAATATTGAAAAATACCTGTACAGGCCATCTATTGCACTTCGATTTGACGCTATACTTTCGCGCCGTTTGGTCAACTATATCGACGCCAAATTTGGTTTTATTATAGTAACTGATCGTTTCGGATGTCTTCTTTCCATTGTTCTTGATTTTTACGGTTTTACGTTTGGTACTCGATATCGCTACTTTTTTTTCTTGGTTTTGATTTATAAATCGTTAGCGTACAGTCAATCGATTTGTACGTCATTGTTGAAAGAAGTTTCGAATTATCTTTCGTTGTTTTTGCAAGTGCGGGCAATTCCCTCCTGTTCGCACGCATTGTTCCCACTAACGTTGTCCTTTTCGCCAATAATTTTGCAGCCAAAGATGAAGTCGTAAAAAAATTCTCGGTTGTAATATTTCTTCTACAGTTGGTGAAAGCTTCGACTAATTTCATCGCAACAAATTCGCTGAGTGGTATTGACGTCAGTCTGGTTTCATCGCGTTCTAAGTATGAATTTAGAACTAAGATTCCAGTTGGAAAACTGCTAAAAAATACGTAAACTTCGTACGGGGTCAAATGACCCCCCGTGGTACGTAAGGTAGGTAAAGAATTTTTGTCGCTAAAAAATAAGCTACGAGAAAAACGGAAGGTGGGAAATTGAATAATCGGATGATATAGGAATTTACAGAAAGTCAAATGACCGACAGAAATGACAATAAATGTACGAATTTAAAGTAAATTTTCAAAGGGGTCATTTGACCCCGCTTGGTACGTTTAGTGTTAAATATAAAATTCACATCCACTTTTATATAATCATCAGTTAATGAATTAAGCGCTTTATCTTGTTACGTATGTTTTAAATGGATTTTATATGAAATTATTGGTTTAAAGACATTGTAAGCAACATATAAATATTTAAAAAATAAAATATAGAAGATACAAATAATTTTTGACAGGATGTTGTACAAACGGTAATTTTAAATTATTTCTTTGTCAGATTCTGCGTATTGTATGCATTACTTGGTTAATATCTGTTTCCGACGAACTGTCGTAAAGTAGTGAAATTTATTTCAAAATGTAAAGTTCAATAGTAATCCTTATAGATCAATGATCAGCGTTGCAATTATCGATTCAACATCCAAATAAATAAGGAACGTAATGTGTCCTATAATCAAAGTAGAAGTAAGCAATTGTGAAAAAGTAGGTTCAAAGCGCAGAATGAAAGTTTTTCAAATAAGATTTCTGTTTTGAGAAAATCCAGTTTGAAAGTTCGTGGAGTATACGTGAACTCGATTTGACTAACGCCTTTTTGTGTAACGGATACCTTTGTTCCTGCTTATAAATAATACAAGCTTTAAAATTTTATTAATTTATTTAAGATCCTATTAGTTTGCAGTTTTATTATATTATTTGTAGAAACTGCTAAAAGCGTTGCCCCCGTTTTCTCTCACAGTTTTACTCGACTAATTAAAAAATCGACAACCGATTTCATTGTATGTACTTATAATGTGTACATTTTTTAATAATTTTATCTGATTTCTTTTTTAACTTCTTTAAGCATGAATTATTTATTTGAAATAAACCAACCATTAATCTAATATTATAACAGTGTTGCTGTGCTATATTATTATGTAATTTAATTATAAATATTTATTCACAATTATACTGATTACTTTCATGTAATAATATTTAAAATCACTTAAAAAATTAACGTATTATACATACACATGTGTGATAGTATTCCTGAAAAGATTAATTGCAAAGGATTTTTATTATTTTCTGTATTCACTATTTATCAATAACTAATATTACGTTTTCCATCACTTATCTTATTTGTTTCAATAATGATATTTGATAGAGAAATCAATATCTGTAATATTTAAGTGGATAGTATATTACATCATTGTCGATACTTATAATACATACATAATCAAAAAGAATGATTCATAAATTAATAAACGTATTTGCCATAAAAGAAGTATTACATTTAAACATTTGTAATGACAAAATTAAACGTTTTTAATTAAACGATGTTCGAGACATAGCACTTTTTTAAAAAAAAAAATAATCATTATATTTCGAGATTATTTTTTTTAAAAAAAGTGCTATGTCTCGAACATCGTTTAATTAAAAACGTTTAATTTTGTCATTACAAATGTTTAAATGTAATTTTCACACTGTAAATATAACCCATACTTACTAATAAAATAGAATATATACTTTCAAAAAATTCATCGTTTAATATTTTAGTATAATTAAATAAGTTTACGACAAGAAAAAGAACAGTGATTTAAGAGACACAACCTTGGTACCAACTTGCTACGGACTAATTTATTAACGATGCTTATATTGTCGAAAATGTAAAGCCTCGTAAAGCTTTTAACGTTAAATATCTCTTAAACTATTACTCATCTATGCTTAAAACTATATATCATTAACTTTAGGATGTTAGACACTATCACAAAAATATATTGAAAAGTGAACAATAGATATAGGCATGCGTGCTTGTTATAATCGATGTTTCAGGCGTGATCTGTAAACATCAGAAAAATACAACAAATTGCTTCGCAATAAGTTCCACTAGCAAGCAAATATCGAATAAAGCGAACAAATTGTTTTACGAATTTCGTTGCATTCCAGTATACATTTAATTGTATAAGGACGGAAAAAATTGTCTAAATCGATGTAATGTGTACCAATAGAACAATTTATCGATGCACTGGAGTATATTTTTTAAGTGAAAAATTATTCGATATAAAAGATTTCTTCTGCTATGGTAGAAGACAGAATGTTTTATGTAATTAGATACTAAATACGTTTCAAGTCACAATGTAGAAGGATTTTATGATACCGTTACAGGACAAGTTATTGACACTAGAGTCATATCTGTACGTGTAAAAGTTATTAAAATTAGTGCGATTAAACATTGACTCTAACTTTTGTAAGGAGTCTTTTTCCCAAAACTGTGTTTAATGATGGTCGTGAGTCCCAATTCGCTGAGATTGTCTAAAGAGGCCAAGCAAAAGCTGCTCAAAATCCTTCTCTGGACTTCTTACTTAGTCAGGATTAGGGTGTCTATGTGAAGTCTTTACGCTTTTCCTTCTCTTCGCATTCTACTGGCCTAGACTCCCCTTTCGTCTCTTCGCTCTCACCGTGCATGCTGCTTAAGCCGGAGTAAGAAAAAGTAACGTATGCTCCTTACAGAACGACTCTAAACTAAATCGTATTCAATTGCTCGTCTTTCATGTTTTTGTTTAGACATTCTAACATTACATTCAAGCACTCTTCTTTCTCACCTTGAAAACACTTCACTCGCTCGTTTGTTCCAAACACTCTTCATATTTTCTCAGAACTACACCTATTTCATTACATTCCCACAATAGCAAACGGAGAGATTCAAATATACCTTCGAACACCACACATCTATTTAATTAGTCGAGTCTTTCCTTGCAAGTACAAGTACATTACATACCAGTCAAATTTGATAGCTCACTCACATAGACTTAACTAGGTATGTCAGGATACGCAGCACTACGATACCATTTCAAAAACTGTGCATTGCAACAATTATTGACGTGTCAAAAGTTGGCAACTATTCTACGAGCTAAAATGTCACAGAGGAAAAGGGAATCATTTACATTAGTTGTAACGCGACGTGGGCAAGTGTTGAAATCCACCGCTTGACGAGGAACGTAAACGAAATGAAACATGAACAAGTGAGATGCCAAACGTATCTGTGATGTGTTCGCCAACTCTATCGTTGCATCTCACTTTGTCATGTTTGAACTGTGTCGTCAATGAACAATATTTTAGATTTTTAAATACAGGAGTACTGCCAATTATCATCGTCTTCTACATATATTATATTTCCGCTGCATCGAAATATCTCTGAGCAGTGGTTTATTCCACTCGTTCACTTGTTCTTCAACCACTCCTTTGTGAAGCATCAAATGACTCATCGTTCATAGATAATCTATCACCGAATCACATGATCTTGCCTCTGCAACTTACTCAAAACAATCCATAGTTCAGAAATAACAGTACCTAGATAACATCAGCTGTACTTTCCCCTTGCAACTCACTAAAAACAACCTGTAGTCCAGAAATAACAGTACCTAGATGACATCAGCTGAATTTTGCCCTAGTCTCCAATAAGGCTAGATACATAGAACCACATGCGAATAAACCAGAGAATCTAAGTCTAACCTTTAAATTGAATACACGTTGTGTCTCTTGCTAAATCTTCGTTTATTACGGTTCAACGAGGTGTTCAAGTCAAATAGATTCATGCGACAACAAAATCTTTTCTTAGTTGAAAGATTCGTTTCTTTAATAATCCTTAGTTGGAATTATTTCCATTTCAAATAGTTTATTTTACCAAATGACGCGTAAAAGTTCCGTCACACCTTCGTGACGAATCATGTGATGTCCAGATTTAGTTTATATGATACCAATTCAGTCAGAATGCTTGAAATTTGAAGCGGCCTTCAACCGACGCTGTGTAAACTATTTCGCGCAATGTTCACGCGACAAATAATTAAACGAGTAGAGCACTTTTAAGGCATCAGCGAATATTCTATTGACGTCTTCGAAATATTACTTTGAGATTCGGTTTTCCGAAATTGTCTTTTTATTTCATAAAGTACGATACTCATGATTTCTTAGTCTGATATCTTGACTTTCGATAGATGTCAGATAACCCCAACTACGAGGGATACGAACTCACTATGCCAATCCGAGAGTGTTTACCGGATACTTTCAATCGAATACAACCAACTTGCACGAAGTTTGCTATTAAAATATAGAAGTTTTCATTTAAAATAAGGTGAGTCTTCGTGGCTGTATTCAGAAATTAAGAATATCTAAAACTATTCAATTTTCTTATTTCAAACAATTTCAGTAATACAGTTTACAATAGTTCCATGCATCAACTTGTTGACTTTCGATTGGTTTATTCCAAGGTCACGGGGTCCTATAAGCTAAAACAACACAGGGGAAAGGGAAAATATCTATTCGTATTACTTGTGACGTGATTGTTACACCCTTAGTTAAGCAAATTCGATATGCAAAACACGATAAAGCTAAATACAACGATATATTTCGCGACGTATCTAAGATACGTTTTGTATTTCACTTTGTCATATTTTCTTTCGCTATGATCTTTTGGATCATCTAAATATACATATTCCGTATCTGCATTTTTTATCTATATTCATAAAGGATACAAAAATTAGTTCAACGACTATAATAACATTCTATTTCAATTATATGAACTATTATATAAACTAAGAACATGAAAAAAATAATGTGCATCAGTAGTATCACAGGAAGTAGCAAATGTACACAAAACGTTGATCGAAAAATTTCAGTTATGCTTTGATGCCAAGAATCAACATATAAACATTTGAAGCTTTAGAATTTGTTACTGAATTGTATATGTATATACAATTCCGTTACGCCTTCAGTAGCAACTACGCTTAAATTTGACAATAAATTTATGGATTCATACGTCACGTGTATCTTTAGGAGATATTAATTATTTTCCTATTAAAATATTCTTGTGTTCGGATTAAAAAACCGTTTTACTTATATATTTATCATTTATGCATTTTTTAATTCATTATTATATTATTGTGTCATCAAATATTTAAAAGTAAGTCACATCTATATAAATGTGCCATTGCTTCCAGTCTTTTTATTATTGTACTTCATGAATCTGTTTGTTTATTCTTTATAAGAATGAAAAGAGTTACGATTTCATTACAAAAATTCGGATGAATTTGAAATCTCTTTAAGATTGTCTGGGAAGAAATTTCTTTTCTATTATTCTGTTTGCTCCTTTAATTAGTTTACTATACTCACAAAAATGTGAATAATTTTTCATTAATTGTTCCATTATTTTAAGTGATTCCATTTACATGGTTCACCCTATGTATATTTTATTGTTTTACTCGTGTAAAAGTTTCCTGGTATTTCTTCGTAAACTTCTTTTACTGTTTTCTTTGAAATATCTCTATATTTAAATTGCTGACAGATCCTCAAAGCTGTATTGCATAGGTTCATACCGGGTTTTAACAAATTTGTAAATCAATAATTTTTTTTTATTGTTAGTTTACATCTGTCATCTAACATTGAATGAATTTTATATTATCCAGATTTGTAGGGATTGTTAACTCTTAAGAAGCTGTTTACGTTTAGTGCTAATATGTTTTTTCCAGGTAAGTCGTCTATCGATGTGAATATCCAGGTATTTTAACATTGTTCGATTGTGAAATCTCTTTTCCATAAAATTTAACTAGAGGACACGTTTCACTTTTGTCACTAACAATAAGTGTTACACCCATTGATTTTACTTTGTTTAGCTTAATTCTCTATTTAGTGCACCATTGCTTTGTCAGGTTCAAGTTTACCTGCAATCGTTGACAAAATTTTTCTTGACATTCGCTTAATACAAATTTTCCTGTGTCATCTGTAAACATGGCAGCTACTGTATCGTAATTAGTTGATAAGTCTACCATATATATAGTGTATAGGATCAGTCCCGAAACGTTGTCTTAAGGAACTCCTGCTTCTATTGGAGAAAGAGCAGATATCTCTTCTTGATATTTTATTTCAGAAATCTCTCGGATAAATAAGACTTTAAGATTTGACAAAAACAGTTCGATATTTTATTTTATTTTATATAAAGAAATGCTTTGGAGTAATATCTTTTGCTTTTAGACTAGTTCTCATATAAATACTAGATAGCTACTGTATGTACTTGTTCGATAGATCCTGTTTTCTAAATGATGGCTCAGAATAATTATTAATTGATAATAATACCAAATACTTTTAATAATTTATTAAATTGGTTTATTGGAACATAGTTCTCTAATATCTTTGATCAGCTTCAGAATCATAACTATTTGATCTATCTTCCACTGCGAGAGTATGTATTTATTTACTTCTCAGCACAGTATTAAATACATTAGTAATAGAATAATTCAACCTTTGCATGAACATTCTTTAAGTAGTGTTAAGGTGTGTATGTGTGAGTGTGTGTGCGTGTAATTCGATATTCACTTCGATAGACGACTTACGTGGAAAAAACATATTAGCACTAAACGTAATAAATGAGAGCATATAAGAAACATTCCTAACGTCGATCTTATATGATTTTGCATGACGGTTGTACAATTCATAATTTATAAAACACTCCAAGAACTTCTATAAGAAGAAGTTAAGACAATGCATTTGCACTTTTACGTTGCCGACTTACAGCTAAACTTTAAATTGCGTTCAGCAACTACTCTTGCAGAATTTGATAAACTTTCAACCGAATAAGTGCTTTTATTTTAGTTTAATAATGCATTACATTATGTAGATGTTTAAGTCGTTATATACATTATTGGGGAAGAATTCGAACAGATTTAAAGTAACCTGGCCATAGAAATGGAGTATTTACAGTCGCATAATTTATAAAATATAAAAGTGTTAGATAATATTCAATGTGTTATAAAAGTGTTATATAGATTATCTACAAAAGTGTTAACTCTTTCAATCTGATACTTAATTTTATTATTCCAAATCATCTAGTATAAATTTATGCAAATTATGAAAAAAATTTTAAATATGTTATACGAAGAATATTTGTCCATATATTTAAACAAATATTAATTAATGTTAAACATAAACATGGAATTTCATTTTCGAAGCAACTAAACTCCTAAATCGATCGGGTTTATTGTTAAAGTTTGTCATAATAGAGAAGTGCGACGTACAAAATGGCATAAAAAAAATTACAAGTTAAAGGACATTGTACTCACTGGAAAGATTTAATTTAAAAATATTGGGAAACATTATTTATGTTACTATTAACTAACAAAAAGTGGACATTCATTGTCTACTTATATGTCACTTCTATTAAGAAATTGATAGATTTGTAGGGAATTATTTTAAAAATCGATTTAATTCCATCTATTGAAACATTGTATTAAATATCATGGATCTATTAGTCGAAGCTCATAGGTATTAAAAAAACGAAGTTTGTGAATTTACATGAAAAGAGCATTCAATATCTATGCGTAGAAAAGTATTGATGTCAGTGGTGGTTAAGGAAATTTGAATACGAAATATTTTCAACTTTTCTTGATCTTCGTATATTTCTAATAGGAAAATCTTTACACTTTATATTTTGTAATTTTGATAAAATTCAAATTTTTTTGCATCTAATATTTAATTGAAAATGTATGAATGTTTTCTTCACTATAAACCATCGTGGAAACTTGTAAAATGCAGGTATTCTACATACATAGCTCTTAACAAATTTGCAGAGAAATACCTTTACAGTTGTATACCTTAAAATTAAATTGATTGTGACAGAATACTAATATATTTTCAAACTGATTGAACATCGCAATGAGTTAATTTAAGTAATATTGTATGTTTTCTCTAGCAAGTCTGCTATAAACAAAGAAATTTACTGTAATTCTTACGAATACTCCATGAATATTCTATGTTCATTATAAGTTAATTATATTGTAAATGTTACCCATTGAAGTTTCCAAATTTGTATAGAGAATACACTGCTATTTCTTTTAAAATTATATCCAATCCTTTTAATCATTCTTATTGTTTCATTGGAATACAAGTGTTTTTCCTTTCCACGTGACTACGAAGCAAACAATGTTGAAACACGAACCGGTGGTAAATGGGTATTCGTAATATAATTATTTAACATGTGCAGGCAAGTTAAACACGAAAGAATGAATTCTGAAGCTTTTATCATAAAAAGGTTGAACAGGCATTGTATTAAAAGCCAATTGTTTTGATTGATAATTACTTTTTGTTCCAAAATATAAATGTTTTTTGAACTTACTATTTATTTTTTTAGTCACTATTGAAATTATTATTACTATTACGAATTTTCAAGGTGGCAGGAAACTTGAAATAGTTTTTCATACTTTAGAGTAATTAAATAAAGTTTGGATTTGTATGAAAGAATATGTCAGTGTGATTTTAATAACAAAAGGAAATATGTATAAATAAAATTCTAGTGTATTCTTTTGCTACGATACGGATGTATTGTGTAACGCATAAAATAGGTACATTGTAAATTAGAACTACTAGTACTAAGTTTTAATTTTAAAATGAATATAGAATACACTTGCAATTTGAGTACGACTTATGTTTGAAATCAACGAAGGCAAAGTTTATTGTCAATATCTGGGAACACATGAGTAAATCAATTATATTATTTATTTCTTTCAATGGTAAAGCTTTAGATTTTACGCAAAAACTAACTAATAAAGTGAACATATAAAGAAAAAACATATTACTGTTAATAGAACAATTATTAATCAAATGTTTTTTCGTTTTCTACGAAATGACGTTAGTGTAAAACAGTATGATGATTAATGATATGTGTTAACTGCTCGTGGTAGATCTCGAAGATCTTTCGAGCATTGAATGTGTTTGCACGATGGGGTGCCGACTATAAGCTTCTCGAAGGACCATCTTCCCGTTGGAAGGACTAATTGTGGTTGATCGTTGTCCGATTCGCTGGACCAATGTAGATTGCTCGATGCAGTCTTCGAGGTCTCCGCCGCTTGCTGCTATCACGTCCAGGGGGGTGTTGAGCGTTGTCCTCACACATGGCGCCTCACTGGATGTAAAAGACGGCTACTGAATTTCCTTGAAGGACCACGTTGAAATGCTCGAGGAATTGCTGATAATTCCCTCGAGGAGTGCAAGTTCGTAATGAGAACTAACGCAGGAAGCTACACACTTCAATCCATACGTTCAGGCCAAACACTCTAGCCATACACTAAACTAAACTTTACGGGTCAGTGCAAACGTCACCTCGGTTCGCCCTACTCCCTCAAATTAAGGGTGGGAGGTAACGAGTGACCGACCAATTACGGCGGGTCCTAGTCCCGCCGAATCGAAGACGTGCCCATCGCTATGGGGCTTGGGTGAGGGCGTCGCGACGTGGACAGGGTGTCCAAAACCCCTGCCGACCTGGGCTGGAATTTCCCAGCATCTGGAAGTTCCGCGACAAGGCCACGCGAGGGCCTCGCGTACCAGGCTGTGCAGGGGGTCCCTGTCCATCTGCTTGCAGTGCTTTATGACGGGAAATAGCCAATACTTACTCCGTGTTTTGGGTTAAACAACAAAAACTCTAACAAACCGAAAGCACGGACACGCCATAAAACGCAGCTGCAAGCCTCTACAATATGTTAGCCATATTTATACAGAAACTAGCATTCTGTTCTGTCGTTGATTCTTTTACTACTTCAAGTAATTGTACCGCAATGTATGACGTGATAAAATATATATATTTGTGACACAATACTGTACAGGTACCAATACGTGTTTCACCTCATGCTCGTCGATATACGAATTTGTTTTTACCTTTTTTTAATGTGCGATGAAAAATGAATATTTTATTATAACTTTGTTCCAAAATAACAATGATATGCAACAAGGGTAACTGCAGAATCTATCCCGCAAAAAGTTTTGTATTCCAAAGAGATAATTGTCTATAATTGTTACGGAAGGAATAATTCATTTCAAATTGCTTTAACTCAGCCAAGCTATTAATTCCAATGTTTATTCTCTACCATTGTATCAAGGAAACGAATAATGAATAAAAGATAACATTTGTAAATTACCGATAAAAAAAGAAGTTTCCTTTCATTATGATAACGCTCAGATTTATGTTAATTCTATGACACTGAAAATAATCAAACAAATAAATTGCGAATCGCGTACTATAATATCCAGACCTGTTATTCTCGTACTATCGTTTATTCCGATTGTTGCAAGGTTATTTGATAGTTAAAATGTCGAACTCTTGAATAAATCAATGACGCTATACAAGGGTAGCTTGATTCAAGGTCAAATAATTTGTATAAATCTGAAATTGAAAATCTTCTCGATTGCTGAAAAATAGTGTAGGAATTTATTTAATTAGTGTTGATGGTTATAAAATAAGGGTGAATTAAATTCTACGATATACGTGTATTGAATGATGTAGTAGTAGGAACAAAACATTAATAAATTACACAATTAATTACGGCAACTACGCCGACTACGCCGGCTACGCTGTTCTTTCGCGACACGACATGCTTCCACAATTTTCCAACAATGACTGCTCTTGACTGCCAATGACTGCGCTAAACGCTCTTCTTTCGCACTTCATATCCTCACACGCATTCATTCCCTTTCATTCTAATTCTTAATCTCTCTCACTCGAAGCGTCTGGTCACGTACACCCAAAATTTCCTAGTACGGCGCTATCTCAATCACTCTTCTTTCACACTTTGCTCGCTCGTTTAATCCAAACACTTCGGATTCTCTCCGGACAACGCGCAATCCCTTTCATTCTCTCGCATTACCATAATATTATAGTAAAAAGATAGTTTTCACTAGTACAAAGTATTATGGTTACATACGAGCAAATGTTTCACCTTGATATAAGAACTACGTTCTAGACTAAATCTGTCATTAGTAGGTATATTTATAATCGTAAATTTAAGTTTCGTTTTATTTATAATTATTTCTATTTATGTGTTAAGTATTTGAATATTTTGTCTTATATACATATGTATATTAGTGAATTTTCCTGATAAGGATACTAAAAAGCTGTATTGAAAACTATTCAAGTCGTGGTAACAATTATGCAATAGAGACGGCGCCATAGTCTATAATGACTAGATAGCCTCGATACTTTAATAAACGTATTAGGATAAATTGATTCTTTAATGAAAGTCTGACGAGAGAAAATTGTACCACTTCAGTTGTGTAATAAAAGTAACACTCTGTTAAACAATTTTAAATGTTCATTGAGTAATTGAAGTAATTATGCGAGTTCTGCATTCGCGCGATTGAACTTTAAAAACATTCATGTATTTTTTGTACATATATACAGTAGTAAAATGTTTCAATGTTTCAACCAAGCTTTCCGCTTATATTTTTTTTAAAAAAGTTTGTAATACTTGAAACTCTTGAAGTATTACAGTGCTGACATTTGTTAAAATATATATTACTTATTTGTAATGTCGGGACCTAGGATGAGGTGCCTTTTGTCCTACGTACGAACAGACCTGCGTTACGATAAACATTTTGATGCCAGCCTGTCGCTGGATTTTCCATGAGTACCAGCAACTCTACGAGGGTCGTAACGGCCCGAGACATGACAATATGTCTATACGATGGCTTAGGTGAATTTTCTGTGACGCTGTTATAAAGCAGAACGGCCAATGTGTAAGAATGAAAGGAAATGCGTGCAGTCCGAAGAAAATGTGGAGTATATGGAAAGACGAGAAATTGAGATAGCTCCAGATTAAAGAACTTTGGGTGAACGTGACTAGATGCATGGAGTGAAAAAGGTTCAGGATTAGAATGAAAGGGAATGAATGCGTGTAAGAATATAGAGTGTGAAAGAAGCGTATTTGAGAGCAGTTGTTGTAAAGACACGTGCAGAGAAGACGGAGTAGTTGTAAAGAAGATGCAGTTATTGCAAAGACAAGCCGGGGCAATTGTAAAGAAGACGGAATAATTATAAAGACGCGTGCAAAGAAGCCGGTAACGACACATGCCAAAGGCATTAAGACTATTAGTTTAGTTTTATACGGAAATTCTTCGTCTATATTCTTAATCTTCTAATAAATAAGTCTATTTTAAGTACATAAAATACCACGATCTATCGTAACATACTATCCCATATATTTGTGTTGGTCAGATTTTCTAATTGTATATTTTATAAATTTTTATACTTTCTCTTTTATTAAATTGTTGATTTAAAAATATTTGTGATGTAAAGAATAATCGATAATAATTAATACGTGTACAAAATATTTGGACCTTTTACAAATTATGTTTAATATTAATTTCATATGCGGTGCAGATAGTGAACTAATTACATTCAATTATTTAAATTTTTATTTTTTGTTAGTTTGCAAAATATTCGTCACCGTTTCATTATTTAATTTTGTATTTAAGTTAAAATAGTGTTGAATAACTTATGTAAGTGATGAGAAGTTTGTAAATTTTATGGTTTTATTAAGAATGGATGACTAATTTCTTACAGAATAAATTAAAGTTTATTTGTATTATTTTTATTCATGTATATCAGTTTTATTATTTTTTAAGAATTATTGAAATGTACTCCTTGGAAAGTATTTTACCTATTTTTACTTACTATTACTTTAATTTACCACTCACGCGTTATTGTAATCCCGAATGACATTTTAATCAAAGCAAATCATTGCGTGTTCTTCAATTCGTTCTCAAGAAACAAATTCCTGGAGCAGGTGGTTCACAAACTTTCTCGATTTCTCGTAATTCTAAGCTGCCATCGCTTTGCAGTGGGTGTAATCGCACAAAAGTGTATATACCATGGCTACTCTAAAGAGATGGACTTGATTCGGCAGCACATAATAATTTTAAATTATGTATAGAACTTACAACAAATAACAATTCATTGACTGAATGATAAAATATAATGTTAAAGAATCAATTGTTAAACATCGATATAAAAATAAACTGATAAAAATACAACAATAAAATATCTAATGTAATAATATAGAATATCTGATAGAAAAATATAGAAACAAACTGCTGATGATTTGAAGTTTTAATGTTCCTTTTGTAGGAGTTACATAGGTAAAGTTTTAGAGTAGGAATTGGGGTGATAGTGATGATTGTATTTTAAAAGTTTTCTTAAAATGAAAAAGCATGTAAAAATAAACTGTAAAACAGAAAAAGCGTATAAAATAGTTGGCTACAATAAGAGAAAGGGTTCCAATCGTTGCTGTCTATTCGTGATGGTGTAAAGCTAAACAATATTTTCACGAATAAAAAAAAAGTAATCATTCAAAAAAAATATATAAAGAAGATGGTTCTTCTCGTTGAAGATAAAAGAAAACGTATAATTATAATTATATATATAGATTAAAACGATAAAAATAAATACTCGTTTTATACTCAAGGAGAGAATATTTATGAAGAGCTAAATGTCGATAGGACGTACTTTTTATATTATCTTTTTCATCTACGTCTATGAAGACTTTTTCTCGTATTTAACCTTTACGTATTTATCTTACCTCTTTCTGCCTTGATTATCTGGAAACATGCTACTCATAAGTATAAAATTAGGGTACACTATTTGAATTATCTATATTTTTACAGTCAATGTGGAGTAGTTTATTAATTAAGTAACCGTAAATCACAGAGCAAAACGAAATTCTACTGCACGATATGGGATCACCAATTAGTACGTTCACATAAGATGTATATTACCTCTATGATACGAGGTACTTCTAAGGTTCTACAATCTATTATAATCGACACAAGGTGCATAATTAAAAGGCGGCTGGATTTTGTAAAAGATCTTTATTCGACTTCGACTCACTTCGACAAAATGCCAATAACAGCTGATCTCAAACACGCTTCACTTAATTTCCAACAAGTGTCCCACTCGCGCCTCTCTTGTACCCTGTATTCTCGCACGCATTCATTCCCTTTCATTTTAATCCTTAACTTTTCTCATTCCATGCATCTAGTCATGTTCACCCAAAATTCCTTAGTCTGGCGCCGTCTAAATTGCTCATGTTTCATATCTTAATTTGAACACCTCGCCGTTCAGTTCAAATGCTCTTCTTTCACGCCTGAAAAACACTTCACTCGTTTGTCTATACCAAACACTTTATATTTTCTCTGGATCACACGCAAAATGTATACACATGGATAGCAGAATTTCGAAGGATTGACTCCTATATATATATATATATATATATATATATATTTATATATATATATATATATATTGTATGTTAGCTGTTATTATATATATTTATATATATATATATATATATATATATATATATATATATATATAGAGAGAGAGAGAGAGAGAGAGAGAGAGAGAGAGAGAGAGAAGACGTAGAAGACCGAGTAGCGTAAGAAAAAAATATATATATATATATATATATATATATATATATATATATATATATTTTGTCATTTTCGTTAAATATTATTTTTATAAAGATGAAAAACTGACGATAAAAAAAAAGTTATGGTACAATATATAATAGAATATGTGTTATAGTTTTTTTAATTTATATAACTTAAAATAACATCTGTTATTATACTCTGATTAATTTGGAATATTATTGATTACAGATAAAAAGACAAATATACGTTGTAAAAGACTTCCAACTAAGACTAAAATGTTCAGTAGAGATAATGTCTATTTTAATATTTATTTTAACAATTGTTACGTGTAGTAGATAATTACAATGTGCTTGTTGTTGACAAATTCAAATAAATGTGTCAGGAATGCCTGAATATACAGAACAGATTCAAACAATTTCTAATCCCATTTGTTTTCGAGATACGGTGGTAACACAAGTCTATTTGATTGACATGTGAATCTCACTCTGTTCTCTTACCGCTCAAGAAAACACTACGAATACAGTGTTCCAGGGTTTCTAGTAAATCTTTTCTGCGGTTTTTTCAACAAATGTGGGTTAAACAGTTGAGATATTGACCCAATATCTTTTATAAAAAAGCGTCTTTAACAAATCAAAATAATGTGACATTTGTGTTATTTAAAGCATTACAAACTTTTACTTGAATATACATATGTATCCTTTTTAGTGTGAGAGTTTAAATTCTTCTTCAAAATGCATTCGTCACATCTTTTTTACACGAAATTTCTGCACGAAATACATGAATAGAGTAAATTGATAATTATTTGACAGGAATAGTGCTAAATTTTACTTTGTAAATATTATTTTTGTAGTTATATTTAACATTTCATTTTGCTTATAATATCTTAAGTGCTACAAAACATTTTATTTTATAAATAAAATTTATTCTTTTTCCTACTTTCGTTAAAATTGTACCTTGCAATTTATAAATTATCATTTTCGTGTTTGCTTCATTAGTTTCACTTATTACTTTATTGTTTATTTTTAAAAATGTCGAATGCTTTTGAAGCTCATTACAATTTGTAATCATCACCACTGTGATTAGTAATGTTATCAAATGTAGTCCTTTGAAATATTACTGTGCAAATTAAACATGCAACAGTCATGAAAATCTCAGAATCGTAATGTATGAAAATCTATAACTTTGAAGAAACATAAACTTTTTCCTTCTACAAACACATAATCTCAATTTGTCACGACTATCAAATCGCACCTGTTAATTATTTAGGTTTACCTAAATGTAGATACACATAAAATACAGCCACAATGTACTCGTACTATAAAGCTTATATCTGCTGTTGAGCAAATATATACGACTCTCGTCGCAACTTTCATAACATATCTTTATAACGTGTCATTGTCACATTATGTCTCATTTTCAACCAGCCCTTACAACGTTCATTGTCGTAAATTTCTACTACTTACTATATGTTGAGACGCTGCGATTGTCCTATCTATAATGTAATATTATTCCCTAGAAAACGACATCAAAAGTTTGTGTTATTTCGTTCCGCAAACACAACTGCGGAGTAGAACATAGCAATGTGATATCCTATTATAAATTTTATCTATTACACTAATGATTTGTTCGAAATATTTCTAAACATAATTTAAAACAATTTAAATTTGTATTCAATAAAGAAGTAATAATTTCTTTTTGTTTCTGATTCTATATTATTCTCTGAATAATGTTCCATCAAAAATCTATTTATATTTTTTATATTTTATTTTGCTCTCAGCTAAAAGATGAATTAAATTATGTGAAATGTGTTTCATATATTTACCAGCAGACAGTCTTTAACAAGATCGGTTAATTTACTATTAGAGTTGAATCTCAATTGCGGGTAAGACAAGGTTTGTTGAATCTTATTGACAAGTCCAAAATCTGAATGAAACACAAATATTTATTTTTCCAACTATTAATATATTGTTCCAAATATTGGAACGAATAAATAAATATGCATATCACTGACACGGTTGTACTCTTGAAAATTTCAAAGTAATTGGAACCGCAATCGTATTGTTAAAACATATATTTATTTCTGCAAAGTTATATTGCTCTTTTGAAATTTTTAAAACAATAAATTTTCTTAAGATATTAATGAATTACAACTACGAATGCAATTTCAATGAAAGTAGGAAAAAAAATAAATTTTATTTATAAAATAAAATGTTTCATAGTACTTAAAATATTGTAGCAAAATTAAATGTTAAATATAACTACAAAAATAATATATAACAATTACCGAAACTTTGAAAACTCTACTCCTTTGACATGAGAGCAGCAATTGAAGTCTTTTGAACTTTCAAAATCGCGTCGAAATTAATACGATAAGTGGTGGCATCGCGACACCTGAGATCGAAAAGTTGGACACACTAGTGGCTTAGCTCTTTGCTTCACTGTGATTTCTCAACGAGCGTGAGAAAAATATAGTATTGTTCCTTGTGGCACGACAGGTAATGATACCTCTTCTTTTGTGTCTAAACCGGAGTGAATATTGTTATATTCGCCGAATCGCGTGAAGTTCGGGCAGCGAATTAGCAACTGTTTTCGGTAAATCGATAACAAACAGCAGAGTTTGTATTGAACCAGCGACCGATACGGACGTGCGTCGACCGATATCGCGAAAGTTGGAAAGAAATTTCGAGAAACGTGTGCGTCCAGCAATGCGAACGGGATTGCTTTTTTTCTGCTTTTAGATGTGTCGTGAGCTTTTCACACAGACCCGATATTCCGTCGTTAAACGAAGGGGAATATACATTTATATCCGGGGAAAAACACACGTTAATTCAATAAACAATATTTTTTCTCACAATATTTAGCAATTATATTGATTAAAATACTTCGTAGTATCTTAAAAAAAGAATCAAAAAAATTAGTTAACATAAACACAATCTCTATTTACCTTTTTTTCGCGTCATAACGAGTTTTGGAACTATTATTCTTACTGTATTTAATAGTTTTATTGAATTATTAACTTCGATCGGTACATTTGTAAAATGTTGATTATCTTGCTACTCATCTCCATTTATTGGCATACACAGTGGAGCATTGATGGAGTATAATATAACATTAACATGACATACTCATTTGAAAAACGATCACCTTGATGCGCGGGCAATAAATGACTCAAATCAACTCGAAAAGAACAGATATTGCTATCTGAAACAAAAATCTCTACAAACGTATCCCCTCGTTACATCTGCTCCAAGTTTTGTACATCTTGATATTCGTCCAATTGGAGTTGATCAACTTATTACTCTTCCTTTTGAATCTTGAGATTGAAGCACTTCTTTTTTAAAGTTTTCCGTGGAAAACTTTTTTAAAGTTTTTTAAAACGTAGAACCGTACTCCCACTTTCTACAAGAATACATTCCCTTCTTGAGCAAATGCTGACAAGTGAATTCCTCAAAACTCATTGTACTGTTCCAACTCTTTAAACACTTCTGTCTGGAAAAAAAGATATTTAACATAATAAAACCAGCATGATCTTTTCTCGACAGATTTGCTTCGAAATTCAACCTTAGTTCCACAGGAAAACCGCGCAAAAACCCTGAGCAAAGTGATGATGTCTTATGTAATTTATTTCAATTCAACTTATCTTCTCTCAATTGTACGTCGCCCATCTTATGCACTTGTTTCTTCTGTATCATCCTGTTCTCACTTCGATCCTTTCTTACTCGACTCTACACTGCACTTTAAACATTCCTTTCAAAATTCGGCCACCTCTTTTCGCTCGTGGCATATTCTGTCGTAATCTGTCCAATTGGAACTGCTCCTAGTCATCGGCCTTATCAAGTGTCATTCTACGTCGATCGTGCGACTAATACGACCTCGACCAATGACCATCTTGACACCGATCACTGTAGGCAGTTAAGTTTTATCGCGAAATCTATTTCTCACTTTTGACACCAATTGTCACAAGTAGATCAAAATATTTATAACGAATAATGAAATCGTACAAATTAATTCTGTTATTTACCCTCCTTACTAATAATCAATATTTTTCAATATTTATAGATATTCAAGATTTCTTAATATTTATAAATATTCAATATTTTTCAATATTTATAGATTTTCAAGATTTCTTAATATTTATAAATATTCAAGATTTTTTAATATTTTGAGGAATAAATTGTGGTAAACTTTAATTCGGATGATGTAGTATATTACTCTAATGTAATGTTAAAATTACTACTGCTCTAAATGGGAATTAAAACCGCATCCATAGTGTGGAGGAATGTTAGGCGCTCAGGCAGGTTGACAATACAGCTCTTTTGCGATAATAATAGTGTAAAATATGTTTAAGCATAAAACTCCCACTCTACAATCCACACGTCTCGACTTTCTGGCCACGACCCGTCCACACGTAATAAAGCCCTTTCTTCGACTGCCTCGTTTGTCTCCTTCAGTCTAAAACTCCAGATCCAATAATCCACGCACCCTCTCGAAACCGATATCCTACTGTAAATTATAAACAATCGCTCGATGCCGTTCACTCTGTTCCAAACATTTTTTATTCACACCCAGTCATACCGATATTTATCTCATATCTGCAATAGTAAATGTAATTACTTACTTCCTTTAATACAAGTTTGTTTCAGATTTAAAACTTGAAGAAGATGCGTATGTAAATAATTATTTGCGAACACTTGATTAAAAATTTAGAAAGAAGAAAGCGGAAAGAATTTTCGTGCGGCTGCGATTCTAAGAAACTTTATTCGCTAAAATAATCAGTCACAACAAAAGCTCTTAAATTTCTTCAACTTAAGTTTCTCAATCAGATTTTGATTTATCAGTGTCAAAAATGAAATTATTATTAAATCATTTTCTGAATTGACTCATGAGTATTTTCATAATCAAATTTTTGTAAAAAGGACAGTTACTGAATTTTTCGATAACGATACAGTATTAGCATTTGTATTTGTTATAATTGAAGGACTTTATCTTTAATTGCAATAATGTAATGCCCGAACATAAAGTACATGCATCTAAATCCTTCAAGTTAGTTTGATTTCAAGTTAAAGTCGCTTTGTCTTCAAAAGCTACTTTGGCATATTGGAAGGAACTTTCCAAGAAGGTCGAATGTGTAGAAAATAATTTAAAAAATGCATCTTTTAACGTTTTTGTTCGTTAAATAAAATTTATTATTCCTTAAGGCAATGTGATTTTTGTTCATTCGTATTATATTAAAAATATTTAAACTATGATGCAACAAATTTATCAAATATAAATTTATTAAATATAATAATATTGCTATCATAATTATGATTATAATAATATAATCATATTGCTATCATAATTATAATTATAATAATATAATAATATTGCTATCATAATTATAATTATAATAATATAATAATATTGCTTCGCGGAAATAAATAAGAAGTTTATTAAACATTCACACTCACATTTACTAATTAGTGAGTAACAAAAATGAGATTCCGTCGAGTCGTAATCACACGGTGCGAACTGTAGCCCAGTGAACACTTGGGCGGTTGGAAAGAATCTGTTTTGCCCTACACAATTTTCGGCAATCCTCGAAGAAAAACAGGTATAGTGTTTCCTATGCGTTCCAAGGAGAAGAAAACTTTACCTGAAAACGCACGGGATGACCATCTGCCGCGTCACTACGCCAAACCCTACACGATTGTTGTGCATCTGGTTAGCGACCAACCATATTTTTGACGCATATGCATGACTAACAAAAAATCACCAAAGGTTTTTTACAATGTTAAATCCTGAATATTATTATTATCGTATTAAAAACAATTCTTGATATAGATTTGTTATCAATAATCTTCGAAGTTGTTAATAGCAAATGTAGTATAAGTACTGAATCGATTCAAGTTGGAAGCTTAACATTTTATTGTACAAAATCCATTTTCTCAAAATTAGGGTAACCTGCAAACATAACACTTTTTATTTGAGTAATTGTATGCAGACTGAGTAGGAGTTTTAAATAATTTCAAATAATAAAGAACAATGTTCCTTATAATTATTACGTTCTGAATATTATCGTAAGAATGATCGCAATTGAATTCCTACTAGAATTCTGACTCTGTATTATATTATCTGGTCTTTGCGGAGAATACGTGACTTTCGAGTGTTTTCGTAAACGATAAAACATGTTACGTGCCCTCGCAAAACCATTAACAAATATCGAAACTTTGGAGAAGCACAAGAAGAAATTTGTAGGAAGGCAATTTAATCTAAAATGAAAGAATAATGTGTCTTTGTGCAATAAGATCTACTATCAATCTTTGATGCATAGAGTGACTTGCATTATATAACAATTGATAAATTCCTAATAAAATAACTATAAGCTTAAAATACTTTTTTATTTTATAACTTCCTATATTTATAATAATGTCCAAGTGTATTAAGATTCTTCGCAATAGGAAGAACTTTTATAACAAATATAAGTTTTTAGTTTCCTTTATCTGTTAAGTAATATTCATATATTTATGTGCGTATATACTAGAGGCGGCTGGCGCTAATTCATAGAGATATGACTGCAACAGTACAAGTAAAAATAAGTTAACTAAAAGTAGCGTAGGAATTATTTACTGTATGAAATAAAAGGTGAATTCAGTTTCAGGATATACGTATATTCAATGAAATAGTAAAAATAAAACAACAACAAAACATATTCCGTCCTGAACGGAATATGCAAGCGAGTCTTCGGAAATGACCAGATGGGTGTCGAATTGCGGCGCCGTGTAAATAATTTTCGGGGCACGCGTTTAGGTGCAACAGTATCCGGATGTCGCGACCGGGTCCGTAGACTAATTTATGAGTACCCAAATCGACACCGGACACCCCCAGCGTCGAGTTTTCCCAGGCTAGAGACTTTACTTGCCCTTTCCTTGATGACAAAGGTAACGCTTTCGAAAAAGGGCAAAGTGAAGCCAATGATAGCCCAATTTACAATTTTGAAACCATGACTCCACCCTGAGTGAATCTTCGTTACGAAGTATCCGTTCGAACGAGATCATAGCAGTATACAAATTCGCAACAGTACAATCGCAGAGGAGATCGTATAACAGAGGCTTATACTGCTTTGTAACATTACGATCGCAACAAGATCTTGTACCATAGATACCATACAGTTATAGTTATTTATTTAGCCGGACCACCTTCATTTGCAATTAATGCATTGGAACCTCTCCAAAGCCATTAATTTATCGTTGGAGGTGTAGCCTTTGGATATCCACAAGAGTATGAGTGGTCCAAAGAAAATGTAAAGTGTTTGGGATAGGCGAGCGAGTTTCCAAGGGGTGAAGGAACAGCATCTGAACTGAACGACGGAGTGCCTGAACCGAAGTGCGAAAGACGAGCAACTGAAATGGCCCAGACTGAAGAATTTTGGGTGAACGTGACCAAATGCACGAAGTGAAAAAGGTTACGAATTAGAATGAAAGGGAACGAATGCGTGTAGGAATATAGGGTGCGAGAGAAGTGCGTTTGAGATCACTTGTTATCGGAAATTAGGCGAAGCATGTCGTGTCGCGTAAGAAAAGAGTTGCATAACCAGCGTCGAGCGTAGTCAGCATAATTATAGTTTATGTGATTTTTTGTTATTTTATTTTTATCATTTCATTCAATATACGTATATTTTGAAACTCTATTCACCTCTATGTCATGCAACAGTAATTTTCACAATATAGAACGTATTCAGTATTTTGTCGCCTTTTATCTAAAATTGGATACGCATCCACAGTTTTTTTGTAGTTCAGTTAATGGCAATTGATTTGTATTATTTTAAGGAACACAAGAAGATAACAAGATTGCTGCAGACAAGTGTTTTCAGAAGAAAAATCATTCTTTTGCTTGAGTTATAATATAATTGTATATTTCTTTCGCTGCTATATTATTATTGTACTTCGTAAATCCTATTTCTTTTGTTGAAAGAAAATCATTTTCATTGGTTGAAGGAAGATTACAATTGTACCGGCATTAAGAGTTAGTCTACTAAACAAAAATTCGAATTTGTGAATTTTATGATGGAACTTTTTCCATTATTAAATTTAATTGATGAGCATACCAACATACGAAATTTGCATTTCCGTCTATTTCTTTTGTCTGTAATAATCCATAATACATCTCTTCCTCCACTCATTGCAACAGTACCATCCGATTAATTTATCATGTTCATCATTTAACACAATTTTTAATTGTACTAAAATACACTCTGATAAACCTTCAGCGCTTTAAGATTTTGGATTAAAGAATCTCCAGAGTTTATCGTGCACTATGCTTTCTAGTTCGTAATAAAAAACAGTTGCTTGCTGAGTATGTTCGGAAACATCGGTAGCATCTTTAACAAGATATTTAGTTTCTTTAATTTTATTACACATTTTGTCTCTATATACATTTGAAATACAATCCATATGTTTCTTTTGTATTGTTTTTGACAGCCATTTACATATTGATTGAAAATTTCAATAATCCTTTAAAAATTCCGGGACTTGTTGAATGTTTGGTTTCTTCATGTTCCCGCAGAGGTAGTTTAAATTTCCTACAAAACACTATGCAATCTATAATTTTAAATAAAATATCACAATTTTTTTTTACCTTTTCATTATGTTTACTTATTTCTTATATATTAGTTGCACTTAATAACATTTTAATATTTACTGTCCCTAAAATTCCGAGGTCACATACTTTCAAAATGTTTTTCATAATTCCCGTATTTCTTAACTTTTTCTCTCAAATGTTTTAAATCTCTAACGCCCGTTTTTATCCGTGACGAATCATCTATAAATAAAAGACATAAGAAATAAAAAAAAGCATTTTTCTCTGTACAAACTTTTAGCCAATTGTACTTGTTATAAATATGAGAATTAATTTTTCGTACACAACATTGTGATCTGCTTTTCAAGAGTTGAAAAGTCGTTGAATTAGGTGTAACGTGTTCTGAAACTTTTATTTCAATTTTTGTTTACATTCGAAGACTTGAAGGTTTTATGTTTTTCTGCGATAATTATTCAATGAAAACAATATTCAATAGAACTTCCAAATAATTAACAATTTTTAGAATGGTGATAATAAAGTGAAAATTTTATTTAATTCTTATCATCATTGTACTATTATTTTAAATATATTTTTTGTTACAGTAAAGTTTTTTTGTCACAATAAAAGTGAAGTGCTTGGATCGAAATTATGTTCATCTATTATTTGAAAGAAATTGAACAACAAGTGTATTTTCGTTTTTGTTATTTTTTATTAAATTTGTTTCGAAGTAGCTAGAAAAATTAACTTTTGTTATGAAATGTCATTTTTTCATAATTAAATTCATATTTGAAAATAATATGCAAATACAATTTTTCAAAATGTGTTTTAAAAGTTACTGATAGCTGACAAACAGCCAGTATTCCGTATTGATTTTAATAGACAATACGTTCCTAATTCGTAATAGACGCTACGTTCCGAGCATTTGAAGAAGTATTATTGGTATCAAATTCTCGCTGGAATTATGCTATCTCATTGTTTACCCATTGCAAAAAATACGTGACTTGCGGAGATTTGGTAAACGATAATGTATGGTACGTGCTGTTCAGAAACGGATTTTACATTTAGTTACTTCAGAAACTTCGGTCAGGATATATACGGAGGCTCTTTTGGTGTATTTAACCGGTTACGGTTCAGGCAAATGTGATTCTCGGTTGTTGTGGACGGACTGAAAAATATGTGTAATTACATAACTGATTGCACTTTCGCGTTTCCCTTTTACATCGCGGAATGAAACTGGAACAATGGTAGCAAACAAAATGTAGTGACACTCGAGGAATACACTAACTTCGCCTACTATTTTAAAAATATTTGTGAACAGTACGGACATTATAGAGATAAAACGCAGAACACAGGTCCTCGTAATGAAAGGTAATATTGTTTTTCATAAATAGCGAGTGCACTTTGGGTGAGATTGACAATTTAAATAGTGACAAAGTCAATATATGTAGGCAAAATTGTTACCACCTCGGTGTACGTATAATGACGTAAAAGTTATCCGATAGTTTGTTCACTTTGTTTCAGATAAGCTATTAAATGAAGTTTGAAAAATGTAGACAGAATTAGTTTGTCCTCGAAATATACAAGATAATTTAGTATGATATTCAGTTATATGGAGTAAAATAGTAAAATCAGTTAAATTCTTTATTTACAACATTTCGATTATAATATAGTTTTGAATATACAGAGAAAAATATTTGTAACTTCCTATTATTTTTTTAACGAAATTACATTTTTCTGTATCATTATTTTTATCGATATATTGTCTACGGGGAAGAAAGATCTTTCATGCGAGCGTATTAGGTCAAATATTTATAGTCAACCTCATAAGACAAGATAACTCGACGTTGTCCACATTCTACTTACACGTAGTATCACATTCCCCTTAAGCAGAATCCTTTTCTTCTGTGTTTCTTTCTTTTATTTAAATACGAGAAATCTTCCAAAGACACTCCCCACTTCTTGAAATAAGGGTCGAGGGAAGTATGGAATTCCCCATACCCTACTACTCCTGGTACGGGGCCTACCCATTAAAACCCCCACGGTGGTTCATATTTGTACGATTTTTGGGAGATACCGGGAACTGCAGACAACATAACATCTGGTGTTCTTCTTTTCTCCCTTCTATACCTGAAAGGGATTAAACAATCTTATAATCGATTCTGCTAGTTTCTTCAATATAATTAATTAATATAGTTAATAATATAGTTAATAGAAAAGAATTTTTTTTAATATTTTCCTTAAATTTCATATTAAAAGGATTACAGCTAAAAGTAAGTGAACAAATGTACTTGTAGTTCTGGAATTAATTTCCAATTTCAAACTTCGTGGTTATAACTTATGTTAAACATCTAATGTTTACATGTTAGTTAAACATGTTACAGAAATTCAACAATAAGAAGTTACAGTAGAAATTGGTATCCATAAAAACCGATCTCGATCGACATTAATTACGCGTAGGTACGGCATCGTTGAGTCGAGACAACAAAGTGTGACGACTCTCGATATTTAATTTCCACGAATGGCTTCATCACCTCAGACCACCCAGAACGCTACCAGTGCATCCCGATATCCAAGCTCGAATTCGACGAACGCCCTCCCGATAAGATTTACTCCGAAAACTAGACGTGTGAAACTTATCAGCCTGTGCTTTACATAGCGCCATAGAACATTCCTTAAGATAACAATATGTATATAAACCCACCAAGCTCTCGAATAAAGCAGTCTGCATTTTGAAGTCTACCAGTCGCCACGTCGTTACGCTATCCGTTTTAATCCACTGTTTCTCGATTCCGAATAATTTCACGTAAAAGTTTTTAGTTTGGATTAGGTGGTCGTCGCGACTCTTACCAATCCTCACTATATTTAACTTCGACGAATCAGGATTCGAATGTGACTCGAATCCTTCACCAATAAGTGACAGATTAGAGTTCGTCTCGTCACACGAGCAACAAAACGCTGTACACGAGTTGCGGACGGATATTTTGTCGACCTGTTCGAATTGGAGACCGTTTCGACACTTTTACTGTGTAGTTGCTTCTTCGAAATGTTTACAGAATCTAATCCTATATACAGTTTCCGTGTTAGATAAAGAATTTTTCGTAAATATGCAAAAATAACTTGTAAGAACTACGTACATCGGCACTTTTTTAAACTTTGATAGTCATTTACATCATTAGATTCGGAAAACTCTCCTCTATTATTTAAGACCAAACCGAAGTCCCAGTCATTTTTAATTTTCACGTAACACATAATTTTTATCGAAAATTCTAGGTTTTTACAAAAATGTGTGTTTTTCGAAAACTAAGGGTGATAGAGCAATTCTGCTTCCGGATTCGTGTTTAGGACCATAAATACTAGTAGTAGTACAAGGATCACCCAATTTATGTTGTAAAACAGAAAAAAAGTTGCGATTTGTTATATTGTGTAATAGTTGGTAGTTGCAAACGCGGTAAAAAATACTTTCAGGTCCACTTTACGTTGTAAAATTAATCGGAAGTGAATATTGAATTAAATCAGTCGAGTTGATACGATCACTTTAATATGAATATATTGACAACTGAAGTTGAACAGCAGTACTGGTTTATACGGTGGTTGATGATCAGGTCCCCACGTTTCACGTCTCTATACTGTTTATATAAGCATTTTGGTGACCAACAGGCACACCAATCAGCTGTTAGCATTTTTCAGCCATGAAAACTACTTACTTTACTGGTGTTTCCAGTTCGGGCGAGCTTTGGCGAATTGGGCCGATGGCCAGGTGTAACCCTTGTTACTTAAATTACTTCGGTCGGCATGTTTCGGATCTGCATTGTTTTCCAGGTTTTTGAAATCTACCAACAATGTATTATTGACGCTATTAAGGCAATCACACTTTTCGGCGTTGAAACCCATGCGGTCTCTAAAAACCTTTTTTTCCTATTGTTACGCTGTAACACATATGGTAACTTTGTTTGTTACTAATCTGGAAGTATTTTACACTGCTTGTATCTCTATGTACTCTATATGAAATATAACAAAAATTTGATTTTCAAAATTTTCTTCGCCTCGGTTTTACTTTATATTAATGAATTCAAAATACTTCATAATCGATGAAATTTTAATGAAAGTTTTGCAGTGTGGAGTATATTCTTTGTATATTGTATAAGATATATTAATTGTTAATGAGATAAATGAATTTACGTACAAAAATTTTGTGCATAAAGAATATTTCTTTATTCTAATGAAAACAGTAACAGTGATTTCTTCAATATAAATAATTTACCAGAATAATCACGATAAATATTAACAATTAGAAAAATTTACATTTAGGTAAATAGGAATTTATAGGATTAGTATTAATTAATCGCTTAGTAACTGTAGGAGCTTGCAGCTGCGTTTTATGGCGAGTCCGTGCTTCCGGTTCGTTAGAGAAATTATCTGCACGGCTACGGCAAGGGCATGTCACCGAAGGTCAAGTTTTTGTTGTTTAACCCGAAGCACGGAGTAAGTATTGGCTATTTCTCGTCATAAAACACTGCAAGCAGGTGGACAGGGACCCCCTGCACAACCTGGTACGCGAGGCTCTAGCACGACCTTGTCGCGGAACTTCCAGATGCTGGGAAATTCCAGCCCAGATCGGCAGGGGTTTGGACACCCTGTCCACGTCGCGACGCCCCCCATCTAAGCCTCATAGCGATGGGCACGTCTTTAATTCGGCGGGACTAGGACCCGCCGTGATTGGTCAGTCACTCGTTACCTCCTACCCTTAATTTGAGGGAGTAGGGCGAACCGAGGTGACGTTTGCACTCACCCGTAAAGTTTAGATGAGTGTATGGCTAGAGTACTTGGCCTGAACGTATGGATTGAAGTGTGTAGCTTCCTGCGGTAGTTCTCATTACGAACTTGCACTCCTCGAGGGAATTATCAGCAATTCCTCGAGCATTTCAACGTAACCTTGGTCCTTCAAGGAAATTCAGCAGCTGTCTTTTACATCCAGTGAGGCGCCGTGTGTGAGGACAACGCTCAACACCCCCCTGGACGTGATAGCAGCAAGCGGCGGAGACCTCGAAGACTGCATCGAGCAATCTACATTGGTCCAGCGAATCGGACAACGATCAACCACAATTAGTCCTTCCAACGGGAAGGTGGTCCTTCGAGAAGCTTATAGTCGGCACCCCATCGTGCAAACACATTCAATGCTCGAAAGATCTTCGAGATCTACCACGAGCATTTAACAGTGACATTCTAAAATTAGTAATCGATATATCGGCTACGTCATAATTATTGGATTAAATTACAGAAGATCGGAATTGTGTTGTACATATAATAGATCAGTAACGTAATACATCGTGTTTGCTATATTCATTAATTGGATAATAGTGTTATTCCGATTTGAATATTACAATTCCAGGATACCTTAAGATTAGACAAATTCTTGTTACAAATTTAATATAAATTAATAACAGTTTGAAAATAAATATTCAACATGTAATACATCGTATAACGTATCATATAATGCATCATATAACATATCTAGTATCAAATACATACATCATCACTGTATTTGAAATTAGAATAATGCAACTATGAGCTTCTATTGTAAGTAAAAATGGTACTTGTGTAAATGTCGCAATGAAATTTCAAGGTTTCCTTCGTATCAATAAAAGAATATTTCGGATTAAAATGTCTGAATGTGTATAAATGTTAAGTGAAATTTTGTATTTTTAGAAAAAAAATTAGTAAATCCACAGAAGGTGGGTTCACTTATGAAAGATTATTTACTTGACTTTTTGGTAAAATTTTTAATATACTTACACAGTTATAAGTTATTCATCCTTTGGTGAATAACAATACAAGTTAAAACATAAATTATATTATCTTATATTTTCTTTGACATGTAACAATATGAGTCAAAATATAAATCATTCATTTTTTGATAAAGTTTACTCTTAAAATCAAAAATTTGAACTCTATTATTGTTTGTTTTTGTTAACGATACCGGGAGAATAAGAAATTGAACACTTCAATATCTTGTATTATGTGAAAGACAAAGATTATTGTAATAATTTCATTGTCAGTTTGCAAAGTAGCTAGAGTTGTAAAATTAAAAGTTTTCTGAAACCTTTGTAAGCTTTTGAAGCTACAGGAAGTACAGACAATTTTATGGATTAAAAGTAGAGAAAGCTGCTTAACTTTTCAAGCTTTTAATCGAAAAGTAGATAATGAAATTATGTTCATGTATCCACGAACTTCGCATCAGGTGGCCATAAAGTTGAATTGACCATCCACAGAATTCTGCTAGAACTGAAAGGTGCATTGGCGCCACGAAAACGAACACCTGCGCCACTGCACCTCCTGTTTGCCATACTCAAAATGTGGCGAACTTAATCCCCGCAATACCGAACTCGTATTCGAGCTCGTATAATAGCCTGGATGGAAGCGTTCTTTCTTAAGGACTACATCTCTAAACACTAACAATAGCAGTCTTAATGTAATAAACGTAATACGTTTATGTAAAAATGATCTTTTTTATTCATCCTCAACTATTACTAACAATATTATTACAGATGAACTTTTACAATTCATCTATCTTCCTTATTCGACCAATGAAATTGAGTTAACATTATTTCTTTTTGTAAATATTATTGGTAGAATGTGAGAAATAATTTTCATTAGAATTTCCAAAACATAACATCAGAGAACCATAATAATATATTATAATGAATAATATTATAAACATAAAGTATAAAAATATAGGAAATTCGAATTTATATACTTTTGCCTGTGTAACACATATGATATTGCTGAGAATTAATACTTTGTTAATACCATTATATGTTATTATATAATTAATTAATATGGATACGAGCTTCTCATTTGATCTTTAAAAATTTTTCAATATGTATAGTATACCCCTTTTTCCGATAATTTATTCTTCAAATATATTGGTTGAAATTGTTAACAAACAATATTATACGGAACTTAATTCGAAAAATAGAGTTGAAAACATTTTATTGTTCTACAATAAATTGCTTGAATCGATCAACGGTTCATGAAATAATTTTAATAATACAAATATTAACTTTTATTATATTTGAAATTAAAATGACCTTGTAAATGTATATGTAATGTAAATATATGTGTGCAATTGCGTACGTCTGCACAATAATAAAGTTGTATTTATATATCATGATATATAAATGTTATCTCATATGACTACGAGAAGTGATACAAGTAAAATTGACAATATGCTGCACGAATCCTTCAAATTAATTAATTGGATCTGATGTGTGTCTATTTGCAAAAAGGAAACTGAATTGGAAAAGAATAATATGCAACTGTTTTCATATTGAAATCGGTAGAGATAAACTTTTGAAGTCTGAACTACTGACAATATAAATATTCATAATTAAAACTTACGCGATATACGTATACAATATGTAAATGTAAAAGAATATAAAATAAGGAATGGGGGCTGCACGAATCCGATGGTTCATCTTCGTCCGTGTCCTAACAAGCAAAAGTTGAGTGGATGACCTAAATCCCGAACCAGCTCGTTCGTAATTAGCAATAAAAATGAAGAAAAAGTCTAGAATGACTGCTTGGTGACTGGGGAGCAGGAAACGGAGAGCAAAAGGAGTGAGACTCTTTTGCAGTCGAGACTGAACAAAAAATGACCAACGCGCCTTTCAGAGAAAAATAGCAAACTTCAAAATAATAAAATCTTGATTAATCGTTAACTTTTCAAATTAAATGCATCAATACCGAATGAAGATTATTTTTTCTGTCTCGATTTTCTGTTTACGCGTTACTCTTCCTCTTTCATCAGAAAATTCTCAGGCTAATATAAATATAATACATCGAAGATAACAATATTACTTAATGTTATTTAATGCCAATTTATGAAGTCTGCAAGTATCGGTAACTAAATTACGACTATAATACATACACGTATATTCCTATGGTGAGACCGTTCGTAATTTATACCACTACTAATTACCTTACTAGAGATGAGTACCCTTGTCTAGTCATATTTTAACATTAATATTTTTAAAAACAGTAATATCACTGAACGAATACAACCTCGTGGAAACAATTTTCGATCGATTGGCTGGGAAGTGCAGAAAATTAAGTTTCTTCGAAATAAGAGGATCCTTTTTCAATAGGTTCTATTGTGGAATTCATTCAGGTCGCATTTTCACTGTCCTTTTACTTGGAAGTCTTGTTAATAGAAATTGCACGTGTTTGAGCGAATTTTTGCTCGAGTGTGGTGGTAATGAAAACAGTAAAAAAGGTTAATTAAAAGCTCCTTTAATTCCATTCTACAATCATAATGCGTAAATATGTTCGAGTGTGGAAATAAAGAATTTAGTTCTCAAAGTTAGCTGAAAATTGAATTTAGTAGTTGCGTCAGGAAATATTTGTGATCGGTGTATGTGACGCAAAACTAATCTGCAAACATATGCGTATATATACTATATTATATTTTTAGTAACGTATACTGTATATGTACTATATTATATTGTTAGTACATTGTGTAAATATGTAATTTTTTGTTTGTTATTCGATTATACCATAATAATTAAAGTTATGATTGTTGATTTAGAACTTAATTGACGTATCTCTTAACACTTATTTTTAGTAATATATAATATTAATTTGCCAGCTAGGATTCAAAAATTAATTGAACAATAATTATTAATAAATGTTATGTAAATGTTATTACATATTATTTTTGAGTATATATCTAGTTGTTTTGACGAAAGAGACAGAAGTTCTACAAATATACGAATTGATAATATTGTGTAATGTTAACAATAATATCGTTAAAAGAATTGGTGACTATCAGTACATGAACACCATTTGAAATATTCATCTTATAATTAAATAGTACATGGACACAATTTTTCTTCAATCATACGAATGATTTTGCTTCCTCTCTGCTTCAATATTATTTTATTGAAAAATATTTTTCGTCATATTATCCTTGCTGTGTAAAATATAAAAGATTCAAGGCAGCTTGTTATTCTGCATATAGTCGTACTTTTTCATAGATTTTGTACAGAATGTACAGATGTCATTAATTTTCCGATTCTTTTTATTTGTGTAGGAATTACTATTGTATGAAATAAGGGTGAATACAGTTTTAGGATTGTAAGAGGGCTCGAAGGAAAACATGAATTCAAAAAATTCAAACGAGAGACCACGATTTCTTTAAGGTATTTATTTGGCAAAGGTATTTCGCTAACTGCTCGTTATTGCCGCGCAGTCGTGGCGGGTGAGCGATACACTGTTTTTTTTACCATAACAACATGTTCCTCGTCGCCGACGGACCATCGATGACTCATACGGAAATATTCGAATTTTAACGTGTTTTCAGTTATAGCTGGGACATATTTAAAGAGCACATAATATAATATAAGTAAGACTAGTTTACAAAAAAACAAAATATGAGACAGACATAGTTTCATGTGAAATAGCATAATAGTAGTAAAACATTACAACAAAAAAATAAGGGGAATAATCGATATATAATAAGTACGAGCTGTTATTTATCATTTCCATGTTTACGAATTCAGTATTTCATTTGATCTGGCCCGCTATTCTAAAGAATGGCGTATACGTTACTGGAAACTGGAAACCTTCTACGTCTTGAACGACATAACATGATCTGAAACCTTCGAAACTTCGTATGGACCTTTAAACTTAGAAATCGACTTTTTGTTGACTCCTAGAGTTATGTCGTGGTTTTTTATCAAGACGTAATCACCTGTTCGGTAAGTTCTACTCTGTTTGTGTCATTGATCATTATTTTGTTTCTTCTTTTCCTGGTTCTCTATAATGCTATCACTCGCTTTCTTTCTTATCTTGCTTAAATCCCAATCTTCGGAGAATATCTGCCTATTAGCTCTAGAAATTTCTACGGCTATTAATACGCGCGTGATCGCTTCTTCGTCTAAGAACTGTGCGAACACATGTAATGTAAACGTGGTCCCTCTAACACTAATAATTCGACGCGACCTACTATAATTTCGAAAGTATTCTTTAAGATTTGTTATCACTTCTTCCGTTCTTGTTGATTTACAGGGATAGAACTTGATAAACTTCGTAAACACATCTATAACCGACAATATGAATTTGTATCCGTGACTAGTTTTTTTTCAAACAGACCGTAATGATCCACATGGATTGTTTGAAACAGTAGACTTTCTTTCGGTATGTTATGTACCTCCTTTACATCCCTTTAAATTCGAAAATTCAATACACTTAAGACAATTTTGTATGTAGTTTTTTACCTTTTTTCTAATCCGTGAGAACCAGTAGAATCTGGTAATAGACTCGACCACCTTTTCAGTGCCTAAATGATCTACGTCATCGTGACAGAATCTAGTTACATTTGTTTTTATGATCTCCGGAATATAAAATAATGGCTTTTTGTTCTTTATCTTCCTATACACATCCTATTCTCATCCTGGTTTTGCTTAATTGCCAGAACCTGCTCGAATGTGTTGACCTCAAACACTAACGCTATGACACGTGCTCAGGGCATCAATACGGTGCATTCTATCGTTAGATGGATGTTCTATTTTATATCTGTACTGCTGTATAAACAATTCTGACAGATAAATTCGCGGATCGATATTTTGTTTAGTTAGTGTGAGTCAAAAACTGTCACAATCTGTCATGTTAGTGAATTCTATTCGAAACAAATACACGTGAAATCTATTATCGCGTAAACAACCGCCAAACACTCAAGCTTGAGACTGATATTTTGATTCTTGTCTTTACTAAAGTAAAAAACGGGACTTAAACGGTTATCGGCTTATTTCTACAGTAGAATCGCTTCAAATTCGCTGCTACTCTCATCGCAATGGAGCTCGGTTTTAAGACAAGAGTCATAAATTGCTAACACCGGCTCCGACGCGAGGTTCTCCTTCAAACTTTTGAACGCCTGGTTTTCCTCCGGTCTAAAGCGAAATACCGTATCATTCTTGAGGAGATCGTATAAAAGCTTTGCTAGGATCGAAAAGTTTTTTACAATACAACGGAAATTCTACGTAAGTTTTCCGTTTACTCCGTCGACATAAGTTGCAGATTTGTCGGAATAAATCTTCATTTTACACGAGAATCACGTACCTCGGTTATTTAATTGACGAACAGGGTATTAGACCTAGTAAAAAAAGAGGTACAAGAAGTTGTCTAAGTACATTAACATCTTATCCTCTTTCGGTAACTTCTGAAAACTTCCGTTCAAATGTCTTTGGAAAACAAGCGAAGCTTTCGCCAAACCAAAAGGCATTCTTAGGTATTCATCTATCCCATGACGAATGAAGTATATTTAATGGATTCCTCGACCATCTCCACGTGACGATATATATTGCGTAGGCCCAATTTAAAGAAATACTTTTTCCGACGTAGTCGGTTGAGGTAATCATCCATTAGTAGTAATGGAAAATTATCTTTAACTATTATTTTATTTAACTCTTAATAATCCAGATATAATCGAATATCGCCTGTTTTTTTTTCCTCACTAGCACGATGGGGCTGGCGAAGGGAGAGCTTCTAGGGCGAATTAATTTATTTTTTGCAACTCTTCCAACATTACTCTTAATTTTACTAAATATTACTCTAATCGTCGTGGACGAAAGTAAATCGGATCATCGGTCTTAAATTCTATTTCTATCTTCCTTTCGCATGGAAATTTGCTCTTATTGAATAATTGTCCCAGTAGATCAAATTGTACAGCCCTGTAAACATCGTTTAACTTCAGTTTTTGTATAACGAGGTTTTCGGAAAATCGATTAAATATATCGTATTATAGAATACAATGTATACATATCATTGGGACTATATTCATTGCAGACTACAGTAAGCCTCATGACCCATACGGAGTGGAAATGGGAAATTGATGTTCGTCTTTTACTCTCTTACGTGCAAACTGGACTGGTAGCATTGCTAGTCCAAAATACTTGCATTGCTATTATTCGAACAAAAAGAACACAAATTCATGAAAATAACATATAGATAATAATTGTTATTATTGTGGTAATACGAAAGAATGAAAGGGATAATAATAGCGGGGAAAAAAGTTGAACATGTAGCCCGATTAGCAGATACGGTAGACCACTCAAGATTCCAAAATATGCTTGAGGCGGAAGATAACACAGCGAGGAACGACCGTTGGGGTAAGGATTCTGTCCAACAGATGCAAGTGAACCCCCTTGAGAGAGAATTAGAAATTGCGCGCCGCAAAATCAAAGTGTTGCGACGAACGTGTGAACGCAACGTTTATCGGTGGAGTCAATGTAACCAGCGTCGCCTGTATTAGACAATGTCAGGCAATCCGAAGAAACGAAAGTAAGCATCACAGCGATTGCTGATTTGTTGAACCATTTTGATGGAACGGGAAACCAGTACAAGCGTTGGGAGAAACAAGTTCGCCTATTGAGACCACGTACAAATTGTCGTCGGAATCGTGCAAGGTATTGGTGGTATCTTACTTTAAAGGAAGGGCTCTCGAGTGGTTTTATTTGAAACCCAGGTTTATTTTGATTGCTGCATCAATCGACACATTTTTCAAAGAACTTCGTAACATGTTTTATCGCCAGCCGAGTAACATGATAAGAAGACAACAGTCGTCTTCAGTCGTTTGAAGATCGATCGTGAAGAAAGGGCGAGGCGTTCGGCGATTATTGTCACGAGAAAATAATATTGGCTAATAATGTACCAATAGAAAAAGACAATGAATTAATAGATTACATTATCTTCGGAATTCCTGATCCTGCTCTTCGTGACCAGGCTCGCATACAGAGATTCGGAACGAAAACTGACTTACTAGAAGCGTTCGAGAGAGTATCATGGTGCGGTAGAAGTAACGTTGCGGAGAAAAAAACCACGACGGATGGAGACCGACGACGGTACGCAAAGAGGAAGACTTCCCAGGATAGAAGTATGCGGAGAAGATGCCACAGTTACGGATCGAAGGACCATTCGGTAGGTGATTGCCCCACGAAGGAAAGAGCTCCAAAGTGCTTCGAGTGTAGAGACTATGGACATATCTCCGCGAATTGCCCAAAGAAAAACCGTGCGAAGAACAGCTACAGCATCTGCCGAGCGAAGCGGAACACGCCTATGCGTGAAATCTCCATAGATGGGCAAAAGGTAAAGGCATTTATTAAGACTGGGAGCGATTTAAGTTTGATCTGCGTCAAAACGAATAGGCGCACTGCGATTAAGAAACACGAATTTAACATTTCGCGGTATCGGTTCCCATACGAATAAAACATTGAGTGAATTACGAACGAATGCCGAGGTAGATAATAACGCGCATCCGTTACTTTGTACGTAGTGTCGGATCAGCTTCTGCAGCCCGAGGTATTGCTGGGCATAGATTTTTTACAAAACTTTAACCTCGAGATTAAAAAAGGAAACGCGTCTATCGCTAGAATACAGGAAAGAACCGAAAATTCCGACAGCGATGTCCCAGAGGTATTTCGCGTTTTCATTTGTGAAAAATACACAGTTGACGTTTCGCACATAAAGAACCGTAATCTCGGTTGTAAAGTTCAAAATTTGGTCGAGAAGTATAATCCGGTAAAGACTCGCGAAATAGATTTAAAGATGTCTATCGTGTTAAAGGACGATGAACCCCTGTATGGACGTGCTAGACGATTGTCCCTCGTGAATAGAGAAGAAGTCAATCGACAAATAGGCAAATAGATAAATGACGACGTAGTGCAACCCTCCTTATCAGAGTATGCTAGCTCAGTAGTTCTGGTTTAAAAAAGAGACGGCACGAAAAGATTATGCGTAGGCTAAATGAAAAAATTGTTAAAAACACATATCCCCTTCCTCTGATCGAGGACTGACGAGCTTGATTCGTTGCAAAATGCGAACCTATTTAGGACGTTAGATTTAAAAAACGGATTCTTTCAAGTACCAATTGGCATAAAATGAAACTTAAATTTACGATTATAAACTTACCTACTAATGATAGATTTAGTCTAGAACGTAGTTCTTATATCAAGGTGAAACATTTGTTCGTATGTAACCATAATACTTTGTACTAGTGAAAACTATCTTTTTACTATTATGGTAATGCGAGAGAATGAAAGGGATTGCGCGTTGTCCGGAGAGAATCCGAAGTGTTTGGATTAAACGAGCGAGCAAAGTGTGAAAGAAGAGTGATTGAGATAGCGCCGTACTAGGAAATTTTGGGTGTACGTGACCAGACGCTTCGAGTGAGAGAGATTAAGAATTAGAATGAAAGGGAATGAATGCGTGTGAGGATATGAAGTGCGAAAGAAGAGCGTTTAGCGCAGTCATTGGCAGTCAAGAGCAGTCATTGTTGGAACATTGTCGAAGCGTGTCGTACTAGTATCGCGAAAGAACAGCGTAGTCAGCGTAGTCAGCGTAGTCAGCGTAGTTGCAGTAGTTAATTGTGTAATTTATTAATGTTTTGTTCCTACTACTACATCATTCAATACACGTATATCCTAGAACTTTAGCCACCCTTATTTTATAATAACCACAACTACTTACTTAAATAAAATTCCCACCTTATTATCGGAAGTAAGTATTGTAGGTTCCTTTCTCCTATTTAATTTTAACGCTTAATTTATACATTTTTCTTTTAATAAATGCAGAAAAGACTTCTGCTCAGTATTTGAAAAACATAAAACTTTCAAGTCTTCGAATGCAAACAAAAATTGAAATAAAAGTTTCAAAACACGTTAAACCTAATTCAACGACTTTTCAACTCTTGAAAAGCAGATCACAATGTTGTGTACGAAAAATTAATTCTCATATTTATAACAAGTACAATTGGCTAAAAGTTTGTACAGAGAAAAATGCTTTTTTTTATTTCTTATGTCTTTTATTTATAAATGATTCGTCACGGATAAAAACGGGCGTTAGAGATTTAAAACATTTGAGAGAAAAAGTTAAGAAATACGGGAATTATGAAAAACATTTTGAAAGTATGTGACCTCGGAATTTTAGGGACAGTAAATATTAAAATGTTATTAAGTGCAACTAATATATAAGAAAT
The DNA here is from genome assembly GCF_051014685.1 of Ptiloglossa arizonensis. Lineage (NCBI taxonomy): Eukaryota > Metazoa > Arthropoda > Insecta > Hymenoptera > Colletidae > Ptiloglossa > Ptiloglossa arizonensis. Next base: position 785,052 of record NC_135057.1, read on the forward strand.
AAGTAAACACAATGAAAAGGTAAAAAAAAATTGTGATATTTTATTTAAAATTATAGATTGCATAGCGTTTTGTAGGAAATTTAAACTACCTCTGCGGGAACATGAAGAAACCAAACATTCAACAAGTCCCGGAATTTTTAAAGGATTATTGAAATTTTCAATCAATATGTAAATGGCTGTCAAAAACAATACAAAAGAAACATATGGATTGTATTTCAAATGTGTATAGAGACAAAATGTGTAATAAAATTAAAGAAACTAAATATCTTGTTAAAGATGCTACCGATGTTTCCGAACATACTCAGCAAGCAACTGTTTTTTATTACGAACTAGAAAGCATAGTGCACGATAAACTCTGGAGATTCTTTAATCCAAAATCTTAAAGCGCTGAAGGTTTATCAGAGTGTATTTTAGTACAATTAAAAATTGTGTTAAATGATGAACATGATAAATTAATCGGATGGTACTGTTGCAACGAGTGGAGGAAGAGATGTATTATGGATTATTACAGACAAAAGAAATAGACGGAAATGCAAATTTCGTATGTTGGTATGCTCATCAATTAAATTTAATAATGGAAAAAGTTCCATCATAAAATTCACAAATTCGAATTTTTGTTTAGTAGACTTGCTGGAATATCCGCGTTATTTCAAAATCACCTGCACGTTTAGCGGTACTTGAGGATATTTTTAAGCGAATTCCTCGAGGATCGAATACCCGATGAAATTTCAATAGCAGAGTGATAAACCCAGTTTTTGAAAATACAAAAATTTTGAAACAATATTTCGAATCTCTTCGAAACAATACCAATTTAGCAATTGTACAACGAGTCAGGGGACTACTTCGCACATTGAATAATACAGATTTTAATTTTTGGTTAAAATCTTCCATAAAATCGTGGCTCATATCGATATTTTGTATTGCAAACTACAAACTCCTAATGCCGGTACAATTGTAATCTTCCTTCAACCAATGAAAATGATTTTCTTTCAACAAAAGAAATAAGATTTACGAAGTACAATAATAATATAGCAGCGAAAGAAATATACAATTATATTATAACTCAAGCAAAAGAATGATTTTTCTTCTGAAAACACTTGTCTGCAGCAAACTTGTTATCTCCTTGTGTTCCTTAAAATAATACAAATCAATTGCTATTAACTGAACTACAAAAAAACTGTGGATGCGTATCCAATTTTAGATAAAAGGCGACAAAATACTGAATACGTTCTATATTGTGAAAATTACTGTTGCATGACATAGAGGTGAATAGAGTTTCAAAATATACGTATAATATATAGAATGAAATGATAAAAATAAAATAACAAAAAATCACATAAACTATAATTATGCTGACTACCCTCGACGCTGGTTATGCAACTCTTTTCTTACGCGACACGACATGCTTCGCCTAATTTCCGATAACAAGTGATCTCAAACGCACTTCTCTCGCACCCTATATTCCTACACGCATTCGTTCCCTTTCATTCTAATTCGTAACCTTTTTCACTTCGTGCATTTGGTCACGTTCACCCAAAATTCTTCAGTCTGGGCCATTTCAGTTGCTCGTCTTTCGCACTTCGGTTCAGGCACTCCGTCGTTCAGTTCAAATGCTGTTCCTTCACGCCTTGGAAACTCGCTCGTCTATCCCAAACACTTCACATTTTCTTTGGACCACGGGCAAGACCATTCGTTCCCCCAACATTACTACACATGTAACTTTGTATTGTATTGTATAATTGCCTAAAACGTTTGGTTTTTCCTTTAGAATGTATTTTCAATAATATTCTTGTATATTTAAAATAAATACAAAACAAATTTATAAGTTATCGCTGCATAAGCAAATCGAAATATGTGTGTACATTGCAGATAGGCGATATCCGTAATATCTGCGAACCTATGTATCTTTGGTTCAAGATCAGTTTGTTTTTATTTATTCTTTTAACACTCATTTTCGAGTACAGTTTTTTCAAACTATAACTGCAATATGAGCCCTTAAGAAACGAAATATGTTTCAATTTAGTACTGAATTTGTTTAAAAATTGTAGTTTGTCGTGTCTTTGAATCCTGACTAATTTAGAGGATAGTATGGGCTGTTAAAAAAAAAAACCCTTTCTTTCTGTACCAAAGAAAAGTACTTCTGTAAATACACATGACCCTCGTTCCTGGATATATCGTGTAACTAAAACCTGCAATTTTTGACTTAAACGGTCCACGTGAATTATTTATTTTGTAAATCTCGTTCGTTTTGCAACTTGGTCGGTTTTTACGACCATTGCGCGTGGTCAGTGGAAGGTATTGATCGTTATCAATAGTTTACTAATGCTCCCGCAAAAACTGGATATATTTCTGAATAATGTCTTACTTGAGTCATATATAAGTAAACGACTCGTCACTTTGGCAAAGACAAACAATTTTAAGTGACTTAGCAAAATTACGACATATTGCTTGCGTTAAAACTACCATATATATGTTAAAACTTTTGTACCTCGTAATAACATATATGTACATAACATTTTAGGGTGGATAATTTGTTGATATATAATATACATATACACTATCGTTTATTATTCAGACAACAAAAACTTTATTTACTCCACTTTTTAAGGGCAAAAAAATATCCTTCGTTATTGTCTGCATAGATGACTCTTTCTTTGAATAATATACATTACTTTTATTGTAATTATTGGAATTTTGGGATATGGGTATGATTAAATAATAGCTTGGTATTTCTATTTTATCAATAAATCAAACTTTTTTAATATTCCGAAAAGTAATATATATCTTTTGCGTGCATTCTGTACGAAATCAGTTTTCAGACTAACTGTGAATCGCTGTTCGTCATGATAACAAACAAACTCTTATTTTGTTTAATAATCATCATATATCCGTGGAATAGAATCTTCTAGAACATTCTCGAAGATTCTAGAAAGACATTCTATATATACGCATAAATATATACATACACACATACATTCATAGACACACACCGACACGTGCGCGCGCGCGCATGCATGCATACGGCTACCGGAAATGATTTTTGTGTATCATCTTTAGAGGTATTGGAAATTCAACATGTGGGGGCGCTACCCACGCTTGCCACCAGAAGGAAACTCACCACCAACCGTTTCCCGCAAGTTCCCGTACCTGCTCCGATCGGTATATATACGATCCCTTACCGATCTTCCAATGTCCCGACGTATAAGGCAGGACCTGCTAGGATGCCTTACTGACGAGTCCACTAGCAGGCCCGGGATGAAACGCTCTCCATACCCCTACACCTTTCTCATACATTTGAAAGATACAGCCGCCAAAAACAGTAGTTATACTTGTCTTAAGTAATACATTTACAAATTATCTACAATCACTTCAAACAAAGAATCAATTAAGTTTAACGGAATTTGCGCAAAAAATTTAGGTTCGAAAATTATTGACAGTGAATTTAACACGTTGACTGTCATTTATTTTATTTTTCCAAAATAAATATTTAGTTCTCCAATACATATTTTGATTTTCATTTTCTTTCCGAAAACAAATCGTTAATTCAGAGTTAACTCATAGAGGGATACTCAACGTTCTAATTTCACTGAAAAGATTAAGTACTTTCACTTTTGTGGCATATTCGACAAACTAGGGCTTCACACATGCTCCAATTTGATGAAACTATATTGCTCTAGCGTTATAATTTAAAACATGGGATAACAAGTAGAATTGTTGTCAGTCTTGCGGAAAAAACGATTGTTTTTTGTATTCCGTTTTCAGGAACGCGAGAGACTGGCATTAAATTTGGGCGGGTAAAGTACCAACACACGTGTGAATATTAAGCCAAACGATTACTAGAATTTCGTAGAACGAACCTCGAAATTTTTATTTTGTATGAGAGTGATATCAAGTGGCAAAGATTGGAATATTTACCACGGCTTTGTATTATACGGTGTTCATAGTGTGCATAAGTCACGTACATATTCGGTATAAATTCGAAATCCGAATAAGCAATGGTGAAATCCACTACCTAAGAATCCCAGGAATTGAACTAACCAATTAAGATAATTTATAATAGAACTTTATAAGTTGACCTACACCCGCTGAACGAATAAAATCACAATTTGCTAATTATTCGTTTTTAAATTTATATTTATTGCGTTATGCATTACCGAAATATCGTCATGTTTTCAATATAATTAGACATCGTTTATTGTTTCAATTTATATAGTATTTATATGTATTTTCAATTTACATTTTACTTTTACATTGTATTTTACGAAAATAATATATATTGAAATTTGTTAAGTGTTGATGTTAATACATCATGCTTTATAGTATAATGTTTCACCGGTTTGAACAAATGATGTTTTGTATTTGACTATTGATGTTATTACTAGGAGACAAATTGTTAATATAATAATAGTTCGTTAATAGTTTCGCAATTATATAAGCTGTTTTAAAAAACACAATATCTTTCGTAAAAAAATAATATTTGTGGTCCGCTAAAGTTAGAAAATTATTGCATTGTTTTATATGAAATTAATTTGTCGTTTTATACATGATTTTAATACACACACATTCACACCGTGAGAATATAAAACTATATCTGTATGTACGTAATGTAAGGTTACATTGCAGTTATTTATTGTGAAGGGGCTGAGAAACGTGGTAAAATCAGTAGGAGGATGATTTTGCATCTCAAAATAACTTGAAACGGTACGATAAATCTTTCTCGTATGGAAGTTTCATTTCCGAGACCAATAGCATTAATAATCAGTCGGGTTCGCGTGAATTTGACTGAAACTCGATTTCTGTGTCTTGATGTGCCGCTTGTTCTATAGAAACTGAGAGTTAATACTGGTAGTACGTACGAAGTAAACAAGTTCCAGTATTCTGTCATACACAGAAAAAAGTTATAATAGAGACATAAGGAAATCTCTTTCGCAGAGTTTCAGTCAAGTACACGTTGACACTCTGTATCATACGAATACAAGAGCAATTCGATGAAAATACATCACAAACAGTACTAAGTTGTCTATATTCAATAATTTTGAAACGGCCAAATTCAGGTTATGCAAGAGTCAGGCATACACGACAAATCTCGAGAGTATTAAATCGATTTATCAATGGTCCAGAACAAAATGCGGCTAAAAATATTGAATGAACATTCACTTTTATTCCGGTTTGCTGTCTTCGTCCATTCAGATGCTGTTTGAATTATTTTACCCTTATGCCTCAACGCAAGTTTAAGAGGCCTGTCAGAACATTTTTCTTGCCGTAAGTATCAATACTACTTAAATAATTTAACATGCGATCCATTTAATACCCTCGTGATTTGCTTTATACCGGCCTTTGACTTCTATATAGCTTGAATTTAACATTCTTCAAAATCATTAAGTTTATATCTGGCGCAGTTCATCAAACATTTTTTATGGATGCCTCTTATTTACCATCAAGACAATGCAAAGTACACAGAGGCAAACGCCATTTTAATTTGCACCATACCGAATTATTTAGCAACTACAACCCATTGAAGAATTTATGGGTTAGATAGGTATTAGTAGGTCATAATAACGTAAACAACAACGCAATTTATGAATCATCTTCGACGAATGCCTCTTATTTACCATTTGGCGGCTCTTACTTTGAAGATGTTTGTGGAAGGAAAAACGGAAATAGGGGTGGGGAGAAGCGTTTCATCCCGGGCCTGCTAGTGGACTCGTCAGTAAGGCATCCTAGCAGGCCCTGCCTTATACGCCGGGACATTGGAAGATCGGTATGGGATCGTATATATACCGATCGGAGCAGGTACGGGAATTTGCGGGAAACGGTTAGTGGTAAGTTTCCCTCTGGTGGCAAGCGTGGGTAGTGCCGCCACAACCACAAAACAATGTAAACGTACACTAAAGTAAACGACACTTTAATTATGAGCCTGTCGAATTATTGGTCGAATGTGACACTCCACGGAGAGTATATGGCTTATGCTAGTAGAGCATAATAACTGTTGTTTATGTTATTGTAGTATCGGATTTTCCGAGTCCACTTGGGCCTGTTTCGACCACGGGCCTAAACGAGGCGGCATGTGCGGACAGACCCGGTTCGAGGTAAAACAATTGGTGCCAATCTGTCCGCCAGCTTTTATGATGGGCCCGAGGATCCCTTTACAGGGGGGTCCTGTACGACGACCAGGTGTAAGGATGCATGGGTATGAAAGAGAGTACCTGTGGCTCGGAGAAAGTGAGGTATGCTTGGAAAAAACGAGCGATTAGGATGGCCGAACGTGACCGAATGTCTGAAGTGAGAGAGACTGAGGAATAGAATGAAAGAGAATGAAAGGGTATGACAATATAAAGTACGAAAGGAGTGTTTGAGGACAGTATGTCACAGTATGACAAAGTATGACGACGAGAGTATGTCCGAGGAGTGTGTCGCGGACAGTACAACGAAGACGATAAGACGAGACGATTAAAAGACGTACTAAGACGAAAGGCCGGTGTAAGACTTAAGCAACAAAGACGGTTAGCTTAGTTTAATACGCGGTCGATCTACCTTAGTAGAAAGCGAAACCAATCACCAACACTACGTTTAATACTTGTATCATTGTAATGTATAATATCCTTAAATATACTTCAATATACCGCACGAGTACAACAGTTATTTGGGGGCTCGTACGGGGATTAATAACTTCAAAGATCTCTTCTCCAGTGATCCAAGTGATAGGAGAAGAGAAAAACAACATTATTAATACGTTTGTTTATATTAGTAACGAAATGAGAAATTCAATTGCACGAAAATCTCAATCGTTACATTGCGTTGATAAGTAGAAAGACCCATCGCTTAGCAACAACTGAAGTTGGAAGGGGAAATAACTGGGTAGTATTCCATTCTCAAGAAAATATGCAAGCGGGTCTTGCAGAATGGCCAGATGAGTACCAAGTTGCGGCGCCTTGTAAATAGTTTGTGAGCACAGAAGCAACAATAAGCAGACGCTGTGACCGGGACCGTAGCTTAATTTGTAAGTCCCCAAATCGACGCCGAACACCCACAGCATCAAGTCTTCCCAGACTATCGACTTTACTTGCCCTTTCCTTGGTGACAGAAGTAAAGCCTTCGGAAACGGACAGGGTGAAGTCGAGACCAATGAAAAACCCATTTTACTAAAACCAAATTATGACTCCATCCTTAATGGGTCTTCATTACAGCATATCCGTTTGAACAAGATTAGAGTTTTATATAACTTTGTCTTATAAAACATTGCAACATCACGATCGTACAAGAAAGTCTATTGCAACTATGTACCATCAGGACCTCAGGGCACAAGAGGTCCTAAAACAATTTGACACCATCACGATCATCACTAGATCTTGTACAATACATAAAAATACAGTTCAAATTATATTTTAATCTGATCCATCTTTATTAATAATTCATTTATTCGAAACCTCCCCAACGTCATTAACTTATCATTGAAGGCGTAGTCTTTGGGTACGCACAAGAGTATCAGCTACGCGTACTCGGTGCAATCCTTATTGAAACCCGTGTGACTACAAGCGAGGTAAAGATAACACTTGCAGGAATTTTTTTAGAGGTTCTACTGTAAACGGATCTACGATAATATCAACGACTATATAAAGCTGCATCACATTAAGATTGTTCTATGCATATATATTGAAACAGCAATGTCATGATTCTGTTATGAAAATTCATTTCAATTTCAATCTTGGCTAGTCATATTTTGCTGACGCCTGTTATAGGGAATAAAAACAAATAAATAACGATTTATGTTCTTTTAGAAACAGACAGTTTTTACCAGTTTAGCATTTTGAAAATAAACACATATACTCGCAGAACTAAAGGGAATTTACTTGGATAAAATTCAGATTTGGTGATCATAAGTTTTAAAAAAGATTATTTCACTATTGATCATGACTAGTAACTACTGGTAGCATTGCTATCATGAAAATGAAATTAATGGTGGAACAGGCGGATTTCTTTTGGATATACATCATACAAGGGCATTCTTTATAATCGTAGTAAAAACATATGTTTATATTTGAATATGGATATCGTGCAACACGTGCAAAGTGTATTTCACCACTGCACAAAGAAATTTAGTCCGCGCTTGAAGAGCGCCTTTGTGTGTATTCTCTCATTAAAATCATCCTTTGTCAATCGTTTTAAATGTGTTGAAGCAGTGTAGAAGGACCTTTAGGAAAAAGGGATTCGTCGACTGCCCGGTTAGCTTATAATTGATGTAAGCAGTTAACTGAGAAATGAAAATTAAGAACCAAATTCTGGTCTTATAAATTGTATCAATTGATTCTTCCACGCCCTTTATTACTGTTTCTAACTAAATTTCGCATGCATGCGAGCTTGGTTGATTTTATAGAAAGTTTACAAACTACACGATGAGGAAACATAGTTTTCAAAAGTCAAATTTACCACATATGTTACGCAATTTTTTGAAAATTTACAAGATAAATACACAAAACATGTGAGTATTTTATTTTAACGAAAACTATAATGCATCATGCATTGAACGCTTACATTTAAAAACTTTCCTAAATGTAAATTGAATGTAATATAATTTTATAGAATTTATTTAAATTTATTATAAATAATGTTACATGTGCAAAAAGATACAATTATTGACATGGTGACAAAATTTGAGAAAAATCTGATCATGTATGCAGAATTTTTTGAAAGATTGAGTCCACACACGAACTGTATGACACTTATTAAACAATTTGTGTTACATGCAAGTAATGAAAAAACTGTTCAAACCTAATATTAATTTTTAGTAATCCAATAATAATTTATTATTCGAATACATTTTTATTGTTTACACAGATTACATTTGCAATAAATATTTCACAACTATTACATAAATTGCTAGATGTAATGAATGGATGTCTTTCACCAGAATTTCCGTTTGTCAATCCGTGTAGCACGTTCTACCCTGCATTTTTCTGATAGAAGGACTGCTAGGTCATCTTTGCTTGAGATCCGAGATAGTGGAGAGCTTTCCTTCTTCCATAATTTTGGTTCTGATATCCATATGAATACAATGATAAGGAGAAAAGGAACTCAATATTCGAATTGTACGCATTCAAATTCTAACCTTACAAATGTTTTATTATTGAAAATGTTAATTGTTAGTTACAACGAATAATTAAACATTTAAATTGTAATTGTCAATTGACTATGTACATTCTTTTTGATCCAAAGTATCCTATAAACTTAACATTGCCCTTAGTCTCATTTCTTAAATCAGACAAACCGCATTTATTTTTAAATATTAGACTCAAAATGAAGGAATTTGTCAACATCTCGGATAGTTTATAGTTGACATTCTAATTGAAGGATTTAAGTAAAAATTCCAATTTAGCGGTTCAATCATCCGATTTTAGTTCCCTTTCCAAGAAACTGTTACTTTTGTTCGATGGTTACAAGTTTTTAATCATCATAAGTATTATTTCCTGCTCCCTTCTCTCATTCAACTCCAATTCTTTGAGTATCCTGAATATCCCTGACCGAACTTATTCAATTTCTTTATTAGACGACCGTTTGAAACAAATTTTTCTCATCACCGCAGGAATGTATTACATCGTTATTTATTGTACTTTGATAATGATAGAGATCTGTTAACCGCATTATTTTCAGTACAAAAGATTCTACGGAAATAGTCTATCGACATTGCCAATCAAATGCTTCTGGGCTTTCGCTAACGTCTGTACGAATAGAATACGCTGACCACTTTCTGCATCGCTGATTCCTCTCGATTGCTGAGTAGGAGAAGAAGATAGAAATAGCTAGATTTCTTTTGAAATGTGTACCAGAATCGTAGTATTCTTTGAGCACCTAATACTTTTGGATACTTCATGAGTGGAGATTGCGTCGGCAGCTGTCTACTCTTCGAACGAAATGTACAATTTGTTGTTTCATTTTTCACACCTGATAGAAACAAATTGTCTTCAATGGTATGTCTTCAATGTAGCAGACAATCAAATTTTCTTTGTATGTTTATAAAACATTTGTTTCGTTAAAATGTATTCACCGTTTCTTTTGCACGTCGTGCAGAAAATTGTGGATCATTAATGTACAAAAACAAGGACAATCGTGTAAATTTATAATGTTTTAAGCATTAGTTTCATATATAATTGCGGATACATTTGTAAGTAATTAAATATGATTGATATAAATAAATTTATAGTTTCTTAAATAATACAAATATTGTTCGTTTCAGAAAAGAATTTAATTAAGATGTATTTAAATAATTATTCTTATGTATTTTTAGATAAACACAAGTTAAACGGGGCTCTTATAAGGCGCGTGCAAGTCCGTTGGGTCATTGATTTAGTTGAAACTTTGCACGTTTGTAGATTTAGTCATCCGGTTCAAGAAAATGTAATATTACAATGGCAACTACTCAATAGTTTTTGAAAAATTTATTGTTAAAGTTTCATTATTGCCGTAACTGTGAATTTATTTCAAATAATTAGCGAGTACTATTGTGGTTTAGTGGCGACATCTGGAGATTGCTACTAGGGGCCGGAGCTCCAGTAGCTCCAGGCCATAATTAATAGTTTTATTTTTTATTTTGTATCAATTTTTCGTCCACAAAGACATAATTTTAAATAAATTCAAAATAAAATTTCTTAATGAAAAACTTTATTCTCTATGCTTTCTCATATTAATATACATTTGTTACAAAATAATAAGAATCCTATGCAAGAAGAGCAATTTTCCATTGCAATTTCATTTACTATAGAAAGAACACAAAAATATAAATTATCATTATATATATGAAATGCAGAACCTATCGCTCATGTAAGTATTAATGAAATTTTTCAAAATATGAACCAAGTCTCTTTTCTAAAAGACTTATTAACAAAAAACAGATGTTCATGTAATAATACTCCACTTATTCGAAACGCAAGATATCGATGCTTTTCCTGTTTCTACGGTAAGTGCCACTGTTGTGAATAACAATAAGTAAGTACTTTCTTATATTTATTCTATGACGAATGGTGTTCTCATTATGTTTCATTTATTTTCAGATGCTCTTGACGAAGGTTTGATATGTTCTTCTTGTATAGTATTCTTATTATTTTGTAACAAATATATAATAGTATAAAAAAGAGTAAAAAATAAAGTGTTTTATTAAGAAAGTTTATTTACAATTCATTTAAAATTATATGTTTTCATGGATGAAAAATGAATACAAAATAAAAAATAGATTGAAAAAAAAACTATTAATTACGGATGGGGAACTCAAACCCCGACCCCCAGCGTTTCGGATGTTGCCAATAAATCAAAATAATTATTTTTGCCTCTCGCCGACTTTTGTAATGGTCGGCCGAGACAAAGTATTGAAGTTAAAAAGATTGTAGTTAAAACAATATATTATTTATAATTAATACAATGGATACGCATGTAAGAAAGCGATGGTTATATATTTGATCTGCTCGTGAGCGTAAAGTCGGGAGCGCGCCCGCGTTTTGCTTAGTCGACCCACTTGTCGGCGTCGATGCTAAGACCGTAGCGTTTGAATCGGGAAGTCGCTCCCGATTCACTAATTGCGAGACCTCTTCCTTCTGGTCGATTTTAAGAGACTGACTATTTCTTTCGGCCACATCCTGGAGGAAGAGAAGTCGTCCTTCCCCCTCCATGCGGGCTTGGGGTCGTGTCCCTAGCGTCACGGGCTTAGTGCCGTGTGCCTAGTGTCGCGTGCTCGGTGCCGCTTGCAAACCTCAACGGTTAGTTCACGTGGACTGCAGCTGCGTTACGTCAGCCGTTGTCCACTCGAATTCTGGGAAGGCTATCTTCCAAAGGCCTAGCCGCTCGATGAGTGGGCCCCTGCTGTGTCCCGCGTTGTTTGGGTGACTGCCGATCCTCTTGAAACTAACCGCTCCTCGCGGCGTTATCTTGCAGCGGCCTAGCCGCCTGTTGAGTGATTCTTGCCGTGTCCCGCGTCGGTTGATGATTGTCGCTCGTCCGCTGTCCTTGTTTGTTGGAAGGGAGCCGCGAAGTCCCAACAATAATACTTAATGATTATTTAAAATAAATCCGTAGTTACGGCAATAATAAAACTTTAATCATAAATATTTCAAGAATTATTGAGTAGTCATCCGGTTGCCCTTATAATGTTACATTTTCTTGAATCGGATGACTAAATCTATAAGCGTGCAAAGATTTAACTAAATCAATGACCCGAGGGACTTGCACTCTTCTTGTTAGTAAAACTAAATAGGAGATGTCTTCGTGTAAAAATAAATACAAAATATTCCATAAAATTTACGTGTACAAGGCTCCATTTTTGAAAAAATCAAATTTGAAAATTCGTCTAGTACAACTTTACTTAATTTCTTTATGTACGCATCTCGATGCAGCGGACATTATTTTTTGTCACAAATATAATGAGATACGTTGACAAAAATTCTATCAAACACTATTACAAATAGTTTATCAACTTCAAATCGAATAAAAGGAAAGTATACAGCGAATATTGCATTTATAATGATATTTGTTTGATATTAATTTGTATCGAAGGTTAAGCTATTTATTAAATTCTTTTGTGTTTATGATCGCATTTAATCACGTATGTACGACTTCGCAATTAGTTAGGCTCACTGAATTGAAAATTAATTGATTAGTAAACTAAGAAATTGTTTAAACTATTATTCCTACTTCACTGTATGCGCACCTGTGCTCACCGTATTATCGATACATTATCTCCCGGCAATATCTCTTGTACATTAACTCTTCAAATTCCTCACAGATCTTGGGTTTATGTTCTCCGATATTTTTGATGTCTCATATTCCATGAATTTTGACCAATTATGAATTTTAACACAGTTAAATGATCGTGAATATCTAGACAAATGCTGAGACCATCCAAATCCGAGTTTATGAAAAATAGTAGTCCGGTATGCGCTACTTTTAAGTACCAATCAAATTACGTTGCGCTATTGCCATGAAATTTCTGCACTTCTGGCGACCATGTGTGCTTATAGCATCTTACTATCTTGTTTTCAATAGCGATCGTCTTACCGTAAAATCATGGCTTAACACTCGTCGATAATTGACTCGCCAAATATTCAATCATGGGACTAAGTCCTGGCACTTCTCCACATCGCGATCCGATCATCGAGATAAGATGGGCGGAAATTGACGTTTGAGGGAAAGTGCATCACAAAAGAGGACATTGATTTGTCAATTGTGTTGCCACTCACTTGAACAACTAATTTGTAGGAACAACTTAAACCTCGAAACGTACAATCGAACATTTTAGAAATACTAGTGTAATTTTCAGTTACGGTTCTACAACGTATGTATATCTAGGTGTTGAGTTTCAATAAAGAGATTTATATTGGATTTTAAATATAGCGAACGTTTGTTCGAAACTTGTTGTCAGTTTTTGTACTATATATCCGAAGCTATTTGCCGTAAAGAGTTCCGTGGAATCTCATTTGTTTCGTTAAAGACTAATTTCAAGAGAAATTATTTCATTTCTTTTGCGAAATTTTGCATATTTTCGGGAATATAATGAAAAAAATCAAAAAATTTGCCCTTTTCGTTTTTGTAAAATGAAGTATTATAGTTTAAATTCATATTTAAATATACCCATTTGTACAATAAAATGTTTACTCCTAATATTTATTTATCTCTGGTTACCGATCTAGTAACTAAGTACACGTCTCTTAGATAAATTTTCAAAATTCATTTTCTCGAATATATCCTATGAAACAATTTTATTTCAAATTTTCTCTTCATTCTTAATGCAGAATGACTCTTTCAATTGTATTACGATTTCCGTCCCCACTCTATATGCAGAGATTTGAAACTCGGAATAAACATAAGCTCATTTGATTATTCTATGTTCAGGATTTTACATTTTAGATTAAGTACGTGCATACCCACTTTCAAGGGCGTGCGTACAATTTAAAATTTTGTCTTAGTATTATTTTATAATCTGAAATCTGAAATTTCCAAATCCTGGTCATTGTGAAATCGCTCAATTCATCGTTTATAAATCAACGCTGTAAATTCGCTTACGAAAATCATTAAAGTATATTTCAGTGGTCTCCGGACAAAGGAAATTCTTTAGACATCAAACATTCCAGAAACTTAAGCTCTATTTTTAGCAGAGTCGACGCATGTCGCGATTTTCTCATAGCCGCACATTAAATGTGTATACACACCACCGCACACACCATAGATGTTACATCATCCTACGCGACGGTTGATCCACGCGGCCGAATGATCGCGTGATCGATTAGGCGATCCAATAGAAGGGCCTCGTTCCCTTCTTCCATAGGAAAAGCCGGAACTCGACGATGGCGCCGCGCTGTCTAATCGTTTCGCAGCAATCAGTCGTAATTTCGCAAGCCCAGACGAAAAGCACGTGTAAAAGCAGAAGCCGCGCAGAACAAAGAGATTCTGAACCACGACATAGGAAGACCAGACAATACGCCTCTTTCGACCTCGGCGGTTACTTTTTGCGGAGAAAGAAAAGTTGCAAACTATTTTAGACGATTTGCTGGATCAAAGTATTATTAGACCCAGTAACTCATCTTATGCGAGCTCCATCGTTTTAGTACCGAAAAAAACTGGAGACATGCGGTTATGCGTAGATTATAGGGAATTAAATAAGATAACTATTAAGGATAATTTTCCAACCCTACTGATTGACGATTGTTTGGACCAATTACGCGATAAGAAATTTTTTACGAAACTAGATTTAAGAAATAGATTTCACTACGTTAAGATAGCCGATCTTCGATTAAATATACGTCGTTTGTTACACCCTTAAGTGAATTTGAATATTTAAGAATGCCTTTTGGTCTGACTAGTGCGCCTCGAGTTTTTCAACGATATATTAATACCATCTTTTCCGATTTAATACGGAGAGGTCAAGTTTTAGTATATCTAGATGATATTTTAATCGGCACTGATACAGTAGAAGAATATCTCCAGTATTTTAAGAAACGTTTTCAAATTGACCCGTCGTTATAACTTATAGTTCCGATTAGATAAATGCTCGTCTTTATACCGGCAAATAATCTACTTAGAGGTAGGTTAATTAAGCTCCCTAATCTATTATACTAGGGTGTATTTGGTTGATGAATTAGGAGTCCGACCTAGTATAGGTAATGTTGAATCTGTTTTAAAGTACACAATTCCGCGAAATACTAAAGAAGTACAAAGCTAGCTACTGTCGACGCTTTATTTCACAATTTTCTATAGTGACAAAACCTTTGCACGATATGCAAAAAAAAAAAAACGTTAAAGTTCGTTTTGGTCTTCAAGAAAACAATGTCTTTGAAACTTTGAAAAAGTTATTGGCAAGTAAACCGGTACTTGCCCTATATTCACCACACTTATTGACAGAAATGCACTGTGATGCCAGTACTACGGGCTTTGGTGCTGTTTTGATGTAAAAACAATCGAACGGAAAATTAAAATCTGTATATTACTTTAGTAAGCGAGCAACGCCGGCAGGATCAAAATATCATAGCTTTAAGTTGCAGTTGTGAATTATATTGGTTAATTTATTGTTAGATTCAAATAATTTGTCTACATTTCCGTTAATAAGTGCAAGGTCTTCTTCATTAAGTGTTTCTAATAACAATTTATTTTGTTACAAGAGTCAGAAACGGTCTTAATCATATTCTCTGTACTGACGGTTCGTGTAAATATTTCCTGCGGGTCTATCACTAAAACTATTCTAATTTCTTTATGATACATAAAGCATGTTTTTATTTTCTCTATTATTAAGGTAGTATCATTAAGGTTTTCCATCTCTATAGTGTTAATCATTCTAAACATCATGCTTATTACCTGGAAGGGAAAAGTACAATTTAAGTTTATTACTCTGAGTATTTAATTCTCATCCGTCGTCAAATCTAATAACATAATTGGGAGATTTGCTTTCTATTACGGTCGCAGGGTCTAGCTATCCTGAATCTAGTTTATTTGATTTATGGTCGTTGTGAAATGAAATCTAGTTTCCTACATTTAAAATCGATTGGAGCTTAATTATTAGTTTGTGTTGGTCTTTATTGTACTGTTTTTTATTGTATCCTATCGTTTCCCTAGCGTTTTTAATGTATTCGACGCGTCTGTTTTTCCAAACTTTGACCAATTCATCTTTACTTACTGAAAGGATGGTTGCTATTGCAGAAGGCTTTATGTCCGAAAATTAATTCAAAAGGCGTATAGTCTATTCCCTCATGAATAGAAATGATATAATCCATACAAATGTGATTGAGATTCTCGTTCCCATCGTTTGCTTTATCAGTGATACAAGTTGGTAGCAAACCTTCAACTAACCCGTTTGCTCTTGGTTTTTACGTGCTTAATTTTGAAGGCATTTTTAAAGGTTTTTTGACCTTGAAAGGTCTTGGTCCGTTAGAATATGTTTAGAAGAGGAGAAGGTATATGTATTGATAAATTTTAGTGAGGGTTTAGAATAAATGAGAATGATTAAATTATTAGTGGTTTTAATGCACACGGTATGTACACGTGCTTGTTATTCTGAATGTTGTTACGGACGAAAAACTAATGACTCACCGCAGGTACGCGCAACGCTCGGCATTACACTCTCTCTCTCTCTCCCATACATGATACATGGATAATAAAAACAAGAATGTTACCGACATGCAGTTGATGATTCTAGTTGTATTTCTTTAAATATATAATGTTGCAGGTTTTCAATTATGGTACTTGTTGATTTTTCAGAGAAATAAAGATTACGTTGAATTGATAGAATAAATTGATTTCCGCGTTTGGTTTTCGTAAAAGGGCCTATAATGTCCATAACAATTTTATCATTTAGTTCTAAAGGTGTGTCTGTGATTACGGCTTCTTATCTAAGTCTAATGCGCATTAATTTTTCTTTCTGACATATGTGGCAGCCTTGAATGAATTCATGAACGCCCTTTTCTATACCGGGCCAGTAATGGTTTTGTTGAATTTTTGTAATCGTTTTATTTTCCTCAAAGTGCTGTGAAACATTAGTCTAGTTCTCTAAAGGTTCCTGAGCTAATTGTAATTTCCTGGGTGCTGGGCTTAAGACAGAAAGTTTCCGGATTGATTGGGAAGGCGGTTAGTAATGTTCCATGGAATCGATTAGGTCGGCAAGGTTTTCGTCATAAAGGTTAATAGTTTTTTGTTCGATAATTATTGGTCGTGTGGAATGTAAGCGAGAAAGAGCGTCAGCGGCTTTATTTTCTTTTCTTTTCGCTAAAATCAAAGTAGAAGACCATTGTATCGAGAAAGAGAACCAGTCAAAGTAACAAAAATATGTACCAATCTTTCAAAGGTTGAATCAACGAAAGAATCCACTTAGCCAATTGGAAATAAAAATCTTCAATCCTTATTGTACGGAGAATAAAACATCAAATCTGAGAGATATTGATAGTCGTATTAGATTAGATATTTCAGCCAACTTTCGTCAATTCATGACTAACAAAAATTTTCGAGTCGACACTACTCAGATTCTATTATACTTATTCGTAGTACTAGATTTTTCTTAGTTCAGGACTTTATCTTTTTTTCTCCCTACGATACCTGACGTCTATCATCTAGGTTAACTTAATCTTTATTAATGTTACCAAAATCCTGCATCACATAAACACTACGTCATCACATCCTGATTTATGATTTGAAACATTATAGTTAAAACTTTTTCCAGATCTACCATTCTTTCACTTCAGAAACTTTGGAAACCCAAACAACAGATACAGAAGTGACACACTCTGTACCTGTTAATTTCTATATTATAACTAACGAGGATGCTTGTATTGGGTTGTTCGGAAAGTCATTTCGTTTTCCAAAATGGAAAATATATAATTTAATAAAATGTTTATACACTCTAAAAAAATCGTGTTTCATTTTCACAAAAAAAAACCAAATGACTTTCCGAACAACCCAATAATTAACCAGGGGACTGTGACGTGTTTCCGATAAATGTATTCTGATACACTTCCGTATCAAACCATTTTATGGAATGTCTTGTAACGATGGCAATAGATATCAATTATGTCTAATTTGATACTTGTTTGATTATATTCACAACTCATCGGAAACAAAAGAAGCGATGATAACACTCGACAATTGATTTGGACGTCAAATATAATATAATTAGTATGTTTTTAAAGTTCAAATCTAATGAATGTTTTATATTCGATCGTACCAAATCTTTAAGAAAAGAAAAGGAAGAAAATCCGACAAATATGTACGATAGTAATTTTATGACAAAAATAATGTGGTATCGGAATTTTCCGTTCCCACTTGAGCCTGCTTCAAGTGCAGGCCTAGAATAAGATACATTGCGTGCGAATGGACCTGCGTTAGGGTAAACACTTTGACACCGATTTGTCGCCAAATTTTCCGAAGAGCACGAGTAACCCTTCATAGGGGGTCGTACAAGGCAACCGAGCGTGGGAATGCGTGAGAGCGAAAGGAAACGAGCGTGGTCCGGAGAAAATGAAGAATGTTTGGAAAAGATAAGCGATTGAGATGGACGAACGTGACCAGATGGTAAGAGTAAGAGAAGAGAGTTGGAAAGACGCAATAAGAAGAGAGACTTGTAAAATTAGGATTGTATTCTTGAATTGTAGAACCAAGAATAATAATGTCGTCCAAATACACAAGACAATATTTACCAATTAATCCGCGTAAAGCCACGTCCATTATACGTTGGAACGTTGCTGAGAAATTTCTGAGTCGGAAAGGCATGCGTTGATAATGAAAGTGACCGTCTGGAGTTGAAAATGCTGTATACCTTTATCTGATGGTTGCATGGAAAGTTAGTGAAATCTGGAGGATAAATCTAATGCGGTAAAGAATTTCGCTTTGCCTAAATGCTCAATAATTTCGTTAGCGTTAGGTAAGACGTATGTATCTTGAACCGTCTGTTCATTAAGTTTTCAGAAGTCTATTACTATTCTTCACTTTTTCTTTCCCGAAGCATCTATTCTTTTTGAAAACTAGCTATACTGGCGCGTTATAGGGGAAGTCTGAATGTTCAATAATTTTCTTTGCTGATATTTCTTGTACTTGATTATGTATTTCTGCCTTATGACATTCAGAAGATCGTAATGATTTTATATCGATAGGCTTGTGTGTTTTAGCGTGAAAATCCGAACTGCTTTGTCTTCGTCTTCGTCTTATAATGCAATTCACCTGGCTAGAGGGGATTTGTGTTTTGCTTGGATAACGTAGTGGAATTCACTAAGTTATTGTCTAAAACGGAATCTGTATAACTATACGCTTTCTGGCATATCTTGTCTAGTGTTATGGAGACGATTACGGTGATCCTGCAGCCACTTATGGTGACAGGTATCGAGACGTGAGTTCTAAGCGCTCCATATAATTCTTCATAGGTTTTAATGGGAACAAATCGGGTACCACGTTTGGAACTTTGAATAATTTTTTCAGCTAATATCATGCGCAGCAATAGTTCTGGTTCTTTACATGCTGTTCGTGTGTGACGTAACGTTTTTATAAAATCTTCTACGATGTGGTCATCTTGTCCTCGCAAGATCTCGATGATATTTTGGCGCGCTTTAACAAAATATTGAAGGTAAAAAAAGGAAAGCGAGGGAAAAGGAAGGGATGGCGTTTCATCCCGGACCTGCTAGTGGACTCATCAGTAAGGCATCCTAACAGGCCCTGCCTTATACGCCGGGGCATTCGGAGATCGGTAAGGGACCGTATATATACCGATATGAGTAGGTACAGGAACTTGCGGAAAACGGTCAGCGGTCAGTTGCCCTCTGGTGGCCAGCATGGGTAGTGCCGCCACAATATGTATACGCATTGTTGGTAGTGCGTTGATATAGCATCGTTAGCTTTTGTTGTTCCTTATTGGTTTACTTAAATGTTGTAAGCGGTTGTTCGTGGCTGGTGCGCCGTGGATCCAGTGATTTGTCCCAGTTGCCTGATTTCTTCAGTTCGTTGTTGATTTTCCTTAGCTAAATTAGCAATTGCTTTCTCCATATTTTCAAATTTGTTAGTTTCAATTCTTAATAATTTAAATATGGCATTTAATTTGGACGTCATGTTCAAAGATGTGGGTGAAGATGTTACATAGAATTGACATTAAATACAAAAATAAATTAAATATATTTTTGCATTTCAAAGGTGTACTAAAAAAGAAATAATAACAGAAGAGGGGCCGTCAAGATTCGAAACCCACTACCAACAGTTTCGTAATTACTCACTCTACTAACTTACCCAAAACTTGTTCTATTCGAAAGATTTGAATAATTCGTTTATTATGTGCGTATCAAACTTTAAATAATATACTATAATTTGCATCTACTACCATTTCAAAAGCGATTTCCACTACCGTAAGGTACCCTTGTAAGATTAACGCAAAACCGTATACATAGATTTGTAATGAAGGACAATCACAATTGTCAGGATTGACCGGAGGTGTAGGCGATCTTCGGAACGATCGCCAGTTAAATGACGAGTGAGATAGTATTTCTGATAGTTTATGTGCTAATGCATAGGAAGTGTTTTTCAGGCGTAAAGGAAGAGCTGAAAGACGGAGTGTCCGAACTAGGATGCGAAAGACGAGCAATTGAGATGACGGCAGACTAAGGAATTTTAGGTGAACGTGACCAATGGCATGGAGTAAGAAAGGTTAAGGATTAGAATGAAAAGGAGAATATAAGGTGCGAAAGAAGGGCGACCGAAGTTACATGTTGGAAATTAAACGAAGCGTGTCAGTTATAGGAATTTTGTCGAAGTGAGTCGGAGTCGAATAAAGACTTTTTATAAAACCCTACCTCTCTTTAATTACGCATATATTATAATAAATAAAAAAATGTATTATTTCATACAAAACCAAACAGAAATGGACATAAACTTTCAAAATGAGTGTTCCGTTGTTGGACGAGTTTTTAGAGTTCACGATTTACAATTCACTATTTAAGGTGCGTGGTTCATAGTTCGTGGTTCATTTTTCACGGTTTTACGAGTACGAAGTTCTTTGAGTAGCATTAAATATAAAAATTATTCTGTTTAATGTTGTCACTGTGCCGAGATAAGTGATAATTATGTCTTTCGACAAGTCAGCGTCCATTCCAATTTGTGACATATCTTGAACTGAACATGATGCTTTTCGTTGCGTAAAATAGGTGAATTGCGCCAGATCTAGAGAGATGAATTAAGCTTTTCTTTCATCTTGCTTCATTCATCGGATTAAGTTAAACATGATCCAGTACTCACATAAAATTACTCGCGTATATTATTTTTGTTTTCTGCAACTTTTAATTTAATTCCTCGTAACAATTTTTTTCTCTTCGGGAAATTCCGAACAAACTTTTTGGGAATTTTTAACAAATTTTTACACGTAGAGAAACAACTTTTTACAGCCTCGACTAAGAAATTATATAAATGTTCTTCTGAATTAAGTGCATTCTAATGTAATCTTACGCCGAGGTACTATTCAACGTTTTCTGAGATAAAGAGCGGTGGATGCACAAAAATAAGTACTGAAGCACTGGAAGGTTTCGTTGGTAACAAAAATGGAAAATAAATCTAATCATTTTAGTTGTGCAAATAAACATTTACTGAAAATAATAATAAAAATTCTCTCTGCGTTTCAGTCAAAGGGAGCTGTTCTTTTCTAATAGAAATAAAAGTACATATGTATAAAAATTAGAAATTAGAAAAATAAAAGTAAAATATAGAAATATAAAAAAATATTCTAATACAAAATAGTCTAAATGAAAACATAAATTTAAATTACAGAAGTTCCATTTGATTAATGAACAATGACAATTTATTTTTAGAATAATATAATACGTTGTGCTATGTGAAATAATAATTATAATTAGATATATCACTTTTCCAAGTATTATTCTTCTTTTCTGTACGCCATTATAAATAACTTACAAATTGGGAGTGTATTTCATACCTAGTTAAGAAAATAGAACGTAATAGAGGTTAGAAAACGATTATTTTAAAATGAAAAAGAAGAAAATAGCTTTCCAGTGTTTCATTGCATTTTAAAACACGTTATTCTGAGAATCTGTTGATATTAGAAAATTTCGATGGTTCATACCAGAATCAAGCTTCTATTCTCTCGGTAATTATTTAGAAAATGGGGGATTTTTGAATATGTTGTAGAAATCAATATTTTAAACAAGTTTTTTTCCATACAAACAACTGCCGCTCGACCTAGTTTCTAAGATTTTTCTTCAAAAAGATCACTGCTACTACATTGAACTCTATCTATACGTACGCGTCGGTGACTGTGTGTCAGCTGACAATTACCGCTTATTTCTTGTTTCTATGCATCGGCATGGTGACCAACGACCAAACGGGTGTACCTAACAACCCGGCTGAATAGCCGACCTCCTTGAAGCGGCTGGAATAAAAAAACCTAACCCGAACCTTACTTGAACCTAACTATTTTACCTCGTAACTAATCAAGTTTCGGTAAGGTTCTAGATGTCACATAAACAATCGGTGACTTAACGTTTACACACATGCTGCCACAAATCGTAGCTATAGGCAATATGTACTGTAGTAGTAGCAATAGTTTTTTACAAAAATCTCGGAAATTAAGGCCGAGTAGCGGTTATATGTATAGGAAAATTTTATTCAAAATGTTAATTTCTACATGTTCAAAAATCCTTCTTTTTCTAAATAATTACCATTCTAACATCGATTGGTACCACTAAGTTGAGATGTCCCCAGACTCTTAATAAAGAAAGAAAGACCCTTATATAAAGTGCTTCAATAATTTTCACATTACAGAAAAGAACACTTTTTGATTTGTTTAGAATTCAAAATTTGTGTTTTGGGTCAATGCAACGCGTAACTGCACATTACCCTTGAAATTCACTGTTGTTCTTAGAAATAAAATATGCATCTCAATAATACAGTTGAATACTATCGTTTTGGAAGCATTCTGTCGACATTGGGAAACAAAATACCTCCTAAAGGCATTTTCATGTCAGTTTAGATTTTGAGATTTGTTTTTCAAGTCAATGTAATGTTTTGTATACAGAGTGTCTCACACATTGGATAACAATTTACAGAAATATTGTTCAAAGTATATATTTTTAATGTATGTATTAAATAATTACACTAGCTATTTCATATCGTCACACAAATTTCCAATTATCAATTTTTTTCGCCTCGAAAAGTAGCGTTCATCGTTATCCGATCAATCATGTCACATTGATCATGTCAGTTTCATCGTTAAACTGAATAGTTCATCAATCATGATCACGATGTTTGGGTCATTGTTTCTTGTGAAAACAGTGACAATAGTGTTTACAACCAATATCGATAGATTTGTAGCTACTGAAAATTCATGCCGATTATGGTAAAAATAATTTCGAACAAAAGAAATATGTAAGAACCAGCGAAAGTAGTAGCGGTGTCTTATATTAACGGGCAAAAAGATAGCACACCAGTAAATTTTGGAAATTTCTATATTTACACTCAAAGTATTACAAACATTTAATGATATTGGTATAGATTTTCCTGAATAAATGTAATTATAAAATAATACATATAAATAATAATTGTGCGTTTTGTTTCTTGATATAATTGTTATAATTATGGTCGGCGAAAAAATAGCTCACTTGAATTAATACAGCAGAAAAATACAATTTTTTAAACAAATAACAACCAATGCTGCATTTTGTAGATATTTAATAATGCGTTGAGCTTCCATTATTTTGTATTACTTTCACTATTCGATTGGGTAATCGAATTATTAATTTCAGGTTCTGAATTGTATTAAAGTGACGATTGTCTAATGTTTAAGTGAGGAAACCTTGCAGACCAATCGAGCACTGATATATTTTCGGATGCAAAAAAAGATTTTACACTTCCTGCCTTATAAACATTACCACATAACATTATAACAACATTATCCTCCTGGAAAATAAAATTTACTCCGCCTAGATTTTTATATCTTGTGGTATTCATTCGACAGCTAATGAATTGTACATCAGTCTGTCTTTTATAGCCAGTACCGGCCTACATCATGGTACTGTCGTCATCCATTTGACTCCAAATTTGTGGTAATTTTTCTTTTCTAATATCATGGAAATATGACTGTAACGGGCCATTATACAGGCCATTTAATTTAAATCTCTTTTGAATCTTTTTCCTTATAGAGTGTTCACACGTACAATTCATTGACTGCCGAATGAATGCCACGAGATATAAGAATCTGATTGAAGAACAAATTAAGGAGCACGCTAATCGTATTGGTGGAGTAAATTTTATTTTCTAGCAAGATAATGCATCCATTTATAAAACAGGAATTGTAAAATCCTTTTTTGCATCCGAAAATATGACCGTGCACGATTAACTTACAAAATTCCTTGACTTAAGGGGAAACACCACTCTGACGAGTCAAAAAAAATCGAATTCTTTTTTTTTTCCTTACTTTCTCAAAGTTTGAAGTGTGTAAAATGTTATATCAAAAAAATATTTCGTAGACCGTGCGCTACGTACCACACTTATGGGATGAAACGGAAACATTGTTTCAAGGAAATTCTTTATCACTCATACGAAAAGAGTTCTATTGATTGTAATTTAAGTTTCTTATATCGTATGTAGAGTGTAATAAACTGAACGTGGTCGAAAATTGTGGCCGGGTGACTAATCTGCGCATTGGGTGGGAGTGACAAATGTTTGGAACTGTCGGGAAGAGAATGAAATCTTGACTGATAAGTTAATAAATGAGTTAATAATATATTATGGTCTTGCTGTTCGACGATATTCCCCTTGCAAGGAGGCAATGAAGAAAGTAATATGGAGTAGGGTTTTCATCAAATTTCGTCAGGCAGGTAGCAAAATTCTCTTGGCAGATAGCAAAAGCAACGAATTATTTAGAAAATTATGCACACAAAAATCCTCTGCCAAAAATTGTGCAGGATTCGTCCAATTTATGAGGACCTCAGCACGGACGAAAGCTATTACAAAGATGTAAAGGTGGGGTCATACAAAACAACAATTAGAATTTGAACTCAATCATTTGGACAGTAGCTCTTAAAATAATGTTTAGTAGGAGAAATACAATCGATCTTGCAGTTGCTAATATTTTTAACAACAGCTACAACAATATCTTGCTAATGATGCAATTAATAAGTTTAACAATACGTTCTATCAGTTATGATTACTGTCAAACGGACGAGCGACGACTAAGTAAAACTGCAATAAATATTGAAGAAAATAGTAAAAAGGCTCGACAATTCCTTAGAAAACCCCAACAAGAGAAAGCTGACAGTGTTTTGTAAAGCAGAAGGGACACTGTATTGATCTGAAATAGCTAACTGAAAGTAAAATTTTTAAAATTCCTCTGTATTAGGGAAAAAAAATATTTAAAAACTTGTTTTGCGTTTTTTTCAAAACTACATTATTCAAACTAGCCATTATTTAACTTTTTATAAACGTTTAAAGTTTGGTTTTTTTTTTGGACAAAAATAATTGTTTTTTCTTCAAACTTCATTTTAGTAGACTACATTTTAGGTAATACTATAGTTCCTAGTTTATGAATATTTTAGACCTCCCAGTTCTTGCCAACTATTACGACCAACAAACAATGTTCTACCAGAAAGGATCCTGAAAAGAACGAATAACTTCGTTATTTTGTACGACTTTTATTTTCGCAAAATTGTAAAATAAAGCAGAAAGTTATGTTCATATTCTCTGAAAAGGACTACATTTTTCATTTAGTAACTAGTTATAAAACAAAATCTCAAACTTTACCCATTTTTTGACGCCGCAGACTAGTGACCCCTTAAACATTATTGAGAACTGTTGGGGAAAGCTTACGAGCTCACGAATTATTTATGTTAGAAATCATCAATTTAATACAATTCAAGACCTGAAAGATTGCATTAGACGAGAATGGGACAAACTTTCACAAAAAGTAATAACAAATTTGTATAAATCATTACTCAATCGAATGGTAAAAGTAATACAAAATAATGGAGGCTCAACATATTATTAGTATGTACAAAATGTAGATTTGACTGTTATTTGTTTCAAAAATTGAATTTTCTTGCTGTGTCACTTTAAATGTGCCATTTTTTCGTCGACGATAAATATAACAATCATATCAAGAAACAAAAAGTACAATTATTATTTATATTATTTATTTTATTATTGCATTTATTGAGGAAAATGTATACGAATATCATTAAATATTTGTAATACTTCGATTAAATATAGAAATTTCGAAAATTTACTGGTGTACTAACTCTTTGTCTGGCAATATAGTCAAGCGCATGCATATTCGATATTTTTTTCAAAATTGATTTTTGTGAAAGCGAAACATTACATTTAAAAAATTCTATCCCATATTTTCTATTTCAGAATTCATGAAAAAAAATTTATTCCTCACTGGTACTACAACTTACGGAATACCATATACGATGTAGAAATCATCACCGTCTATATGTATTTGCGTACTTGTTTCTTTTTCGTTCTCGTAGAAACACTAATAACAAAGATGTCGGCGGATACGTCGTACAAAATTATTCGTTAACGATAATATCCGACGCGACGGCATGTTTACTAGTTTTACAAGCTTCTACACTTGAATTGCAGCTAAATGATCATTTTCAGCTAAATATTCAACATTCTGCAGTGGTTTCAAAATGGTACAAACAAACGACACACAAATTACTTTTGTCTAATCTTTCATAGCTAACGACGCTTGCTATCTTTGCAGTTGAAATAGTTAGAACGGATGCAAAAATTACATGTCAAATATTTTTCGGAGAACTATATTATACGCAAGTTTTATTAAAATTGACGATTTACACATTAAGTGATGTCTCTTGTTATGTGATGTCACTTATTAGTGATGGACTCGTAGGCACCTCTTTCAATTATAGTTCAAAGTATTAAGTTTAAAGTACATGAATACTTAACGCCTTCTGAAATACGAGTATGTCAGAGTGTAAAATATTTACTTTATAAATACAGATTTAACATTGTCGTCAAATGTTGGACTATTTAAGTCACAAAAGGAGAAACGAGTGAATTTTTTATTTAAGTGATCCCTTGTCGCATGACAAGCCATTTATAGCACAATTTTTATTTAATTCTGGAATATTATTTGAATTTTTAATTATTTCAATATTTTTCTATCAACTCAGTACTGAATATTCGTATAACCTGAAGAATATGGCTTAGGCTATGATTTAAATTAGACTAGAGTGTCGGATCGAAAAGTAAGATCATCTTTGCAATTTATCTTTGAGCTCGGTAATTATTATTTTATTCTTATTAATTAATATTCTGAGGAGAGTGAAATAAAAATTTTAATTTAAATGTCATTAAAATTGATTGTCGGTTGATTGATAAATGAAATTGATAAATGAGTCGGTTTTAGCGGGTTAACGGTTGGCTACAGAGCTGAGTTTATTGTTTGTTACTCACAATGCTGCGCCAGCACATTTTGAAACGCTCAGGTTGTTAAACTTGAAGTTATCAGGGTATATATTGTTTTGGTTAAGTGAGAGTAAGGTTTCAAATGCGTATGTATAAACGTTGGATGTGATCAGCTTGGAGTTCCATCTCCGTCTATTTTCCATTCCTTGTCCTAGGCGCTGGGATCCATGGATTTAGGAATGCACGTGGTCAATAAAAACGCTCGAGTTAATGATAATTTATGGGGCCGGCCAACGTCTAGAGTCATAATCTTTTACAAAATTACAATTGTAATCAAGAAGATGGACAGGTCAAGAACACTTCCCCGACAACGAAGACCATTTTCTTTTACTTCCACTCTTTCGGTGTCTCACTTATATTCTGTAGCATGGTGGTGTCGATCAAATGCTGCAAAATTTTAGAGAAAGAGATAAGATATCTGTTAGTTTGTGCTCTCTCTTCTTAAAAAAATAGACATTAAGAAATTCTTAAGACGATAAACTGTGAAACAAAGAGACAGAGGGTACACGACAGAAACAGAGCAGATTTTACATAGTCCTTGACCAGTCAGTCTACTTGACTACAACTTTAGTGCTCGAACAGCATCCTTCCTGGTCGGTTATGAATTGTTAGTAACCTATAATTCCTCCGAGACCACCATATTTGTTCCATCGACTATAGAGGAAACGGTTTGAACGAAGTTATCTCCACTTCCTAGAATACCAGGTTACGTAAATCCAAACTCACACACAGGGCATATACAAACGACGAGCATAATCTGTGAGGACTTCTACGAGAAAAAGTGACACTGTACACAGTGTACATATCGTGTGAAATAAACCTTGCTTAAGCTCCAGTTTACTGATTCTTTACTGCGATCCGGATCTAGATCCCTGACTTCTCTCAAGTAAATACATGTGTAGTATGTAATAACAAACTGTTCATTAGACAGTGCCAAAATACATGTTTCTTTTACTTGTGTCTTTTATTATTTTGTCGCTTGATATTCCGTTCGTTACGCAACAACAAAATATTTGATATTTTGAACAAATGAAGGTATTAAATTCCTGCATTAAATTCCCGACAGTTACCTAAAGAGTACTCACGTTTCGAGAACATTCTTTCTACCTTTCATTGTCACTTTTCTACATTTTGTGGTATCACAACCCGCAATATAAATTCGTGTTGTAAAGCTGACCACTTTTTCGTGGCATTGAAAAGTGAATGACATCGATAGCAGCAGGAAGCTGTACAATAGATACGGAACTTCAGAACTTTATTTCTAAAATTTGTATACGCGTTTGACAAGAAAAAGCCTTCAAACTTGAAAGAAGAATGATACGCATGCGCTGAGAAATTGATGTTGGGGCCAACTTTGGGTTTTCTATGCCAAATATTTTTCTGGATCGCTATTAAAGAATGCCCTCCTTTCGTTCTGTAAATGCAAGCTTTTACAAAACTTCCAATTCCAAGCCGGCCAGTGAAACCGTGTCAGAACATTGTTCCACGATTCATCAAAGAATCACACCGAGTTTCACAAGAAATTGTAGATATTTTAAAAGACACCGCGTTCTTGCTCTGAATTAACCAGAGCTACGCCGTGTATTTATACGATACTATACATTATGTGTTTAATTACTTAACACACTCTCTTCGTGTAAATTACTGAAATAAATTGAACTCGCAGACGATTGTTTCGCAAGAAATTAATTTAAATATTATTTCTCGCGTATAATTAACCCGATTTAAATGTGACTTTTTTGCAAAATTTTATCAATATCGTGAAAGTTAATATCGTACGCTGGAAATTATTGAAAATATTTTGCACTTCTAGACTTACCTTGTAAAATATGGTACATTTTACTTAAGTTTAATACAAAAAGTAAATAGTTTAGGCATATTAATACAAAATTGTATCGAAGTATTTTAATACAAATTTGTTAATTGTAGGATTGAAAAGAAACGACAGTGCAAAATGCATATTATAATGTTACAAATGCAGTTATAATAGTTACCACACTAAATTAATCACAACTATAAACGGTAAAAATAATTCCATTTAGTTTCTCACGAATGAAAAATAATTCCTTAACTTCCAATAAGTTTACATTTAATGTTTCGAATTTCAATATATAGCGCATTAACGTGTAATAGAGTAATCGTTCAAATAATTTTTCACGTATTCATTGTTAACTCAAGTTAACTAAACGTATTACGTTTGTTACGTATTAAACATATTAAAGACCGTTTAAATAAGTCTCTCGGTACTCATGGGATATCACTATTGTAACTGACATAAGGGAAGACATTTCACTGATTATGGAACAATTCATTTTTAATTTTATTATTGGCTAAATGGTCATTAGTTCACTTTACGTTTTACTGTCAATGCACTGTGTTGAGATTAACGAAGATATATTGAAATATTAATATAATTACATGCGTTATTGAAAATATCTCATCTTCATCATGACAAATTCTATTCTAATAATTGTTACAACACTTCATATTTCTTTAAATCATGATAATTAAGTATCAAACATTAGATGATTTACGGTGTTTTATATATTCATCCCTTTTTCGTAAAACGTTCAAACACTTGATATTCAGTTTCTCTCATAACGGTAAATAGGACCAACAGGAACATCGACTAAAATTTTGCAGAGTTCTATTAAATTTAATTAGTAATAAAAATTTCAAAAGTCTCTGCTTTCCTCAATATTTATTTTTTCCGCAATTTTAGAATCCATTTCACTGTTGTTCTGTGCAAGTACTGTTGAAGAGAAATATACTTAATTTTCTATATGGAAGTGCTTGTTGTCCAGGTTACAATTTATTTGCATATGTGATATCTGAATTTTAGTATTTGTGTTTTAATATACTATACTATACTTGTTTGATATAAATTCCAAAATTCTACTTTTGCAAATGTAAACAAACATATAAATGCAATAAATTGTGTTGTTCTCTTCCTTCTCCTTGGGTCACTGGAGAAGGAATCTTGAAGTTATTGATCCCCGTACGAGCCCCCAAATAACTGTTGCACTCGTGCGGTATATTGAAGTATATTTAAGGATATTATACATTACAATGATACAAGTATTAAACGTAGTGTTGGTGATTGGTTTCGCTTTCTACTAAGGTAGAACGACCGCGTAGTAAACTAAGCTAACCGTCTTTGTGCCTTTGGCACGCGTCTTGATCGTCTTTGTTGCTTAAGTCTTACACCGGCCTTTCGTCTTAGTACGTCTTTTAATCGTCTCGTCTTATCGTCTTCGTTGTACTGTCCGCGACACACTCTCCGGACATACCCTCGACGTCGTACTCTTACACTCAGGATACCCTGTGTGCTCGAACATTCCTTTCGCACTTTATATACTATATACATACATACATATTATGTATGTTTTTCCAAGCATACCTCACTTTCTCCGAGCCACATGTACTCTCTTTCATCCCCATGCATCCTTACAGCTGGTCGTCGTGCAGGACCCCCTGTAAAGGGATACTCGGGCCTATTATAAAAGCTAGCGGACAGGTCGGCACCAGATGTTTACCCTGACCCAGGTCTGTCCGCACGTGCTATCCTGTTTAGGCCTGCGCCCGAAGCAGGCCCAAGCGGACTCGGAAAATCCGATACTACAATTGATTAGTTATATTTCGATATTGTTCAAAACAAATAGTAAATTTTGTGACTAAAAAATGAAACTAATATCAAATTTAGAGAATGGAATTTACATTAGGTGTCGAAAAATATGTTTAATATTTCAAAATTTTTACATTGAACGTATAATTTGTACAGTGTGAATATCTTGTAGATTATTTATTACCTTATTCTAATTATTTTAGTTAGTACATAGCTAAACGAATAATTATTGCTAAGAAATTTACAAAACCTTCTACTGAAATAATGTATTACTTTCTTTTAGTAATAGATTAGTTTCACTTTGTTACTTTATTCTACCTTTTGTTTTTTACTGAAAAGTGAATAGAATGAAAGCTTGCTTAAAACGAGGCGAAATTACAGGCCATGTGATGATTGACTGAAGTGTACATGGTAGTGACAGCGAGTCTGTTGTGAACTGACAAGTAAAGTCTATTGTAAATCTAGTTCTATTGTATGCATGCCGTTGATTGAAGCAATTTAGTAGAATATACTGAGTTTAATAAACTTTGTATGCAAATTTTATATTACAATCGACGTACTTGCATTATGTCACAATGGAAACGAAATGTTTCTAATTAAATAATATATTTTATATGTTTCTATTTATTGCTTCTATCTTTCCAATGCACATACATAAATGAAACTACACGCATAACTGGTTTGAAGAAGAAAAGAATAATTATTTTATCGATGGATAAAAAAGATTAGTATTTTCTGCGCAAATACGCAATTTATTTGTATAACTAAACAATAGAATTGTGTGCACTATAGGTAGAATGAAACAAATAAACCGTTTTGACTATAAAGTATTATATGATTTTCTGACTATAGGTATTTTTCGTTCGGCGACGAAAATATTGCCGTTTTTTCTTGCTTTCACGCAAGGTATATTATTACATTAATGTGAGAGTAAGAAAAAAGGAAAATAAGTGAAAATTAATATATTTAATTATTACAAAATTTAAGTATTCCGTCTCCCGAATGTTTTCTGTTAGAACGTACATTTCATTACAACAAATTGTATTATACAAAGTGAAACATAATAGCATTTGTTTATTAGAAAATTTAAACTATCACAATTAATAATCTTTACAAAAAATTCATAAACATTCGTGGAAAGAAATATAAGACATATATTATTCAAATTTTTAATCATTCGATTTTTATTCTTTTCTTTTTAATGTACTTGAAATAATTGAAACAGAAATGCTTCAAGTTACAGGAGATATTAATAACACAATCGTACTGCAATATATACGAATAGATCCATACGTATTACGACTTTCAGTCATGTAATGCGTCTTTTCTCATTCTAATACTGATCGCTCATATTCACTAGTAGTTGGTATCATAAAATTTTTTACATTTTCTCATTTAACATTTACAATAGAAGTTTAACAATACAGTATAACGATAATATTAATAGTTGTAGAAACGGTAAAATACCAATCTGTTAAAAATTACCAATAGCTGTCTTAATTGTTATTTAACAATAATGTAATAAAATAATCATTTTTAATTCAAATTACGATTTATTAGTCGTATCAAACAATTTTACGTAGTTTTCAAGAAAATTATTTATACGAAATATTTATCAAATATTTATTATATTTAAATGCTTTATTCGATTAATAAATTATAATTTTGATTTTCTACAAGCAATTGTTAAATATAAATAAAAAAAAAATTTAGTACTTAGCAATATTTTATGTATTTCACGTATTATCACGTCAAATGCAACATATCTATTGATATTGTGAACAGTATTAAGAATTGTATAATTGAATTGCTATATACACCAAAATTATGATTCGATAACTACAAACATATGTTCCGATTTTTAGCATAATATTATTATGTTTTAGTGCATTAAGCTGAAAATATTGCTCGAAATTATGTCCTCAAATTTAAAAAAAAGTTATACATGTTCATGAAGTATAAAATTAAGAATTTTATTCTTTTCTTATGAATTGTTTATGCAACTATTTTTTACAAAATTATATTCTACAAAATGGATCTGTTTTGTATCTTGAATTTTTTCGGTCAGATAATATAAAATCAGATGGTATCGGAAACATTGAAGAATTTGCATATATTATAAAAACTGAATTAATTAATGGATTCAATACTTACGATATTCGTCGCATCGAGTTTGTATGATAGAGTAATAGTGAAACATAATACAGATCACTGACCAGGATTTCAAAATGGTGAAAATCATATAAAGTAATACTAACTATTCGTAAAACTTATTATTAGTATTTACGAAAAATTATTTGCATAATCGAAATCACTTTAAGACAATTAAATTTTGAAGCGTTAACTTCTTGAACAAATTGATTACGACACCGTAGCTGGCAGTTTTCTATGGAATAAATTTCATACAAAAACTACGTCATAAAACGTATGGATTTATAATGCTTTGTTATTACTTTTTCTCGTAGTATCTCGCAAACGAAAATTAAAATTGATTTCGCAATTGAATCATGGTAATTAATTACAGTGATAATACGTCAGCTATAGGGCTACTTGAGCGATTGAGTCTTGATTTGAGTCATGCGATTTGAGTCTTTCAATTATTACTACTTGAAGGGAACAATTTTTGTCTCTGAATACATATTTGGTGATATAGAAAAATCGATAAAGAGTATGGAGTAAATATGTGAACATAGGATGCGAGTCATATTCACAAATATAATAAATGTCGTATTTAAGAATATTCCGTAAAATAGAACTAAATGGAAATAAAGTACAACAGTAATACAATACCATGATTATTAAAGAAAAATGTTAAAATGCGAAGCTCATATTTTACGTATCTTTACGTTTTCTAAGAAAAAATTCTGATAAATAAACTGAGCTACTTAACACTTTCACAGTTCATTGCCCATATATTAGGACAGTTTTCATAGATATCAAATGTTTCTCTAAACTAAAGAACGTATACATATATTGCAGACATGAAGTGTAATGTAGTATTAGATTATTATTGTTGAAGATTTAATAATATATGTAATTTTACCGTTGTCGCGAAAGCAAATATTTGCAATAAAAATATATTTAATTGCAATTTTAAAGAGTTAACGTAAATCTTGCAGTAAACAATTAATTTTTATTATAGTGAACGCGTGATCAAATACTACTGAGTAGTAAAATATTTAGGCAAGTACACGAAGAAAAATAGAAAATTTTATTAATAATTCATTGTTATGAACTATATTATATAGGGTAGTTTTTGCAACATGCACATTTTGAATTACTTCTTTAATAAACGTTGTATGAACAAATTTTGTATAGAACGGTTACATGGTTTGAAGGAGCACATTATATAGTTTACGTTCTTTTTTTATACGCAAAAGCATTTCGGCGTCTATTGCATTTCAAGATCAATTTTGTTATTTTAAATGGAATGCTGTATTTTTTATGCCAAATAACAATCAATGAATAAGTTCGCTTCGATTCTTGAAAATAACCTCGTGTAATATCAAATTGGAAATTCAGTAGAATTATAAATTTTCACAGGGCAGTGGTCTTTACGTGACAATATTTACCCTATTAAAACAACATCGTAATCGTTTATTATGTTCGTGATTTACTATTGAAATTATCATCGCTGTTTTGTCGTTGGATAAAACTTATTGATCAGTATAGTACTAGGTGGCTCAATAAATTTTATCGAACAACAAAACCTATTGGACACCCTTTTATAAGGAAATTCTTCTTACCTGTAATACTGATTTTAATGAAAGTTTGTGTGCATGTAGAGCATAATAGTACATACATAGAAAAATCTTTTTGCCCAGAAAATTTCTTTAAGAAGATGGAATCAGATCTCGAATGTTTTAATTTAAAACATTTTTTTAATGCAACTTTTCTTGTGACGTTTTTGCAACAGAATGATAAAGCACTAAGAACTGAATATTTTTCATAGGAAGAGTTTTGTTCGAATTTGTACTATTGCGAAGTTGTGTTTGAAAAATGGAAAAGAAATTCCATTTAAATGAATTTAACGTAACGCGATCGAGATTAATGGAATGTACACATTACTGTAGTTTTAAACTAATTGCTGACAAAATAATGTGTTTATAATCATGTTTACTTTTTAATACGTCATACTTTATGTATCTCTTTTTATATCACTATTTCTTTTTATTATTTATTTTTATTAGCACATGTGTGTACGTAGTGGTCTCTGAACAAAACATTATCAGCTATTTTCTCGAAGACTATATATTGTATCTCCCGTTACAAATGTGATATAATTCAAAAATGTTCAATGGTAGCATATAGCCACTGTATAGGAAATACGTTACATGATCAAGAGAAAAAGTCACGAATGTTGTTTAAAAATGTCCAATTGGATCGCATATTTATAGATAGAATGAAAACGTTTCATTTCAAAATTTTTGGATAGCCAATAATAGTGACTAATGAAAATTATGGACAATTTAAGTTTCAGAAGGATCATAATTATCTAGGAATCGCTATTGTAATGTCGGAATTTAGGGTTGACAATATATTTCAAATAAATAAAACGAAAAGCATTAATAATGTATATTTTAATGTTATTCATCGTACTTCTTGACTCTCTTCACTCACTGCATTCGTCCTAAATTCCCTTCGCAAGCACACTCTCGCCATACTTTAAAAAAGGCTACACTCACTCCTTAGAAATAAACGCACGGTTGGTTTCTTCTGCACAGATACAAACACTTAACTTCATATTCGATCACCTGTTGTTCAGAATAGTTTAAACATGCGCACACACGTATACATAGTTTGTTATTCCTTCCATAATAATATAGAGTAGTCTCATTTGAAATGTACGCAAGTGAGATACTTAAAAATTGTAATAATTTCTTTCACTTCTCCTGTAAGTGTGGTATCTTGTGAATTGTGTAACTTTTTTTGCCAGAATTCGACATTAAAAATATGGACAAAATTGAAACACCATGTCCATTTATTTACATTACACTGGATGTCCCACCTAAGGCGTTACCAGCTGTAACTTGGAAACTAGTCGAGAGGGCGATGAAATTTTTTTTGTGGTCTTTATAGCTCGAAGCTATATTAGGTGAGTAGCGGAATATGATCGGCCACATCTCTCCTAAAGTTGATAATAGAAGAAAGTGACGAAGAAAATAGTTCAACAACTTAAATATGTTTAACTTCCTCTGACATTACTTTCCCGTAAGTGCAACTACAGTTATTTTTTTTTTAATGGAATTATATATTCTTTTTATACGTTTTATGTAATTCGTTTGTGTAATTTCTTATTCTTATTAACCAATATACTAACCATTTATCTTTAAATCTTGCTTCAAACAATCGAGTGCCATTCTTTTTCGGAACTTTCTGGTGACCCATGCTACATACATTGAATGTGCATTATACATATAATGCTTAGGTTAAGGACGATATATTTCGAAGATATACATATATCCATGGCACTATTTAGTTTTAGCAGAATTTATGATAGGCTCGTGGATTGAATTTGGAGCATGCGATCAACGATTGGGCAGTATGCACTGGTACAGTGATTTGTAATTACGTACCTAGTCGCCTTAAGCTTCAATTATTTCATATTGATTTCCCAGAATCTCAGGACTATACTCAAAAGGAAAAACTAGCAATCTACTGTAATCCTTTCTAAAGACTATACCATTTTAATTGTTAAACTAACAAAATCTCACTTTCACTATGTTAAAATAATGATACGAAAGAAATTAATGTTACCGTAGCTTAAAACCGCATACATATCCAAAACTATTCACATACATTCAGTTTTTACAGTTTATAGACTTCTTATAAGTTTTATCAGGTCTCGTAATACAGGAGGCGATCTACACAACTTGTTCATCCTTACTGTATTTGTTTTCAATAGACTGATCTATATTTTTTACTACAGTTTAAAACCTAATATAATATGAGATTTTGCATTTACTTCGCTTATGTTGTCAAGATCACCATCAATATTTTTCGTATGACCATATAGGTCATTTGTGTATCATTTAAATGACCTTCAAATGACCTGGAGTCAAAAAATTTATGTCGATGAAATTACGAACGCATATTAGCAGTTTCCGAAATGACGATGAAAGAAAGAACTATAGGGATGAGCATACAAAAATTGAAAACGTTCTTGAAAACTTTGCACACTGAATCTAATATTATTAGCTCAAATTATTCTCTGAATCACATATTGATGGTCCTATTAACAGAAATAATAAAATCGGACAAGTTGTGTGTTTTATGCGGTACACATACATTGCCATATTGTATATAACGTGTGGTCAATTTTATGGTTAAATGTGTCACATTATATCAGTATGCTTTTACGATAACCGATTATACAAGATGTCCCACATGGTTCTGTATGAAATTTGCGAGTGTGTTTTGCGACTGAAAGTAAGATGAAAATATTAAATAAACAATAACGGTATTATTCTTACAAGGAAACTATATGGCGTTACATTCCAATTTGAATGCATTTTTGTAGGTAGATAGAAAATCAATCAATATTTACCTATATCCGGCAGTTTGTGTAGATAGCTTATGAAATAGTTATTAAAAATATTTACCAGTATTTTAAGTGCCTTACCAGTCTAATCAGCCAATTCAAAATTGTTTAATCAAGAAGTCTGGGTATTGTTTCTAGTTACGCAGTAAGTTCTCAATATACGCGATTAATTTATCTTGAAGCTTTCCACCCGAATTGAATTATATACATATGAACATAGATGTATTTTAGAGAGAAAGAATGAAATTAGACGCGGTTTAAAAAATATATGGTACTAGGAACAGAAGGAATGTGGTCAATATCAATTAATTTTTGTTTAGTCAGAGCTCTCACGAAGGTTCACTGAAAGTCTGACCCAACACGACACACAATTCCTTTTTCTCTCTACAATACTTTTAATATCAATATGAGTATCAGAAATTAATTAATGGTGCACAAATTCATATGTACTCCTTTACGAAAAGAAAAATAGCAGAAAACAAAACTTTATTCAATATCTAAGTGCATATTATCTTACGAAATATGTATAAGGATATAGGTATTATAATGAGAGTGTACAATCACGTATCTACGAACCCGTGTAACTCGATACCGTGCAACTCAATACAGTGTAACTCGAAGTTTCTCTGTATTCTGTATGAATTTATACAGAAAATGACGTATCGCAATCACTTCTTTTGCGCTGAATCTAATATTTTTAGTATTTGTATTTCTATTAAAAATATTATATTCAAAATAGAAACATTTCATAAGTACAATATTTTAATAAGTACAATTTAGTTTATCAGTCTGTGTTACAAATGTCGTTAAATGTAACTGCATTAACATTTTAGACAACAAACTACGCGTATTGTAACATATTTTTAAATAAGTATTAGGAATGAAAGTTAATTAATGCCGCTATACAATTTTTCATACTTGCTATTCTTCTATTAGTAAGAAGTCACCATTTTATAATGTCGTTTTACGTGTCCAGTAAAATTCTCAAAGTTTTGTTAACACAAATTATCATAATATAGGGCAAAAGTAAGTGAGTGATGTTTATGTTACTTGTTGATATGAAACAGTTTCAACGACTATAAATTGCATACTTCAGTAATTTTCTTTCAGTTAATTCCAGATCGTGAAATAACAATTTAGAATTTTTAAAATGTCAAAAGTATTTTCAACTTAAGTACATGCGCTTTGTCTACGATTTTCATGCTGAATATGCTTGGGCTATCATTAGAGAATATTGATAATGGTTTCCTAATAAAACCACATCTCACACTAACATCTTTTGTCGTTGTCACCATATTTAATATGTTTAATGCTTTCGTGACCATTCTTCTTAATTATTGATATTTAATATTCTTGCGGAGACTATTAATAGGAGAACTATGGGCCTACATTTGCATACCATTTTTCATCTCAGTTTTAGTCGAAGAATATGCTGACAATGTTTATATTACAATTTCCATGACACCCTATACGTTATCGTGATGATTGACCGTACAGTGAATTCTTAATTTTGCAAAATATTTGAATTTGCCGGATTAGTATCGAAAAACAGATGATCAGTCATTGAAAATGAAAAGGATATTAAAGATAATAGCGACCAGACGTCATAGAGAAAGTTTAAAGAATAAGAACTCTGTTCTTCGCGAATCTGGCTATGTAACGGAAAAGGGTGCCTCCTGACAAGAAGACTACGAAAAACACC
This sequence comes from Ptiloglossa arizonensis, assembly GCF_051014685.1. Taxonomy (NCBI): domain Eukaryota; kingdom Metazoa; phylum Arthropoda; class Insecta; order Hymenoptera; family Colletidae; genus Ptiloglossa; species Ptiloglossa arizonensis. The sequence goes on from NC_135057.1 coordinate 824,355, forward strand.
GCGACACTTACCCCAGAAGTGTAAACACATTTCGTTCTTTCAAAAAGTAAAATTTCTAACCTGTAACAGTATAACAACGTTGTATTTTCTATCATCGGTTCCTCTCTATTCGTCACATTAGTGTATATTGTCAACAACAAAACTTATTGAACAACCTATTATATACCTCGCTGTTCTGAAATTCAAAACAGAATCGAAAATTGTAGATGAATTGAGAATGTATCGACAAGAAATTTTAGGTATAATTTTCATTGATTCGATTTAAACCAAACGTATAACTTTGTGAAATCTAGCAATCTGCACGTTAGAATTTTGTTTATAGCATGAAGGTTCCGTACATTAGTTAACCCTTAATTGTTAGTTTTACGCAAACCTGGAAATCTTCAAAATACTACATCAAATAACACGTTATCTTTTTTCACAATTATTTTAGTTTTAAAATAGATTTACATTGCATTATTTTTAGAAATAACTTTAAAAGTAATAATTCTATATTTGAAATGATTTTCTTTCTTTTTTTTTTATTACTTAAAGAGTATTTTACAATCAATTCCTCCAAGGAAATTATAAGCAAAAGCGTTGGCATTAACAACTAATAAGGGTATAACTTTTAATAACTAACTTAAAAGTTACAGTTGTATATAGTGTATGTAAATGTTGGTTTAGGTTATCTAATAAATCTGCTCGCCAGATTTAATGGAGTGGACCTTTTTAATTGCGAAGAATGAGTTGGATAGATTAAGTTAGCAGCCAGACGATTTTGTGACTCGATAGTTGTTTTATATGGCGTTGGCTAAATTATATTTCTTGTTTAACTAGGACATTGATAGATCTCAATGAATTATTATCTCGATTTCGTTTGAGATGTACCACGGAGCGTTACATATGTTTCGCAGAGTAACAGATTAGAATCGTTGCAATATTTGAATATTTGAATTGCTGGCTGTACCCCATAGTTGCATGCCACAAATCCAGATTGACTTAAGGATAACTTTATATATAAGCATTATAATTTGCATTCAAGCTTTAACTTAGACCGTCTGCCCGTCATCTAGTATAATTTTTTACCTCCAGATGGAGCTATTTATACTTACTTTGTATGTGTTTCTTCCATGTTGGTCAAGTATCATTCCTAAATACTTCACAGAATCATTTTGAGGAATATCGATGTTATCTGATTTAATTGGTGGGCATGAATCTTTGCCCAATGTAGGATGTAAAAGACATGATTCGATTTAAATTTGTTTACTTGGATGTTCCATTCAATAAGTCAAATTGAATTATTATTTTACAGGTTTCTAGAAACTTAAACGAACGTAGTTGTTACTACATTTTGTGAAATCGGGATGTTTACAGTGCATAACGAATATAAAATAGATCCAAGCATGTTTCACTGTGGCATGCTTTAGTGGATTTCATATACAAAAGTAGTCACGTCTTGGGACTTAATTTAAAATTTTCTGTTGGCTACATATGGTTGGAGATTGGCATAAAAAGTATTTAGGAATAAGTTCTTTAATTTGTAAAGGAGACCAATAAGCTAGACTTTGTCAAATACTTGTTTGATATCAAGGAAAACGACTGAACACCATATTTTCTTCTAAGTCTTGTTTTATGTGGTCAACCAGCCTGTGGACTTGTTGTAAGGCTGTATACTTGCTTCTAAAGTCGAATTGGTGTTATAGTATCATATTCAATCCTATTAGTACAGATTTCAGATGATTTAGAAATTAATTTTTCAAATAATTATGATAACTTTGGTATTGCATCGCATATCGAGGGACAAATTACCATTGCTCCTCATAAAGGGAAAATCTTCGATTTCAAGAATCTGGCGAACAGATGCTTGCCGATAGAAGCAGATCGCGTCATAAGGGGTGTGCCAGGATATGTGCCGCTTATGTATTTATTACCTAAGTATTGAACAACACACCAAAAAGTATCCACTCTCGACATCTCGACACCGACCAAACTGACCAATCACAGACAAACATTAAAGGCGACCGAACTTTCATTAACAAAACTGTTGGAATACAACGACATTGAACCATGCAGTACTTGAGAAGTCAAGAAATGGTGGATGAGCTCGATACCGGCTTTCCTATTTTTTCCGTTGGTGTGCCAATGTGATCGTTACAATCTGTTCAGTTGTTCATAACCATACTCCGTTGCATGACTGTAATATATTTGTCTAAAAATAAACGTCCTATTTACATTTTCTCTTGTGCTAAACAATTCCGTAATCCCACAAAAACCGACATAGGAGGAATCAATCACGACAAAATCATAAAACCAACAAAAAAAACATTCCTCACACCGTGTAAGTAAATCGAAGTTTACGTTAAACACTTGATCGTGATTTAACCGTCTTTTCAACTCGACTGTACTCCGTTAAGTCGAAGTGCAGTCATCAGAGCGACACATCGCTCAACAGTTGGTAGGAGAAAAATAAGAGGGTACAAGGATATTTCGTGTTTAGGCTTGTCGGGTTTGCTTACTACGACTATGTGTGAAAGTTTCCATTCCTCAGGGAAGTAACTAAGCCGCATTTTTACAGTAAATGTAGAAGTTAACAAGGAAAGACATTTCTTTGGTAGTTTTTTAACCCTTTTACCAGTATTGACGTCATGACTTGGAGCTTTCTTTACATTAAACAAATCATTGATTTGGTTTCGCGGTACATAAACGATTTGATGGGAGGAGAAAACTGATATGGTGTTTATAGATATTCGAGAAGTTTGGATTCAAAATCTTGAGACGTGGTAGGAAAAGATTCGATGACCTTAAAGAAGTGTGAGCCAAAAGTTTCAGCTTTTTCCTGGTGATTTCTAGCCCAGAAACCTTGGAAATTCCTTATGAGGGGAATTTTCTTTTAAGGTTTTATGATTTTTTGGTAGCTTTCCAGAGATAATAATCGGTAGCTTGAATAGATGATAGATTGCTTAAATAATGATTAAATGATTCATTCTTGTACGAATACAAAGTGTGGTTTAGTTTTCTGGTTGCTCTATTTAGGAGTCTTGTTTTCAGGTGATCTGTAGTTTTACCATGTTCTTCTCAAGCTTCTTTTTAGAGTAATTAGTTTGGCGATATAATCAGAAAAAGCAACGTTTTTGGAGTGTGCTACAGAAAGAGTTGTGGATTTAGCTACTTCAATAATATGATGAGTGAGATATTTTATTACTTCTTCTATGTCTTCCTCGGTGTTTAATGACAGGTTAGCGTTGTGGTAGCTTTAAGGAGTTCACGAAAAAGTAAACTGTTTGTTTTTGTTGTGGATGGAACGAGGTGAGCATTTTTCCACTGTGGAAGTATGTAGGGTCGCAATTACTGGAGAATGGTCTGAAGAGAGATCAAAGAATGAGTCAACTTTTAGGTAGCAAGATGATACGTCACCGATGATTTAGAAATTCAGCAACTCAGGTATTTAATTTGAGTTTGTTAGCCAGTAAGTAGCTTCTCCAATACTAACGTGGTTTAAGTTATATGCTTGCATGTTTTTTAGGAGTTCTCTGCCTTTTGTTGTTATTATCTTTGATTCTCAGACAGTATTTTTGGTATTGAAGTCTCCACCCGCTATGAACTTATTCCCCAGACTTAAAAAGAATGTATCAAAATCTTCTTTTGTAATATTGAGTTTAGGAGGGCAGTATATAGCCGACAAGGTGATGAGATTGTAGGCGGTTTGTATTTATGTATATATTAGTAGCTAGGAGGTGATCATGATTATAAGTTGGCAGTTCGTAATGGCATAGGTTAGATTTTATTATTATTGCTGTGCCTCCCTGTGCTTTTCCGATAAGACGATTCGTTATGTATACATTGTAACTGTTGGGATTTTGCGATTCCCTTTACATGAACAAGGACAGCGAACCATTGGCAGGCATCAAACCACCGCGGGACACATCAAGGAGCACGCATCGGGCGGCCAGGCTATCGGTAGATAGCGCCGCGAGGAGCGGCTAGCTACGAGACGATCGGCAGACATCAGACCTCCGCGGGACACATCAAGGAGTACGCATCGGGCGACCGGGCTATCGGGAGGTAGCACCGCGAGGATCGGCATGCGTTACAAACAGGAACGATTCCCAGAATGCTCTCTATAGGACACCGCTGCCTAAACAACGCGGCGCGGCGGTCAAGAGCTAAGGAGATGACCTTCCCCGAATTCGAGTGGACAACGGCTGACGCAACGCAGTTGCAATCCACGGGGACTAGCCGTTGGATTTTGCACGGCACCACTAAGCATGCGACACCAAGCACGCATGGAGGGGGAAGGACGACTTTACCTCCAGGATGCGTCCACAAGATTTCGACAGTCTTTTACAACCGACCTGAAGGAACAGGTCAACTAATCGTAACGCGGGTGAACTCCCTACGCAACGATCACGATCACATCAAATATTCCACCGTCGCTTTCTTATACTTGTATCTACTGTATTAATTATAAATATTATATTATTTTAAACTACAATTTGTAACTTCAACACAGTATCTCTACCGACCATTACAAAAGTCGGCGTGAGGCACGAACATATGGTCCTTCGAGCCGGATACAAATTAGGAAAGCGATTGTAAGTGAGTTTGAACTGTGAGTGAACGAAACTGAATTGTGATAATTCGGAAAAGTCTGAATTATCAAAATAAGTGGCTCGAGCAGCATCAGAGCAGCATCAGCTGTAACTGGACTGGGAGATTGAGCGAGCACAACTCAACTCCACACCACGTGGGCTTCGTAGGAAGGCTACGAAGCGCAGCAACGGACATCACATTTGAACGGTGTAGCCGCACGCTGTCACGGCGGGCGGCGACTCAACTGCACTGGTTCACACCTTCTTTCAGCGAAAAACGGTGAGTCCCCATTCATTCCCTTTCTTTAAGCAAATTCGATCTGTACCGCGTACTGTCAAAAGTGTAGTATCTAAGAAGAAGAAGAACAACAATCAAAAGGGCGATAACGCGCTTTTCCAACACCATGAAAGCATGTAACGCGGATTCTAGCGTAGAGGAAATCCGAATTCAGTTAGAAAAGACCGAGCCTTTATATGACAGATACGAAGAGGTACAGATGGAAATTGAGATGCTCACCTGCGACGACCAAGAAGAATCCGAAAAAGAAGTCGAGCATCAACAAGTAAACGAAACGTACTATCGCGCGATCGCTACGGCCAGGCAATTGATAACAGAGGCTACGCGTACCTCGGCTGGCAATGCAAGTGCGATATCGTACATAACGGCGCCATCCAACGCTTCGGGTGAGTTAGCCGCCCCATTAGGAATTAATATTCCTAAAATTAGGCTTCCGTCGTTCAATGGAGCCTTTGGGGAATGGGTAAAATTCCGTGACACCTTTCGATCGTTGATTCACGATAACGTTGCATTGTCCAACATACAAAAGTTTTATTACCTGCAAGCGGCACTAATCGGCGATGCAGCGCGTGTCATAGATGCACTCGCTTTTTCAGAGGTCAATTACAATGGGCCCGGACCCTCACAAATTACGCAGAGCAACTACCTGGTTCCTCGCGCCTCTTCTTCTAACTCGGCCTACGTGCTACTGGGCACGACCACGGTATACCTGCTTGACAAAAAGGGCAAGCAGCATGAATGCCGAGCACTTTTGGATTCATGCTCGCAACCGCATATAATGACGCACAATCTATGCAAGCGCTTGGGCCTGACTCGTACAAAATCGAAGGTCACGCTCATGGGCATTGAGCAAGGAGCGCAACCAGTGTCTTATCAAACCACTGTCGAATTGCGCTCGCGTACTACCGCTTTTGCAGAAAAAATAAACTGCATAATCTTAGATAAAATAAGTGATAATCTGCCAAGCGCACACGCATGCTTGTCAGAAATCAATGTTCCCAAAAGGATCGAATTAACCGATCCTCATTATAATCGCTCTCGTCCTGTTGACTTGTTAATCGGTGCAGGACTTTTATCGACTATTATGCGTTGGTAAAATCAAATTGAAACGCAATCAACCAATCTTCCAAAAGACCCTTCTTGGCTGGATCGTAACAGGTGAGATACATTCGCAAACCCAGCAGCCAAGGTCAGCATGCCACTTGATTAAAAATGTGGAATTAAATCAGCAACTGGAACGATTTTGGGAAGTAGAACACTGCTTTGGCGAACCAAAATCGGAGCACCTTCTAAGAACACGATCACATCAAATATTCCACCGTCGCTTTCTTATACTTGTATTTACTGTATTAATTATAAATATTATATTATTTTAAACTACAATTTGTAACTTCAACACAGTATCTCTACCGACCATTACAAAAGTCGGCGTGAGGCACAAACAGTAACTTTTTTTTATTTTTAGGTAGTTAATTTTTTAGTGAAATGGGTTTCGGAAATCAGAACTTGATTAATAGTGGGAGATGCTTACATCTCATAAAGTGTTTAGTGCAGTTGTTGTTGTTACAGTTTGATGACTGGTAGAAGGCTATGAATCTACCAATAGATAAGTTGGGAGTGAGACAATGTTCACCCCAACTTAAAAATGAGTTGTAATTTCTACTAGATAGTTTCACAGTTGAGTGCACACAGATGTCGCTACGAAGAGAGAAAACAATTCATGGTGTTGCTCGGTTGGCGTCACGAACGTGATATTTGAAATAATGAAATACGTTTGTAAACAATCGCTGTGTTCCGAAAACATAATATTTCGAAATTTTTTAATAAATAAAATTATAAACCCGTTTGTGTCATCAAAGATATGAAGTGATAATTATTGAAAGAGAAAAAGAAATTAATATAATAAATATATATTTCATTGATATTTTTCACATCCTTTATTTATCATATATATTAACTTCAAATAATAATAAAATAATTTCATTATTCGATATACCTATTATTTCAAATGAATCGATATTTTGGTTATTTACCAATAACGGTATGGAAAATGAAATACTGAATTATTATTTTAAATAATTATTTTTAATTTTTACTTGACAATAACATTTGCACTAACTTTTCATTTTTGGTAATCAATGTAATGTAGTGTCGTGTACAAATAGTGTTATATGAATAAAAAATTTGTGAAATATACACATACAAAATTAAACAAGTTAACACAGCTTTCAATAAGACCAGCAATTAGAGGCTAAGAAACAAGGATCGTTTTTTATTTACGCAATTGTCTATTTGAACAGCTTCTTTATTTTAATACCGACAATCATCCGGAACTCGCTACATTTTTATTATTAATATCGTAATTTTGGAATTTGACTTGTTCCAATCTAGTTTCTTTTTCAAAATTGTACTATTATATGACTTTGTCATGATTGTTAATTAATTAAAATTTATTATAAATAGATATAGTTAGATATTAATTACAGCCGTCGGTTTGTTCTATTTTAAAATGTGATAGTAAACCTGATAGTATTAAACTTGCATTTGGAAGTATAATCGTAAAGTTTCCAAATATTTTATCTAAAATAAGTTCGTTATTATTAAAATTGTAAGAAACGTATTTTCATGAATAGAGTCTACTAAATGTGTACAGGTGCGCCATGTTGAAGAGAAGCGTTCAAACTGCGATTCACTTTTTTCTTTGGATCTGAGATAATGCTTGCAAAACAAGCCACTTTACTCCAAACAAAGGGCGATAATCGAGAATAACAACTCTCGTTTTATATAGCTTATCAAAATCAGGTTACGGAAGATAAAATAAAAAAAGATAGTAGTAAGAGTGAACTAAGAAAATGTTAGAGTAGTTCCTTTCAACGTAACTTTTCAAAATATACTAGAAAATTTGGAACAACTTCTGAATCCAGCTTTCGGACACGCATGTGTAGTTGTTTTCTTTACATATGTAAAGAAAATATAAAAACAAATAAAAAAGTCTATGCAAGGGTTAATAAAATCTAAAAGTTTTCAAGATAGATAGTTTTCTATTTTCTAAGCTACGATCTTATCATACATATAGTACTACGATATCATTACATACACCTCGAATATTGAAAACTTAGCGATGAGAAAATGAAGCTCTTCCAAACTAACTTTTTATTGGGTTTACTACAGAAAATAATAATATGTATAAAAAAAGAAAAAACATATAGCAAATTATATTAATTATTCCTTTTCTTGTATTTAATTATAAATTCAAATTCGCTTCATGCTATCCTTAGAAGGTTGCTAGTACACGATTAACTTACTCATGTATTTTTGTACAGAAATTTAAATAATGAAAAGTAATTAGATGCACGAAATAATTAAGTATTCACGGTTTCTTCTTTCGATTAGGGATATAACAATTTATCTAATTACGAAATTGATTTACGTAAAAGTTTCTAGGTTAAATTTGTTCTTTGCTTACTTACTTTCTTTAGCAATTTAGGATATGATACAGTTATGTAACATATTTATTATTTAAAATTGGCTTAGATTTTTATTGCACATAAAAATGATTCTAATAGGTTAGCATTACTGATCGTGGGACTACACAGGTTGCTTTTTACTCTAAAGTTATTCTTAATTAGGTAACAAATATCTTTAAAGCGAATATATAATATAATAGTGATGCACCATAATAAACACTGTAATACCAACAACTCACATTCAAGAACTAAAATTGCTTATTAAATTATTGTGACGTAAATTAAGCATTCGAAGTTCACCAAGGTTGGAAATTATTTATTACTAACAATATCATAATCTGAAATTTTTAAACAACCTGTATAGGTCGCGTAGCTAGGTTAGCCAATAGGTTTCTTTAATTGTTATGTTTTCCAGAAATCACAGGATAGTGCAATCAGGAATAACTGGAAAACTTTACTTTGCAAGAAAGAGCGTTTAAATTGACATACATATTCATTAACCCATAGAGTTAATAATCAGCCACAATATGCTCACCTCTGCATCATTGAAAATTACTAATTGGTGACTTGCAAATAGTCAGATACACACACAGTCATTCGTAACCACTTTACTACAGATTTTCGTAATATCGCAACGATATTAATCAATTGTCAAACATATATTATACGTTTAATTCACCTCAAGCGCATAACTCCCTCTTGCACTCATTAATATTAATTAATATAGTTGGACAATTAACACTGAATTTCAATCTGCAATACATGTATTTTCAATATTTAACTTTACCAACTATTCACATCAAATTTAATTTTGTTTTTGAGTTATACATACAGAGTTGCAAAAATTATATGCACTTACTCAATACATACGATGACTAAGAACTCTTAATCAGTAACTCTAAATGATTAATGCACAACTAACTTCAAACAATTATAATCAATCATGAATGAACGAGTGGATGTCAATTAATTTTGAACTTCAGCGACATTGCACTGTTAAACCGCGCGATTCACGTGTAATGTTTAAGATTAGATAAAATTAAATATTTAGGACACTGACTTTTAATAAAATTTATATTTTCAAAATTATATATAGTGTATCTGTTGGGACTTTTGTGTATTCTTTTGTGTCAGTGAGGAAAGCAGAAGTTGCAAACATTAAGAACTATACAGTTGCTTTCAAAATTCACTCATCTGGCACCCGCTCCGTTAGAAAACTGTATTGCGAAAGACTTTACAATCTCAAGAAGCTCAGCATGTTTACAGAATACATGGTAAATTTATGATCAAAAAGAACGATTGTTAGGATCCCTCGCCAGGTCGAACGATAGGACGTAACGGCCAGGACATCGGCTGGTCGCACGCAAGCAACGTAACACAGCTGCAACCCACGTGGGCTTCTCACTGCTGTGGTTTGCAACTACGCCAGGAACGCATGAAAAGCAAGGACGACTCCTTTACCTCGAAGCTGCGACCAGTCACAAAAGGCAGTCTTCAGAATCGACGCCAAGGGGCAAGGTCGACTGAGGAGAACACGGGCAAACTCCCGACTCAGCCGATCACCGTTCTATTAGTACATCTAAACCACCCTCGCTTTCTTATATCCATTACCTTATATTGTAAATATTAATTTAACTTAGTTAACAAAACGGTAACTACAACTCAGTGTCTCTCGATCAATCCACGACGACGAGACACAAAGAGTATCTGCAATCGGAGTACAACCGGGAAGAAATTAATCCTTCGTGAAAGAATAAATCGAATATGTAAAATAAAGTTCCTACATGTGAGATTTCATTTTCGAAAAAAGACGATTTTAAAAATATATCAGTAGACGTGTGTTAACTGTTTCTTTTAACTTGAGATTGTGTTTGTATTTAGAACATATCATAACATGTACAAATCATAAGGAAGTAAATCTTAGCGACTGAAAATAAAGTGAATGTAATCCAGGTCCATTAACTATATTATTAATAATATCGTTTAACAGACCATTGGAGTGTGCCCGATGTAAATCGTTATATTTACTTCACTCGCTATACTCTTTTTGAGATTCATTTGCAAGAATGCAACCCTCCACGTGCTAGTTTGATAATAGTAAATCAATCAGTGTAAGAGAAATTGGTGGTCATAGAGAGCAAGTATAGTAACATTGAGGTTTATCATAAAATAATTAATTTTGATGTTCTGGTTATAAAGTTTATATACAGATATAACACGTGATATTGTACGTAACGATCAAGTAAATAAAATTAAATAATAAATGATAAAAGCGCGTAAATTACAGTATTTAACTTATATTCTTAGAAATAAACAAAATTATCATCCGAAGAGACGGTAAGATTTCAATAAAAACTAGTCTGCAGAAAATGAGTCCAATAAAGGAGTACAACGTAAAACTCATCTCTGATAAAAAAATTAACTATATACACCTATGGGTTAAATTAATTAATTTACTTGATAGGTAGAACAACATTTCCTAATTTTAGTTTAAAAATAGAATAATTGAGAAGTTTAGAGAAGACTTTTTATACAAATAAACGCTTAGCGGCTTGCAGAAACATTTTAACGATAGTAGCAAGCGAAAACTATTTTTTTATCATCGAAAAAGAAGTTATGCTTATAATACCTCGCATATATGGTAACGCTGATCGTCTACAACAACTATTTTATTGCTGCGAAAAGAAAGTACAAGTTGTTTACATTCTCGCTCCGCCTGTAGTTCGTTGCCGCTTCTGCGCTCTTTTGTGTTCAAGAAGCATCGGCGACAAAGACCGACAGCGATGATCCCAAGTCCGAGTGAGAATGACTTCGTAGTAAGGTGCATCGGCGTAGGCTCCCAATAAAGCGTCAAGTATTTATAAACAGAATAATTTGCTTACGGTTTAGATACTACCATGGATTCAATAAGTTGCTGGTAATCAAAAAATGAATACGGTCATTTTTAATATTTTGAAAATTATTTATAGCAAAAAGAACTAAATTGTATTCATTAAAAACAGTATAAATCCGCTTATACTCATTTTGTAGTCGATATAAAATGAAATAAGATATTTAATAAACATTAAATGCTGCTAGCAAGATCAGTTGATTAACTAATGATATGATACAATAATCGCGTGAAGGTAATTATACTTGTTTTAATTTTAGTGTGATTTGTTTTGATGGAAACTGTAAGTATATAGAATTTATCTAGATGGAAATGAGAATAAGCGGAATTATATTACCTTGATTAAACACAAATTAGTTCTTTTCGCAATAAATAATTTTCAAAATAATAATGATTATTACTCATATTAAAGTGTATTCATTTTTTCATTTCGAGAAACTTATCGAATCGATAATAATATTTAAACGGGAACGAAATCATTGTGTTTCTTAATAGCTAATATTTTATTAGAAAGCTACGCCAATGACGCAGTATTCTCTCTCATTCGGTCTCGCTACCGACCTGTCATCGGTCTTTGTCGTCGTTTTCGGCCAACGGTGATTATCGTTTACGATAGCAGGAGCAGCGACGGTCTACAGGCGGAGCATTGATGTAAACAACTTGTGCCTTCTTTTGGCAGCAATATAATAGTTTTTAAAATGACCTCCTTACAGGAATACAGAAGTGACATTGACTTTGTGTTCCAAACTATACTGCTCGAGGGTACCGAGGCTTGCGCCTATAAACCCATTGTTAAAATGAAATTTCCTTCTAGGAGACCATCGCCGGAAGGGGGGGGGGGGGGTACGATTCAGAATTTCTTATTGCTATCCGAACTATACAAGTACAGAGGATTCATTAGATTCCAGTCTTCCAGCAGTTGTATAATATTTTCTCTTGAGTCATTTCTGCTGAGTTTTGTATTCAAGAAACATTAAGTTTGTTTCACTCATTGAAGTGAAAAATTAACATTCTATAGAATACAAGCCGCCAAATGTGTTTCTTCGTCCATTTATTGCTCCATTTATGATGAATCAAGGTTTTTAATTTATCGATATTCAGAAACCCTACAGAATCCTTGGTTTCTTCATTCACAGTACTAAATTATGCTATTCTTACAGTTGATTTGTAGGTTTAACTCCATTTTTAAGTACTTCTATTGTAGGGTGCTAGCGAATGGTGCATGAGTGAGTGAAAGTACTACTTTATTATTAGGCTAAAAGTGGTGCCATTCGGTTTTCCTCGACAAGAATTCTTCAATGCAATTATGTATAGAAATCGTAATAGAACTTTTTTAGGCTTGAAATACCCATTAATACAGTCCTTCATCTGGGTCTTTCTAGTTCTCCTTCGTTAAATTAAAATTATATTTCGATCAATTGAAAATTTTGATCTTTTGTATAAATAAAGAATTTATTCATCTTTTATTCTCACCTGTTAGAACACATATAAAAGAAAAACAACTGTGTACAATTCTCCAACGAGTACAGTTTGGAGCACAATTACTCTAGCGTAACAAATCATGATTGAGTTATCTAGAAACCTCCTTGAATGCAGTCGTTGATGTATAAGCACCGCAATGTCAGTTCACAATGCAATCGAACTGAATGCGATTTCGGATTGCACGAATACTATACGTACGTGATAGATAAAGAGTTACAAGGATTTGTAAAATAAGCTGCTTGTTATTATAACATCAATCACATTCTATCGTACATTGTTACGACGCATTCGATTTCCTCGTATGATCCCCTTATCATAGTTTGAGATACTAAATTATAAACGAAGAACATGGAAAATGTAATAGGAGCTGCATAAAATTCACGGGTGTTTGGATATATCTACATATCAATATAAATAGTACTTAGTATTCCTTTTGTTTCAGTTTCCTTCTGACTAGGCAATTTGAATGGCATAACACGTCACTATGAGTGATGGTTAAATATTAATTTGTTGGTCTGTTTGTTATTACTAATGGCAAGTTGTAAGTAACGAGGAGTGACTCCGATTTCCTTGTTGTGGCAGACAACTCCAGCCAATTCTAATATCCTAGTTTTTGTAATGATTGCAAGATATACGAATTGAGAAAATGGGAATTGTTTTAATTATGTTTTTCGTTCTCCTACTTTGAGACTAACATCACGAAATTTATATCATTGTGAAAAATATCTGTAACAAATAGGACCATAAGAAGTAGTAGTTAAACTGGTAAAACGAAACTAAAATTAACTTTTCTCTAGTGATGAATAGCAAATGTACAAGACCAGTATTAATAAACATTTGGACTGTTCGTCGAAAGATCCTTCTTATAATCCTCGGTCACCTCTCTCTCGTTCTGTGGCGACCAATCCCCGAGATGCACTTCTCAGTATTTTCTAACTCATATTCACGCAAGAGGCGGAAAATATTGTACCAGCTCACGAAAAGAAGATATTGGACGTCATTGAAAATATTAAAGTGGAAATTGAAAAAATTCAGCTGAAATTATATTTGACATCAATGGTATTACCGATAGAGTATATGCACTTGAAAATAAATTCTCTAATCTTTCAAGTGATTCTGTCGTTTCACGAAAGAAAATATTTTCGTCGAAAGTGCCGATAGGGATTGTAGATCATACAACATCCTAATTTTTAATTTTGAAGGAACTGTTAATTCCACTGTTCCAAATTCTCTTAATGTTACCTTTTCGGACACACGTAATAGTGATTAGTTAATTAATGATATCAAACAAATCCATCCTTCGGCCATTTCCTTTAAGAATATTAACCGTATTGAGATAAAAACATCGTGATCGGTCGAGACCCTTTGAAGTTTTCTTCAATTTAAGAGAGACTGCTCTTGCAGTTTTGCGAAACAAGATCTATGAAGGATCAGCAACCATCATTGAGATGTTTTCAATAAGATAAAACTGCTCTTCTGACTGTATCAACCAAAAAATTAAAATTTTTCTTCTAGTGTACCTTTAAAATATCCGGGGATTGAGATCTAAAGTGAATGTGCGTAAATATGCTGTAGCGGCTGCCACTGAATCTTATAAAATTTGTGTAAGAGTTGAAATTTGACTTTATGATTACATTGCTAGTTTTGAGCTTGGTTGCAAAATTTTAACATTTACAGATTTTAAGCAAATTCTTTCTGAAGTCAGTTATCGATTTAAAACTACGATTGTTGAGTGTGTTTATATTTCTTGGACCAGTGAACCGAGTCTATATGTAGAACATTTCAAGTCTGTTAAAGAGTTATTGCTATCCTTTTCACTTGGCAGTAATTTTCCAATGGGAGGTTACAATTTACTAAACATCTTCTAATTTAACGATTCAATCGGTAACCTATGACGTTATTGTTCTTATCTGTGCTCTGTGCCAAGTGAAGTCAGTACAGTTTGTAGTTGCTTCAAACTGTATCGATAAATTGCGCTACGTTACGTCTTCTGCAACTGTATCGGTTATTATTTTGAACTCGTATAATGGAACAGTAGACTTGGTATTTTCTTCTTTTTGTAATCTAATTGTCTCCTTTCCATCCGATTGCCTTATTTTTCATTTACCTGTTTCTAGAGATGTAGGAGAACCCGGAAATATTGAGAACCCAATGATCGAGACAGACCGAAATGAAATCGGGTCGTGTTCCTGAAAATTTCAAGGTTTTCAAGAATGTCAAGATTTCCGAGAATGTTCAGAATTCCCGAAAGAATCGAGATTTCTAAAAGAATCGAGATTCCCCAAAGAGTTGAGATTTCTAAAAATGTTGAGAACTCAATTTAATTTTTGAAATTTTTTTTAAATAAAGTTTTTTGTCAGTATGTTTTCTCGAACATCTTGAACGACAACAACCACAATTTTGGTGTCATTATTACCAAACATTGTTTTATCTACGAATTTTTCACTAAACGAAAGAATCTGTGCGAAATTACAGATTTTAAATTATGTCTAAGCTTTTCCAATCAGTCAGAGATACTACTCTATACAATAACGTACAATGTGAGCGGAATAAGACATTTTTTTATGTCGGATTACGAGAATTTTAGCAATTAACGTAGTACGAATTACATTCGAGAAGTTGCCCTGTTGATAATGAATATTTACAAATGGTAATCGAGTCCTTAGAATTTTCAAGAACACTCTTTTGGAAATTTTGCACATTTTCAGGAATCTCGATATTTTCGGGAATCTCAAAATATTCGAGAACTTAATCCAATCCTAAAGAAAATTCTCGTTTCGACCCGACTCTACATTTTCGGGTTCTCGCACGTCTCTATAGCTTCTTCGCATTCTTTTTTTATCAAAAAAGATGTCAATAAGGCGCATTATTCTTCAATTAAAAACTTCCTTTGTTCGATTGACTGGGATAATTTTCTATCTAACTTATTTGTTAAGAAATTCGTTGACTTTTCGTATGCACGCGTGAACAACTTAATCGAGTTCTATGTTCCCACTAAAATCATGCATAAATCGTTTTAGTCTTCCTGGTTTTACGCTGAATTGATCCGCAAAATTAAATCCGAGAAGTCACAGACGATTTAACCGTAGTAATTATTTATCCGATTATCTGATTCGTGTTAAGCTTAGATCTGAATATTAAGACCTTATTCACATCATGAATATTAACTATGTTAATAATATTGAGAGAAACGTTATAAATATTATTAGATGTTTTTGGAATTTTTCATCAGAAAGTCAAATTTACATCCAATTGTTACGTATTACGATAATAATCTTCTTGATGATGAAATCTCAATTGCTAACAGTTTCGTAAAATTTTTCGAATCAGTATATTCAATTGACTTCAACTCTTAATTACAACGTCGATCTCGGGATTAACAATCTACGCATAAACATTGGAGAAATTTATAAGAGTGTAAAATTCTGAAATGGGAATTTTAAACCCAAATAATGATACCGTATTCACCTTTTACTAAATTTGTCAGGTTCACATTTAAAGATGGTTATCCATCCCTACCTAAGAGGGTACCCTAGGAGAATATCCTACCCAAAATTGTGAATGGTATTATGGCAAAGAGACTCACAAACATTATTATACTATTATTATCTATCCAACGCATTGAGCAATGGCTATCGACACGTATATCATATATAATTTTACAGTACCACTTGTGTACTGAATAATTGAAGTATAAGACAATAACAATCGTCATTTGGAATAATTTGCTATTTATTGATTTTAGGAAATACGGATTTTAGAAAATATTTTTCATGAAGTCTCTTGTATTCGACGCAATTTATTTAACAAAAATATTTCTTTTTGTGTTCTATTTGCCATCAAGATGATCTTGAATTATTAAAATTTAACTATGTATTTTTTTTCAATGGAAAAACGAATTCGATCGTCTATAACAAAACGATCTTTACCCTTTTTTAACTTAGCTGCTTCTACGATTTGGAAAAATTATTATGTGGATCACAAGTAATGGTTTCCTCCTTACATTTATCATTTAGGTATTGTTATTTATTGAAGTCTCTTCAAGATTATTTTGTTACAGATCATTCAATTCGTCTTCTCACTTGCATCTTGTCAACGGTAAAAAGATATACGATTCTATTTAAAAAAAATTTAAGTCACATTCATATCTGAGAAAATATAAGACGTGAGAAAATATAACATATTTCATATAAAATAGATTTTCTTAAAGGTAATAAATTATTAATTATTTCATGTAACAGTTATTACTGACTCATCCTGTATATATATATAAATGTTGATGCGTTCGTATAGCTCAATTTCTGAAAATTTTCAAAGAAATTGTTCATTGTGCCCTTCAATAAAAATTGATAAACATTGCACACAATAGTCAAAACGTGAATTTTTATCGGCACAAAATTACTTCAATGCACCAAATAGATATAAACCGAATATAAATAAAGTTTTCCGCACGAAAAAGTGTTCGCAGTCTCATTTTAATCACAACAGAACACTTTTTATTTCCGCCCCTTTCAATCAGAAGAAGCATGCCCCTCGAATAATAGATGCATGTATGCAAAATGCAGAGCTGTTATAGTACAGTTACACATATGACCCGATTTTTGAAAATAATATAATAATGTCTATTGATACAAGCAACATTTTTGTGGTAAGTTCTACATTCTAAAGCGTATCCAAAATATCAAATTGCATTCGTATGCTTTGGAAAGCAATATTTATGTATTTGTTTTAAGAACAACGTACAATAGATTTTTTAATTTCCATCTTGCAAAGGTTGCAAAAGGTCATTAACATTGTACAACATTCTGAACCTTAGACATTCTCGATTGAAATTATGTGACTAAATTTCTTAATTGCGTAATCATTTCCCAACTAGATGCATCAATATTTTTTTTTCGACTGTTGTTGTTTTCGACTCTTTCTTCGACTGTTAGCGAACGCGGCACTCAATGCATATTCAATTGTTTAATTAAAATAGCGTGGTACAAACTTTTACAGAGCGTCCTTATTCTGAAACTTCGAAAAGAAAAAAGTGTTTCATCGACAATCAGAATACCACTATTGTGGTCACATTCACATGCTTCTGACAATGAGTACGTCGGGGTGGAGAATAAATGAAGTGGAAAAGTATGAAACTTGAATTTTCGCAAATAGTTCGCGTACATTGTCCGAGGACAATCGGTAAGTAGCGATTGACAAAACAAAAGTCCAGAGATAGTCCTCGGGCAAATAGTGACATGTATAATAACACGTTATTTTATTTTACGATTACGTGATTTTTTTAAATACAATTTCGTTATGACGTTCCAAACAATTCTTTCCAAAATAATAATTGTGCTTTTAAAATAATAAAACAAATGAAACATTTTCGAAAATACGAGATATATTCTGAAATTGTTCCATAGCAAAAGTCCCAAATCTTTGCGTGTGGCTGTAAGGAATATATTATTATTAAAAGAAAAAAAGGAAAAAATTATTGTAACAAATGCATGATCGTTTAAACACAAAAATTACACCCTTCGAATATTGTTGAAAGATGATGTATCGAAAGGAATTACTTTTGCATTACTTTTTTGAATGAAAAATAAAACAGTGTTTTTATTATTCGAATACCTTTCCCTTAAAATAAATTGGTATTCTGTTTATTTTGAAATAACATTTTCTCTGCAACTAAAACCGAAAGTTTTACCTGTCAAAAATTCTTGACACACTATTTGTACGGTTTCTTAAGTTTTGAATTTCTTATATACAAATTATCCAGATTGTTAAATAAAGTTTGGTTTAGTTTCAGATGCTAATTTACTAACAAAAGAAGATTGCCCATTGTCAGACATTAACTCCGATGAAACTTTATACAAATATTCATTGATGTAATCTGAGAACTGTATCGTGTTTCGTTTCTTCTACTGATTTTCAATTTTAAGTTCTCCTTATGTTAGTCGCCTCTTTTATCTCTGTCTATATAACTTTTGCATTATAAAATACGTGCAAAAGTGTTTCAAATAAAAGTGGTACTGTTTCTGGTGGCATAAAAATAAGAAACAATTTACGGAAATTAAGAAACTAAATTTTCGGACATTTTTTGTACTGAATTTTTTCGTTGCAACTGTTGATTTCAAGTTTAAGAGGCCCTAATAAATTATGTAGTACTTGTAATCATTATCAACGACCATTAAATTTACCCTTCCTAAATGGAATTTTACGATACAACAACCATCCTTATTTGCATAAGTTTTCCAAACACATTTGTGCATTTTCTTTATTTTTCTAGGCAAATAATAAACGATAGCAAACTGACATTAATGTACGAGGTTGCTGTCTTGTCCAATATTTAATTTAAATATTTCATTCCTAATTAATCGGTTTAGGATTCCGTGTATCACATTTTTTATTAACATATGTACCTCCATTTCCAAGTTCAACATTCATGTTGACGCAATTTACCTTTCATACTTGGCAAAATTTTATCCTTTTCACAGTATCAATTCTCATTTTATTAGACATCCTATCTATTCAGGCGATAAAGTAGAAAATATGAAATATACCGTTTAAGATAATTAATGGATAAACCACGCAACTAACTTTATCATTTCGTAATACTTTCAATAAATTGGAAACTTTAATGTTGCATGCAGGCTTCACGGTTGTAAATCGATATTGTATAACCGATTAAAGCAGTAATTTCCAAACGTACTGGCAATCGTTCTGGTAAAAAAAAAGAAGAAAATTTCTGCGCCTGAGATGTACGGTATGTTAAAACAGATCACGGTTGATAAACTTCAATAATCATTGGAATAATAAAAAGAAGTGTGTAAGGTATTACATTTTTTTATATTAAAAATTTTCTGCCACACACTACTTGGATTGTAAAACAGTAGATTAACGAGGAGGAAACATACAATTTTCTAGTAATAATATCCCTAAAAGAATTGTTGGTGAATAAATACGATCTATGTATATTGAAATCTCTACCGAAAATATTTGGTTCAATATTGGTTTAAATGCTTATTTAGTATTCCACGGTTTGCAACTTCGTCAAGTTGCATGTCAAAGTAGAAAATGTAACTTAACTCTAATGTAAATGGGGAATGAGCGTGCTACTGGTGTGAAACACGCAGGTTGGTTAATTTACAAAATATTTGCAGTTGGGAAATACTATAGTAAAGTGAGTATCTCGAGTATAGAATCAATTTTTCGGATGCCGAAATTCGGCGTATTCCTACAGTTGACCTTGCAAGTTGTAAACACGTGAACTCATAAAACGACCTAGATCTAAAAAAACATGCGGACGAAACGAACAAATTATTGTGTAAATGGAGCAGCTTTCATGGTACTGGACTGTGAACGAAAACCTGGAATTTCTAAAGGATGCAAAGCTACGTATACTGGCTTGATGGATCCACTGTTTCCATACAATACAAGCTACCCAGTGCAATCATTATTATTATACAATAAATTACACAGCGTTTCTTTTATCTCTGATATTAGTAAAAAATACTTTGGGGATATACGTAGGTGCGTGATAAAGAGTACTGCTTCGCGAGAATAAATAGGAATTTTATTAAACAATAACACTTACATCTACCATTTATTCTAGTAAGAAGACGAGGTTCACTTCTCGATGGCCGAAAAAAAATTTGCCTTTTGTTCTATTTTCGAGCGTCCTTCGAGTGTGGGCGATCGATCACCGTTTCACTGTTTCCGAGGCCGATTCTTGCAATCGTCTTCTCGGACAGCGGTTAATTACCTTGACCAAGTGCAGAGCCTCACCAGCAACAATGGCTAGTGTCGACAAAAATCTACTACAGTACATATAAAATAATCATGCCACTGTTTTTAATGTATTAAACTTGTTAATCAATATACGTGTATTGTAGGAGATTTCTTTTTCTCTTCTTAGGAAGCTCATGAAAAAACATTTTGTACGCACCAATATAATTATTATCGTATATATTTATGGTGAATAGAACGTACGTTTACACATACATACCGTCGACCGCATAAGTGTTCGTCCACCTGTCGCAATCAGTGTACACATGTATAGGGAAAAGAAAGGAGCAATACACGTAAAATTTAAATAAACAATATGGAAATTAACTTTTATTCGTACAAGATAAACTGACATTTTATGAAATTCACAATTGCTATACATAGTGAAACATAAAAGGAAATAACATAATGCATCGGAAAATTTGAATGCAAAAGTATTCGTCCACTTAAAAATTGATTGAAGTTATTAGTTTCGCTCGGGCATTGATTTTACTAATTTATTTGTAAAATCTGACTATATATTTCCCATTCTTATATAATAGGTTGTTCAATAAGTTTTATCGAACGACAAAACTTATTATTTATTAAATTTATTATAACAACAACCCAGTACTGTTCAATAAGTTTGATCGAACAACCTAGTAAATCGTTACTTTAATTCTTCACAATTGTTAGGCGGTAATTAACGAACATTTCTTTTTATTTCTGCCCACAAATGCTCAATGGGGTTTATACCTAACAACTGGGGTGATGTTTGCAAGTAATGTGGTTTATTATTCTTTATGTTTCGAATCGTTCTCTTGTTGAAACATAGAATTATTCTTTATTCCTAGTTTTTCAGCACTTGGTAATAGATGCTGCTTTAATATTGTAGGGACGAGTTTTGCGCGAGCGAATTGCCTGAAGTTTCGATTGAGTGAGCGACTGTTTCGGTAAATCGATAGCTCATTGAAACCCTGTGCGAAAGACAAAAGATGAGTTGTAATGTAACCAGCGACCGATATGGACGTGAGTCGACCGGTATCGAGTAAAAGTTTAAAAAGAGTTTTCGAGAAAACGTGTGTGTGTTCCGCGGTGCGAGCGGGTTTGACTTTTCTTTTTGTACGCGTCGTGACCTTGCGCAGACCCTATATTTCCATCTGTAATCCACAAGGAATACATTATTATAATAGAGGAATAGGCATATTTTCCTATACATATATTTCACTCTACAATATATTTAAATACACCCACTAATCCATGATATCATCTATAATGTAATAATCACCAACCCCAGCCGCTGACATATAACTCCATACCATAAGTGACGTTCCACTGTGCTTCATGTTTGGTATCAAATTTTCTTTTTGATATTCTGCTCTTCTCCAAACTGTTTTGTTAGGTGCATCAAAATCACAAAATTTCGATTCGTCGGTAAAAATGATGCGATTGCAAACATCATTTGTTTACTCACGTATTTCAAATGTGGAGATATAAGGTTCCTGCTTGACAGATTTCAGTATGCATGTTTTATCACGATTAGTCAGGTCTTCCTTGTCACGGTTTATTTATAATGGTTTTGGTTTCTTTAAAATTTTTCTTTTTCGGACTTTTCTTCTTTTCATAATTTACAATAACTACTCGTTCGGATAAATATGTTTCACTTTTCTTATGCAGCATTTTGGATATTTTCTTTCTGATAATCTGAAGCTAACTGTTAGAAGTTAACTAAATACAGTAGAACGCGCCACATTCACTTGTCTTATCATTCAGTTATTTTATATTTTGTTATATTCGTTTGCATGCATTTTATTTAACATAAACGTTAATGGAGCAATACTTTTACATTTAAATTTTCCGATGCATTATGTTATTTCCTTTTTTTCCCCTATGTACAACAATTGCGAATTTCATAAAATCTCAGCTTATCTTGTATGAATAAAAGTTAATTTTTATATTGTTTATTTAAATTTCATGTCTACGATTCCTTACTTTTCCCTATATATACGCCGACTGCAATAAATGGACGAACACTTATGCGGCCGACTGTAAGTCCTCTGATGTTTGTGTTTTAATAATGAGAAGTTATATAGATTAGAAAATTGAAATAAAATACAATATAGATATTTTTCTTCCGTAATCATGTTTGTTTGCTTTTTGAATTTAAATTTATAAAATAATTTTGATATGTGTTTCAAATACGTATACCGTATTCGGCAAAAGCTGTACAATACAGGACTATTGAAAAAGATTTAGAACTTTCAGGGTAAACAGTACTCGCCAAATGGAGAAAAATGATCCAAATAAACATGGATTAAAAAATTAATATTCACGGAATTGTAAACAATTGTTTGTTTCCGTTGAAGCGCTCGACTTATTCGTTTTTGGTAGTCAATCGTGACGTAAAAGCAACGGGTTACCTTACTATTTTTGCTACTAGTATTTAGAGAAGCTTTATCGCATGTTCTCATCCCATTTCTACATACGCTCCGTATCTTTACCATTTTTTTATCCGGAGCTCCATTCTCGAGAAAATCGACTTTAAAGTTTATTCAACTTTATAAACGATTCAATTGTCATGTATCTTTCTATCGCTATTGTTTTCATCCGAGATAGTGTTTATCAATAGGGACAATAATGAAAACGTTCGGTTTACCACATAATTTGATTTACGATAGAATTAACTTAATACTGCGTAATAAATCAGTTATTTATTTTGTCTTATCATGCTATTATCAAGAAATGGCAGAAACGAGGGAGGGCATTTTCAACAATACTTGTAATACTGTATCGTATTCTAGTATTGCAATAGAGAGTCGTAATAAGGAATTAAAAATTAATTCTCGCTAGAAACATTTGTAGTACTACACAATAAACAATGTTTGTAAATACCATCTCGGACGGAGACAACCGGAATAAAAAAATATGCGACAATCAAATTGTTCACAAAGATGAATAAATTTTAAAGTCGATTTTCTTGAAAATGAAATCCCAGATAAAAAATATTATACCAAAGTTTGGTAGTACTGTTTTGATTGTACTGTTAATTCCAGCCCACCCTGTATAGTTCTCCTATATTACATACCGGTGAAGAGTATTATACTTTTAAGGAATCTTTATAGAAAAAACAGTGGTAATATATTTGTCAAAAAATTATGATTTGTCGCGCCTGAAATCGATTTGATAAAATAACAAGTCTCAGTAGTTGATCGCGTACGATTCTCATTCATATATTTAATGAAAATTGATATCGGCGATTTGTTTGAATAATTGCGCAAGGATTTTCTTTCTTCTGAACGCAGTTTCATCGATGAATAAAATATATACAATTTAAATAAGAGAAGTAAGAGAGTCCGATTTATGTTGATCTAGGATTATACTATTCAAGCATAACTCCACAAATAATTCAATCCGTTGTATAACAAAATTGGTACTTGATAAATGACGGTGGACACTGAATTATATTCATATTTTGAATAGTTAGAAAAACGTACTTAAATCATAACACATTTTTCGTAGTCAGATATTCATTTTTCTCCATCAGCTACATACTTTCTCTTAATACTTTCTCGAATCGGTATTGATTGTAAATTTTATCGAATTATTTGTAATTAAAAGTGGATAAATTAGAAATCTCTGGATAGAAGTCAGACCATCCACAGTTATTTGTGTGTCGAGATCGACATGCAGATATACCAGATAATTTAAAAGTTAAGTATGACTTCAGTACGAAGTGTATTTCAGTATTCTGAACAGGGTTCCACGACTCTACTTGACCGTGCTAATCGAAGTGAATGCAATCTTGAATGCATGTCGAAGTAGCGTCTCGAACTATATCGGTTATAAATATTCCTTCAAGGATTAGCAAAGAGACAGGATCAAATCTTTTAAAGAGAGAAGCTTATTTCACTCTTTCGAACGTGAAATTTAGATGGGGTTTTCGATGAAGTTGAACTCACTGTCACTAACAATTTTCATTAAAGTATCTATCTTTTAACTACTTACAAATCTATGGTGTAGAATATATTAATAAAAATTATTGGATATTTTCCTAAGTTTATTCTTGATTTTTATTATTTTGTCGCCTTGTATTTCTTACATGCGGTAATAACAATGTTAAATTTTAATTCTTTGGAAACATTGTTCTCTTGGGAAATATAGGTTAATACTTTTTTGTGGAAAATAA
The DNA here is from genome assembly GCF_051014685.1 of Ptiloglossa arizonensis. Taxonomy (NCBI): domain Eukaryota; kingdom Metazoa; phylum Arthropoda; class Insecta; order Hymenoptera; family Colletidae; genus Ptiloglossa; species Ptiloglossa arizonensis. The sequence continues at coordinate 848,998 of NC_135057.1, forward strand.
CTACAGTTAAGTCAAATTGTGTTATACAAAATATTGATTCCATTAAGAAAAATTAATTATATTTCAAAATCAACTATATTACTCTACCTATAGAAAAACGATTAATACATAATATTCTTGTTTAAATTAAACAACTCCTACGAGATAAAACGGACGTTTTATACTTTATTAAATATAAGCATAAACGAAATCTCAGTAATTCATAGTCTCCAAGCTTTATACTTATATACATATTGAGATAAGTATGAAATTGAAACCTATTCCTACTACTATGACAGTATGTGACTAAGGTTCAGAACGTACGGTTCAAGTGGAGATGGGCGGTCCGACCCCTGTTTGTTCCTGTGTCGTCCTACACGACTTCAAGTCAGCGGTAAGGAATACATGTATCACCTTCCACTGACTTGACCCATCTCCATTTAAACCGTAAGTTCTGAATCTTAGTCACGTACCCTGCCATAGTAATAGAAATATTATAGATTTCAATTGCGTCCATATCTCAATATATTTATAAAGAATAATAAAGATGATTTTGAAATATAATTAATTTCCTTAAATGGAATCAAATATTTTGTATGATACAAAAATACAGGGCGAACAAAATAATAAAAATCAGAAAAATAAGTTTTTTCTTAAAGAAGGGTATACTAGAAAAGTAACAGACACATTTTTTCCGTACATTAATACATAAAATTTATTATAATATTTATCAAGAAAACTTTTGTTATATCTAAATTTCTAGCTGACCAGAAACTGATTAACATTTGTCTGAAACAGATTTTTTCATCAGATTAGTGGAAGTGCCTGGAAAATTGTGACGACAGTTGTATGTCACACACTGTACATAACTTCTTTTGAAATGAATACAATATTTATTTTTGTTTACTTCTAAATTATATTTTTATTAAATTATTGTTGTTCCTGGAAACTCACTTCTACTAATAATTATATAACAAATGCTCTCCTAGTATATTGTAAAAAAAGCAGCAAAAATTGTTGTCCTACATTAGGTATGACTAATGTATAATAGTAATATGTTAAAACTACGTCAATGAGGCTCTGCCTATCATTATCTTTCTCTATCTCGCCACTTTCTTCGTCACTGACCCCACATGCGTCTGCTACTGTCGCGACAAATAGCAAACTAGAACTGAATGTATATGTGATAATAGTTGTACCCATTCTACTTTTCTCGCATTCCTACCACGGAACTTTGTTAGCTGTAAGCTATATGTGGTCTTAGTTTTCGAGATATTTGCATAATACTTTTGTTAGTGCTGCATTGAATTTGACTTCAACATACAAGATCGCAGCATTGTGTGTGAGAGCGTTTGGCGGTCATTTACCTATTGTTCCTACAAACACGCTGAAACGGTTGATAACAGGTTTTCGACGGATAGGTCAAATGAAAAGTAGTCACAAGCGGCTCTTTATTGTGCAACGAGGAAAAAACTAGCCCAATTTTAATCTAATTTCTAATTACACAAAGCAGTATTAGATTTTATAAATTAGAGTAAGGTAGAGATAGTTTTTCTTTCGTCACCGAGCGACGAGCTAGTTGATCGTAAACCGCCGATGAATTTATAGGAACAGTAGGTAAGCAATGACGAAATTTTGCAAATATTTCCGAAACTAAGACCAACCGCCATATGCACGCAGAGTTATTGTTATTATTGCTATCGTTGTTAATAGCAGTGTACATATGTATGCTCTTATAAAGAATAACTTCTAAAAAGACGAGGTACAGTCGGAGGCTGCTTTTAAACCGTTTCGAGCCGTTTCGCTCTTCGTGGCCGCACTTCGAACTTAACGGAGTGCAGCCTATTTGAGATGGTTTGAATCACGACTGACGGGCACAGGCCGGACTTTTTTTTTTTTTTTTTTTTTTTTTTTTAACGTGGGGGAAATCTTCGAAAGACCCCCCCGCCGCCTGGGGAGGGGCGGGGGGAGTGTGGGATTCCCCGCGCCCGGAAGGAAACCCATCGGGCGCGGGACCTACCCACTAAAACCCACCACGGTGGCCATCCTCGCACTATGCAGGGGGAGCACCTGGGACCGAAGACATCATAACATCAGGTGCTCCCCCGTGCAGGGCTCTCGCGCCCGTGTCCTCCCGTTCCAGGAAAGGGAGGGGGTACTTCACCCTCCCTTCCCTGTTTTCTCCTCGGCGCTCTGGCGCCCGACGTCGGAGCAGGGCCACACTGCTCCGACGTCCCACTCCCGGGGGCCGTCCGAGGGCGGCCGCGAGTCCCACACTCGCGACCGCCCACGGCCCCCATAGCCGCGCCAGAGGCACGGCTCTGGGACCGTGCCGTCGGCGCGGCCGCACCCCGGCTCGTACGCTCCCGAGGGCGGCTCTGGCCTCTCCGCCCTCGAGAGCGTCGCCGTCCCTTATTCTTCCCCCACAGGCCGGACTTAGAGTTGTAAAGTCTAGTGCGACGCTGCAGCTTGATGTTAAGACAATCAGTTGTGACTGACCTGCCTAAGGTCATTTGCGCCGAGGAAGGCTCGGCTGGGCCCGTGCTCGTCGGTGATTCGTTGATGCTATTGCCGTCTAGGCGCGGAGGGCGTATTTTTCGTCTAGGCCTAACCAATAGGCAATTTTGCAAGAGTCCGCTGGAGGTGGCATGCAATGTTTACTAGTAAATCAACGAGCTCGGTGTCTCACAGGGTGGTCGCGCGTATGGTCTTTTATGGCGGCGCCTGCCGGAAATCGGCAGGCGCCTGGTCGCCAAATGCTCGACCCGAGGGTCTTATTTACGACGGCCACTTCCAACGTACCCTTGGCCACTTGCGACGCAACATACCGCCCCCCTTGAACCATTTGGTTCAACAGTTATTATTCTACCTGAGGACTATCGGTCTAACTAATTGCTTACAATTTTACCTAGTCTAATCCTATCCAGCTAGGGTACTCTCGGCGAGTTACAATATCGCGCCTTACACTAAGAGTCCAGCGGTAGCGGGGCGATGCGCTTCACGCAGCGCTTGTATTCGCCGTACGCCGTCCTGGCGGTCACCACTCTTGTAACCCCATCCTCACCGGGGTGTATGGCGACAAGCCTCCCTAAGGGCCAGATCAGGGGTGGCGTGTGGTCCTCCCTCACTATCACCAGTGATCCTACACGGATGTTCTGCGCCATTCCCGAGTGCCACCTTTTGCGGATTGTCTGCTCCTGCAAATACTCCTTGCTCCACCTATTCCAAAAATGTCTACGCATCTGCTGGATGTGCGCCCAGGACGACAGTCGCCCTGGTGGAATCTCAGAATAGTCATAATCCGGTATACTTGTCAAAGTGCCACCGATAAGGAAATGGGCGGGGGTCAACGCCTGCAGGTCATTTGGATCGGGAGATAGGGCTGTGATAGGTCGGGAGTTCAGGATCACTCCGATCTGAATGACGTACGTCAACAACGCCTCATAAGACAACAAAGCTTCGCCAATCACCCGTACGAGATGGTGCTTTGTGGCCCGCACGGCCGCCTCCCATAGGCCGCCAAAGTGCGGGGCCCTCGGAGGTATTAGATGCCAGCTGGCATTCTCGCTCGCCAACTCGACCGCTATTGCTTTGTTACGCGCCTGAGACTTGATAAACGCGAACAATTCTTTGACCTCGCGCCTTGCACCTACGAAATTCGTCGCATTGTCCGAGTATATATCCGCTGGGCGTCCTCTACGGGAAAAGAACCTGCGGAGCGCCGCTAGGAACGCCTGAGTCGCCAGATCGTTCACTATCTCTATGTGCGCTGCCTTGGCGGCAAAGCACACGAATATCGCGATATATACCTTGACCTCTTCATGATGCTTTCCTGGGGGGAATTGCGCAACACTATGGACTTTCCTTTCCATATTCTTCGTGGCTTTCGTGGGCACTTCGACGCAACGTGCCCGTGCTCGTTGCACTTAAAACATTTTACCCCTTTGTCCTTCATTGGACAATTCGCACTCACCTGATTTGGCAATCCACAACTAAAACATCGCTTCGTCTCCGCATTTACAACACGCACCGGTCTCTGCAGCTCATCTTCCATGCACTGGTTTCTGCACTTTATCCTCCATGCGCTTCGTCTTCTTACTAATGCTGTTCTTAATTTCCTCGTAGATTATGAATTTCTTCTTCAGCTCTCGAATGCTCCTGGCTCCATACAACACGACTTTGTTATACTCTTCGTCTTGAATTCCGTCGATTATGTATCGTATCACAGCATCAGTCCCCACGTCTGCTTGAGAGGCTATGTCGAGCATCGGATAGATGTATTCTTGATACGATTCGTCGTTACGCTTCCTTCTTTGTGTCAGCTCCTGATGTGCTTGATAGCTACTGGCTTTATAACTAAATTCCGATTTCAAAGCACTCTTCAAACATTTCCAACTTCGGCCACATTTCTCGTAATTAACAAACAGTTTTGCCGAACCTCGCAAGAGTCGTTTGGCATATATTATCATATGAATGTCGGCCCATTCGCATATATCGGCAGTTTCCTCAAAATCGCTGATCCAAAGTTTAACACTTCGTTTGTCATCCCCGCTGAACGTTGTCATCGACTCTTCAACATCTTTAAAGCTAGGTACCTGCTTTACCTGTCTCCTCTTTCCGCGTGCATTACTCAGACAATGGGTTCCGCATGCCCGCTCCTCGGCCGACACCGCCGTTTTTTCCGGTGTTTCCTTCAGTTCCCAGATTTTCCCCAACTGTTGCTGTAGCGCCTCACGCGCCAAATTGCAACGGCTGCTACCTGCTGCCACACTACCCCACAGCTTACCTCCTAAGACCCAGCCGAATTTTGTCTTTTGCAGCGTGACCGCCCCGTTCTCGAGGGAGATTTGCCCCACACATAAAAGCCGCAAAAACCACTCCGCACCGATCAACCCCTCTATCTCCGATGGAGTGTTGAAGTTCGGATCCGCGAGTGTTATGTTGCCAGGAATCTTTATCGCGGTTCTCCCTATCACCCGTGATGGTAGTTTTTCCGTAATGCGCGGTATTATTAAGAAATTTATAAATATCTGCCTGAAACCCGTTGATGCGCGATTGTATTCTGGCCGTGGTCGAACTTGTTACCCCTGTGCTGGTTTGGTTGATCCCTACCACCGGTACCTCAATTCTCCGACGCGCTAAACCCAATTTCTTCGCTATCGCTTCCGTTAGAAAATGCGACTGCGAACCCGAGTCCAGCAATACGCGAACCGGTCGCGGCTGTCCCCTGCTATCCAGCACATGTATAACCGCGGTGGCTAGCAGCGTCTCCGGTCGCACGCTAACGTACAGCGTGGACACATTGGCCTGCACCGCTGTCCTGCTGTTCCATCGCTTGACTAGGGTGCAACAATGTATGGTGATTTCCCTTACACTGTCGACACCCGCCAGCAGCGCAGTGTCTCGCAAAATGGTTCGGCTGCAAACATTTTGTACACAGTTTCGCGCGCCTTACCATTACCATCCTCTGCTCTACCTGCGCATTGCTTAGTTTTGGACACGCTGTCGTAAAGTGCTTTTCCTTACAGATTTGGCACCATACGGCCGTCACCGCATGCGCCAAAGTCGACGCCTGATTTGCTCTGATCGGGTATTTCGTTCTGAATTCCGACCTCGTGCCCGTATAAGCCGCCCCCCTGCGTGATCTCTCCGGAGTTTCTGAATCTAACAGTTTTTGTCTGTTGTGCAGGAACCCAAGTAACTGCTCCATGGTTGGTAGAGCAGAACCCTGCGTCTCCTCCTTCCAACGCAATCGCGACTGCTCATCCAACCTGGAGGTTATCGCGTATATCGGGAACGCCTCTAAGAACGGTGTTCTCAATGCTTCTAACGCTCTGTAATGTTTTGTAACCTGATCCACAAGGTCGCTAAACGACTGCGTGTTAGCGCGTACGCAATGCGGTAATTCGAAAAATGCCTGTATACGGCTGTTTATGATTGCTTTGGGATCGTCGTAGTTCTTTTCTAATATACCCCACGCCACTGAATAATTCGCCGCGGTGGTCCCTAACGATTCTACTTTCTCGGCGGCCCTACCGGTTAGACACGATTTTAAATATATTAATTTCTGCGTATCGCGAAACGCGGCATTTTCATGCACGGCGGCTCTGAACGCGTCGCAAAAATCGGGCCAGGCCGCGCACGAACTCCCGGATTTGGGCAATGGTACCGTCGGCAGTTTTATTTGAGCTTCGGTGCTCAAGGAGGTAGGCGACTGTGAAGCTAGGACCCTGTTCGCGTTCGCGATTGGTTGCCGAGATTGCCCGTCGCTTAGTATGTCGGTCGGTCCGATCGTATTTAACCTAACCTGCGCAATTTCCGCCGACCCTGCTACACCCTGCCTGCCCTTCGCGCTTATGAGCGCCCTCGCTCTCCCTACGCTATCGTGGTAGCAGCCCTCTATTTCCATCCGTTCCTCTATACGCTGTTCAAACTCCTCGTCCGAACAGACCATTTCTAGGCCCCCTTGAATCTCTTCAAAGGGCTCAAACTCCTTTTCTAATTGCGCAACCCTGTGTTGCACTGTCGCAATGTCTGTGCTACCTGCCTGTTCGTACGACTCGAGGAACCGTTCGAACAGTGTCAATTTTGCTTTGATCGCGCCGCGCCTTCGTACAAAACCACGCGTCTCGGCTATGCTGCTCTCGTATGCCATTATTCGTCGCGAGTAGTTTTATCGAGTGGATAGAGGGATGGAATTGTCGGGTGCAGCGACACTTTAACAAATATCCTACTCACGACCTTCTGCGACCCCACGGGCGACGGGTGCTCAGCGCTGACTGCTGGTGCTGTATGTCGTTCGATCCTGGCGTTGACCTTGCGCCGACCCTGATGCTGGAGCGCTGGCGTCGACCTTGCGTCGACCTTGCGTCGACCTTGCGTCGACCCTGATGCTGGATCCTGGCGTCGACCTTGCGTCGACCCTGATGCTGGATCCTGGCGTCGACCTTGCGTCGACCCTGATGCTGGATCCTGGCGTCGACCTTGCGTCGACCCTGTTGTATCCTGGCGTTGACCTTGCGTCGACCCTGGTGCTGGATCCTGGCGTCGACCTGGCGTCGACCCAGTTGCTGTATGCTGTTGGATCCTGGCGTCGACCTTGCGTCGACCCTGGTGCTGAATCCGGCTCGAAGGACCAAAATGTTGAGCGTCGTTTCGCTCTTCGTGGCCGCACTTCGAACTTAACGGAGTGCAGCCTATTTGAAATGGTTTGAATCACGACTGACGGGCACAGGCCGGACTTAGAGTTGTAAAGTCTAGTGCGACGCTGCAGCTTGATGTTAAGACAATCAGTTGTGACTGACCTGCCTAAGGTCATTTGCGCCGAGGAAGGCTCGGCTGGGCACGTGCTCGTCGGTGATTCGTTGATGCTGTTGCCATCTAGGCGCGGAGGGCGTATTTTTCGTCTAGGCCTAACCAATAGGCAATTTTGCAAGAGTCCGCTGGAGGTGGCATGCAATGTTTACTAGTAAATCAACGAGCTCGGTGTCTCACAGGGTGGTCGCGCGTATGGTCTTTTATGGCGGCGCCTGCCGGAAATCGGCAGGCGCCTGGTCGCCAAATGCTCGACCCGAGAGTCTTATTTACGACGGCCACTTCCAACGTACCCTTGGCCACTTGCGACGCAACACCTATGTTCCTAATTACATATGAATGTTCTATAAGTCTATTTCTTTTCGAACATTTCAAGATCGTCTTTAGTGTATTAAAGAAATCTCTGTACTTGTTTTCATTCATTTTTTTGCATATATAGATTAGAATTTGTAGAAAATATAACCAATGTACAGAGAAAAAGACGAACATATATTTATTCTGAATGAAAATGTGTAATACAATCACGCGGAGAAGCTTAGCAAAGAAAAAAGATTGAGGCGGCCGCCACGATCACGTCGCAACGATAGTCCAAAAACAGGTGACGGTGACGCCCACGCTCCCCAGAACGTATTGTTTCTGGGCCCATATTAACTTAAATAGTATTCCAACACCTCTCCTCAACGACGATGGTAATAACAGCAATTTATTAATTGCCCAATCCACATTTTTCAGTCATGTATTTCAGCTTCACGTTTCCCAAAGGTTTTGTTAACATATCAATTGGCATTTCGTCCGAAAAGAAATAACTGCAGTCTGCAATTCTCATATCCTCGGTATCACTTATGAAATGAAATTTCGCGTTTATGTATTTCGTTCTATTGCTGAATTTGTTATTATTTACAAAATTCGGGCAACTTTGATTGTTTTCATACATCAATGAAGTTTGGGATCGTGTCTTTGAAACCATTCAATAGGCGATGTATCCATAAACCTTCCTTTGTGACTTCCGCGAGAAATATCTAATTTCTACGAATGGCTTCGTCACCTTGGACCACCCGGAACAGTGGATCCCGATCCCCAAGCTCGAATTTGACAAACGTCCTCCCTATAAGAATTAGCCCGAAAACCAACCGTGTGAAACTTTTCCGCCTGTACTATTCTTTAAGGTAGCAACTGTATATAAACCCACCAAGCTCTCGAATAAAGCAGTCTATATTCTGAAGTAAACCGGTCGCCACGTCGTTACGCTGTCCGTTTCAACCCATTATTTCACCCGTCCGAATAATTTTCAAGTAAAGTTCTTACTTCGGATTAGGTGATTCGTCGCGACTCTCACCAATCATCGCTAAATTTAACTTCGACGAATCAGGATTCGAGAGCGACTCAAATCCTTCACTGAAAAATGACAATTTGGAATTTGTCCCGTCACAAGAGCCACATACTCCGCCTCAATTGATGATAGTGCAACGCTTGTTTGTTTCTTGCAACTCCAGCTTATTGTTGCTCCATAGAGTTGGAATACGAAACCACTGTTTGATTTCCGATCGATGGTATTTTGTGCCCAGTCCGCATCCGCAAAATTGATTAGTTCTTCTTGACTGTTTCGTTTTCCGAACCGCAATTCATAATCTGCCGTACCTTTCAGGTAACGAGCGATTCTTTTGACTTTTATCCAGTCAGTTGTCAACCATTCCTTGTTGTGTTGACTTAGAATTCCAACACTTGCCGCTATATACAGTCTTGTGTTTACCGCGAGGTATAATAACGTCCCGATTAATTGTCGATATTTGGCATTTTGTAGCATTCGTGATCCATGATTTCTGCATTTCTCATACCCTTGACCAATGGAACGCTGGAAATCTTCGCATCCTGCAGGCTAAATCTATATAAAATTTTCCATATGGATTTCTCCTGCTTTATGCAACAAAATCCCTCGTTGTTTCTTCTGATCTCCGTACCCAAGTAATGTCTTAGCACTCCTAAATCGTTCAGGTGGAAATTTTTTTTTCGTCACTTCCTCGATTTTATTCAACTTTCTTGAACCGATCGGAATATCGTCCACATAGACGATAAGATAAATTTCCTCTTCATTATCCGTCTTTACATATAAACACGGATTTGCTTCGCTCTGTTTGAAACCGTAATTCCTTAATATGTCATTTAATCTGTCGTTTCAAACCTTTGCTGTTTGTTTTAATTCCTAGATTCCGTTTTTCAGCTTACACATATAATCTTCTTTACCAGGTACGATGTACTCTTCAGGCTACTGCATGTAAATCGTTTCAGATAATTTCTCGTTTAAAAGTGCTGTTCTTGCGTCAAAATGTTTTACGACCAATATCCTTTCGACCTGTTAAGGTTGAGAAATTCCGAAAAGTTGTTTGTCGCACCACCGATGCGAACACCTCGTCGTAGTTTGTAACGTACTTTTGGAGAAAACCCCGAGCGATAAGTCTAGCCTTGTATCTGTCTATTTCACCGTCAGCGTTCCGCTTTAATTTTAAGACCCATTCACTGCTAACAACATCTCGGTCTTTTGGCTTAGGTACAATTTGCCACATACCGTTTCTTTTTTTAAGGAAGCGATTTCCTCGTCCATGGCTTCCTTCCACTTATCTTTATTGAGCTCGGATAATGCTTCCCTTATGATTCGTGGTTCATTTTCTCCATCTGTAACCATATGTGGAGAAGAATTATTTCATCTTCTTCCGATTGTTGTCTGTAGTTACCAGGTGCTTCATAGAAAGAAAGATTCTCATCTGCTGGATTCTTCTCCTGATGATACTTCCTCCGGTCCATTATCTTTCGCGATGTTAGGTGTTTTTTTTCGAATCTTCTGTGATATTAATACTGGGGGGCACGACCTCATTGTACTCTGTATGAGTTAACTTGTTCCTGTGAGGGAACGTTGTTCCCTTTATCGAGAAAAACTACGTCTAACTTTAATTCGATTCGTTTTCGAATCGTTCAGTATTCGAAATACCTTAGATTCTTCGGAATAGCCAATGAATATGAATTTCTCAACCTTCTCGTTCAATTTCCACGTTTGCTCCTTCGAAATATGTACATACATATGTCAACCGAAGCTGTGCAGATTTCCGACATCCGGCAATCTGAAATGCCATAATTTGCATGGTATTTTGCAGTAGTTCTCGTCGGTAATCTATTTTGTAAGAAATTGACCGTATTTACCGCCTCACCCCAGAATTCTTTTTTTATATTTGCATCTAGCAGAATGCACCGTGCCATTTCAAGAAGCGATCTATTTTTGCATTCTACAACGCCGTTTTGCTGCAGGGAATATCCCTATATTAATCGTCGATTAATTGGCAAGAACGATATATTTCTCTTATGCCGACGACTTTTCTTTTCTTTTTATATTAGAATCGGAAGTAAGCTTCTGGAAGACTCTTTATAACTTTGATTTTTGATTTGAACTTTGAGAACGAATGATAGTTACAATGTGACAGATCACGCGAATAACAGGGTAGCACGCTCACATCGTTTGGACGTTTCTTTGCACATTTTTTGTAGAAAATAAAAAATAATTTTTTGTTTTGTAGGGGCTGGAATTTGCGCGCATGCGCGAGCGCACATGTACGTATGTGTAACAAAATATTCATTAGTATAATTAAAAGAACCAGAAACAGTAAATATGAGGCAGTGTGCAGCTGTTTCCGAAACTGAAACAGAACCTACAAATGTGACGATCTCTAACTTTCAAGGATTTCAGCAGCGGCTAAGTGTCGTCAATAAATATGAAGAATTATAACTAAAACAGTCATCTGTCTGGAACCCTCGTTAAGGAAGCCGGACACTCAGGCCGAGTAATAAGATGGAGCGATCAAATGGAGTACAGATGATCTCTAGGACGTTGCGAGGACCACCAAGCACTCCGATAAGATCGACACATAACCCAAACACCAGGATCACCGATAATCAAAAACCATGTATATAAACCACCGTTCGCCGAATAAAGATTCATTAATTGTGCCAACTTACTTAAGTCTAAATCGCTGTTCGTCACCCGTCGCGTACTCTTACCGGTAATTACGTCAGTATATTCTCTACGGAGATATTCACTGAACGGTAACTCTCTACGGAGACATTCGCTAAACGGTAACTTTTGGTGATAACCTCCTACTTCTACGGAGTAGGGAACAAGTCAAGTTACTTGTCTCGTCTTAATATTTCTTTACGCGAATCGTGAGTTAAAGTGCGCGGGTGAAACGACTTTAAACTATAACATTTTTGTTTCGTGATCCGATACGGTCCTGTGACAACGTCATGATACAGCTGTGATACACGCGGGCTTGTCACCGTTGGTGGTCATAAGCAGATTTTCCGAATTTGCAGGAAGACGACCACGATCTCCTTGGAGGTGCGACCAGTCAGTCGTCAGTCTTCAGATTCAACGCCAGAGAGCACGGTCAATTGAAGAAGAACACGGGTGAACTTCGGAACATGCAATCAACCTTATATCAATAGACTGTAAACTATGCTTTCTTATATACTTTACATTGCATAAAGATTACATTATTTATAAATATTGTAGGAATTTTATTAAGTAGTGGTGGTTATAGAATAAGGGTGAATAAAGTTCTAGGATATACGTGTATTGAATGATGTAGTAGTAGGAACAAAATATTAACGAAACACACAATTAAGAACTACGTTACCTACGCTACTGTGACGGGACAAATTTCGAGTCACACTCGAATCCTGATTCGTCAAAGTAAATTTAGCGAGGATTGGTGAGAGTCGCGACGAATCACCTAATCCAAACTAAGAAATTTACTTGAAAATTATTCGGATGGGAGAAATAATGGGTTGAAACGGACAGCGTAGCGACGTGGCGACCGGTTAACTTCAGAATATAGACTGCTTTATTCGAGAGCTTGGTGGGTTTATATACAGTAGTTGCTATTTTAAAGAATAGTACAGGCGGAAAAGTTTCACACGGTTGGTTTTCGGGCCAACTCTTATCGGGTGGACGTTCGTCGAATTCGAGCTTGGGGATCGGGATCCACTGTTCTGGGTGGTCCGAGGTGACGAAGCCATTCGTAGAAATTAGATATCGAGGAATTCGTCACACTACCTACGCTGACTACGCTGACTACGCTGACTACGCTGACTACGCTGACTACGCTGTACTTTCGCGACACAATGCACTTCGATGATTTTCCAACGACTGGTCTTGATTGCCAATAACTGCCAATGCCTGCTAAGGACTGTACAAACGCTCTTCTTTTGTACCTTCTATCCTCCGACGCATTCATTCTCTTTCTTTCTAATTCTCAATCTCTCCACTGAATGCGTCTGGTCACATACGCCGAAAATTTCCTAGTACGGCGCTACCACAATCGCTTTTCTTTCGCTCTTCACTCGCTCGTCTATTCCAAACACTTCGGATTCTCTCCGGACAACACGCAATCTCTTTCATCCTCTCGCATTACTACACTCGGCCGTCCTGACCCTGACATCTGCCCTCAGATGTCATTCATATACACATTGTCACAATCTACATCCTCTTTGCCGAAGGATTCGTATGCGTCACAGGCACTAAGAATTTATTCGCCAGTTTCAGCCCTGGTCCTCTTTGAGCCCGTTTAATCCTCACGGTATCGCCGACGTGGCATTCGCGCGCGGTAACTCTCTTTCGGTTGAAGTTCCTCTTATTTTCCCCCTGTACTTTCGCTATGGTTTCCCTCGCTTGCGCATAAAGTTCATTGCGGTCATTCAGGAATTCTGACGCCCATGCTTTTTGTAATAATTCCCATATTTCGGTGTTTTCGCTTACCAGGGGGTAGATTCCGAACAACAAATGGAACAGTAACATACCGATCGCTGGTTGAACAGTGGTATTCATACACCGTTGAGCCACGTCGATGATAGGCTAACTTTGCTAAGAAGGAGATCAGAACGCGATTCACACGTTCGACCTGCCCGTTTGCTCGCGGTATACCGGTACAAATTAAATTATGCTCGATTTTCCGTTCTGCGCAATATCCTTTGAATTCGTTTGAAGTGAAAGCAGCACCCCGATCTGTAACTATTCGTCGCGGATTACCAAAAATAACGGCTTGTTTTTCGAGTTTACTGATCACTTGTGCCGCATTCGTGGTTTTCGTTGCATAGAGTCAAGTAAACATCGAAAAAGCGTCGATAACGACAAATATGTGGTTATAGCTTTTTTTTAGTAGACGGAAGGAGTCCAAGATGATCCACATTGTAGGTATTTAAAGGAATCTCCCGCGTTTCTAAGCAATTCAAAAATCTTTCTTGCCTACCGCTCTTCCTGTCTGCTAATATGCAAGTAACACAATTCGCAATTAGCTTTGCAATCTTCGGTTGAACGTTCGGGATATAGTAATCCTTTTTTAATAATGCTTCGATTTTGGCGATAGAAAAATGCCCACCCTCATACGCGTTTCGAATTATTTGATTTTGCATTAATGTAGGAACGACGAGCAAAAGATCGTCGTTAACTTCTTTGAATAATAAACCCTCTCTAACAGTGTATCCGTCTAGCTTGCCCCGCACCGAAAAATCGAGCATTTTCTTTATCCGATTGTCATCGTTCTGCGCTTTCCGAAAACGAAGCGTCAGCGTGTCTCAACGATTTGCGAACATACACGTCGGCAAAGAGTTTCGGTTCAACGCATCGGCGTGACTCGTGCTTCTTCCAGCTCTGTGTTCGATTTGGTAATCAAACACCTGCAGTAACAATACTCAATGCGCTACCCGAACACACAAAGGTCTTTCTTTGTCATCGTGAACGCGAACGCTTTACAACCTGTGATTAATTTAAACCTTATCCCTAATAAATATACTCTGAAACGTCGCAGTGCTCTGATTACCTCTAGAATGTGTAACTCGTAGCTAGAATATTTTTCTTCGGTCGCTATAGTCTTCCCGCTCGCATAATACACCGGATGTAGTTTGTCATCGGAGGGATCGCGTTGCATCAACACTACTCCGTAGCTGTGCTTCGAGGCATCAGTGTGAAGTTCGGTCTCTGCATCTATTCGGTACAATCGTAAAACAAGCTTGTCGCTTAAGATACATTTCAATCTATCGAACGCGGACGCTTTCTGTTCCTCGAAGCGGAACTCGTTGTTTGATTTTAATAAATTAGTTAATGGTCTAGCAATGATTGAATACTGGGGTATAAACTTTCGAAAATAGCCGCCCAGGCCGAAAAAACTCTGTACTTATTTTGTCGTCTTTGGCACGGGAAAACGCGTGATCGCCCTTATCTTTTCTTCGGACTAGGTACTCTATACGGCGCTGCAAGATTTTACATTTCTTCCAATTTATGATCAGTCCATTTTGGGTTGTTACGTTTAATATAATTTTGAACCTATCGAATCTGCTATCCAAATCTGCCGAGGGTATGATTAAATCATCTACGTACGTCATAAAAACATTTCTGCTTATTAATTCTCTAAACACGGCATTAATACATTTCTTAAATATTGCGGGGGAATTGGATAATCCAGAAGGAACTTTCCGAAATTCATGTTGCCCATCCGGCACGATAAACGAAGTGTATTTACGGATATCCTTGTCAACTGATACGTGAAAAGGGGATACCTGTCTTTAATCATTTTTTCATTTAGTCTACGATAATCTACGCATAATCTACTCATGCCGTCTTGTTTTAAAACCAGAACTACTGGGCTAGCATACTCTGATAAGGAGGGTTGCACAATGCCGTCATTTATCTATTCGCCTATTTGTCGATTGACTTCTTCTCTATCCACGGAGGACAATCGTCTAGCACGTTCATACACGGGTTCATCGTCCTTTAACACGATAGACATCTTGAAATCTACTTTGCGAGTCTTTACCGGATTATACTTCTCGACCAAATTTTGACCGAGATCAAACTTTACAACCGAGATTACGGTTCTTTATGTGCGAAACGTCAACTGTGTCTTTTTCACAAATGAAAACGCGAAATACATCTAGGACATCGCTGTCGGAATTTTCGGTTCCTTCCTGTACAATCTCTTTCATTTCTCGCATTACTACAATATTCATCTAAATCATTTCTTATACACAGTGACTACAACACAGTTTCTCAATTATTCAACCCGACGCATAATCAGTGGATATTAGTCCATCAAATTTAACTCCAAATTTTAGAAAAGTGCTATATTTTGAATTTCTATTTAGGTCCTCCTTAGGAATTCTGTTGAAATTGAACTAATATTTTACAAACTGTAATAATTATTAATCAAAGGAAGTAATAATTGTAATTATATGAAACATAAAAATGAAACAGAAGCTTCAACTTAATTAACTTACTCGATAATGAAAAGTATTTACATATACACGTGTCAAAATAATGAAATCAAAATATCTTATTATTTTGTTAATTTTTAGCGTAAATGATGTATCGATAGTTTGGAATACGAAATAAAAGATTTACATGATGTGAATCTAAGAACTTTTGATGGATTTAAATGCTATTGGTAAGCTATATTTAACACAAACATCTTTAAGTTTGTTACAGTGAATCTATTATAAATATCATTTTATTTTTGTTAATATATATTATTGTCAGCATTTAGGTTACCGTTAATTACAGTGATATTATTACTAAATATTTTAACCTTATTTAGATTTTTTCAGACACTTATTTCCAACTTACTTTTTGCTTATCACTCAAACTTGTTAAAAAAGTCTTTGCACATAGTTTTCTCGTGTTCAAATTTTCTTTAGCGCGCATAGCGTGACGGGACTTTTACGCATCATTTGGTAAAATGAATACGTGAATCTACTCGACTTTAACACTTGCTTAGACCCTAGCAAAGGAAAGTTTAGCAAGAGATAAAACGTATATTCAGTTTGAAGGCTAGACTCAGACTTAGGCTTTATTCGCACGAGGATCTATATATGTATATTGTTGGATTGTTTTGGGGTATGGCGGGCGAGAACGAGGACTAAGGCAAAGTTCAGTTGATGTCATCTAGGTACTGTCATTCCTGGACTATGGCTTGTTTTTGGGTGAGTCGCAAGATCTGGTGGTAGGTAATCTTCAAACGATAAGTCGTCTGATGCTTTACAATAACATCGCAATTCGGACTGTGTTTCTCAGCTAACTTCTGCACAGTCAAACGTTGATCTTGACAAACGCTAATCATCACGCGTTCAACGTTAATCTCCGATCTTGTGAAAATTGGGTGCCCAGACTGAGGTTAATCTTTCACCGTTTCTCGACTTTGACATCTTTGAGAGATTCCTCTCTAGTTTTACACAAAATCGAAACATATAATGTTGTTCAATGTTTATTTCCTCCATTTTCGTGGCACGTTAGCAAAATGTGCACTTGTACAACTGATTATAGGACTAGGTATACGTGATTAGAGTAGCAAATTAAAACTTACAACGACTGCAATAGTAGGAATACAGCTCTCGATTCAGCGCAGGTTCGTTTATGCATTGTTACCAGTTTTGAAGAAGGAGTTTAATTTCATTTCTTTTCTTACACACCTAGTACATTTTCTTTTTGATCAAGTTAGACTCACTAGTTAGAACATCAAGATGCTTGGTCAAACATAAACAAAATTGTACAAAATTGCCGATACATGCTTGTACTCTATTATCGAAAAATTATTATTCTATAATACGTAAGAGATATTATTGTATCATTTCGGAGAACTGTACACTGAATCGTTAATTATTGATAGTGGAATGTAGCTCTTACGTGTGTTACATTTGCGTACGTTTTATCTTTCCTATCCTAAAACTTTTTTATACTAAAATATTTTTAATGTAGCCCTTTTCTCAGATTTTTATCGTACGATTACTCAGAGGACTAATTGCCAAGTTCTTTTTAAACCAGCTAGCGATGCGAAAAAACATCTAAGGATCTTCGTGTATATGCAAGATTTCTACAATCGAGAAGATATTTTCTAGTGTAAAACTAAATTGCAAATTTTTAATAAAATTTTTTTATACACGATTTCATTTTTGAGGAAACGTATTTTGAAAATTTCTAGTATACGCGTGTAATTATTAAATTACAGCGTGTTATGTGGACCGACGCTTCAAACAGATATTATGTTCGTCTAAATGTATACAATCACGTTTATTTAATTAATAAAAGTCAAGAAATGCGACGTACTATCGAAAATATCGGGGAATTTTAATGAAAGATCTTAGACGCATTTTAAGAATTAAAAATGTTTAAGAGATATTACGTATTATTTATACATCAACAATACAATGAATACTGCTGAATGCACATTAAAGGAGAGCCGATTTCATTAATTTCTTATTTAATAAAACAATTAGTTTTCAGGCGTACCTTGCATTTTACTAAACTTGATCAATTACGAAGTCGTATGCACAAAAAAGAATGCAATCGTATATATGTAACCAAACGTAACTATCTAAAGCAGTGGTTTTCAAATTGTACGGCAGAAAAAATATACTTCTACAGTTGTTAAACCCAAATGATTAATGTATTGTAGTATCGGATTTTTGGCGTCCGCTTAGGCCTGCTTCGAGCGTAGGCCTAAACAAGATAACGTGCGCGGTTGGACTCGAGTTGAAGTAAACATTTAGCGCCGATCGGCCCGCTAGTTTTCCTGGAAGGCACGAGTATCCTTTACAGGGGGTCTTGTGCGACGACCGAGCGTGAGAATGCATGGGGATGAAAGGAAATACATGTGGTTCGGAGAAAGTGAAGAGTGTTTAGAAAAGACGGGTGATTGGGATGGCCGAGCGTGGCCGAATGTCTGAAGTGAGAGAGACTGAGGATAGGAATGAAAGAGAATGAATGGGAATGACTATATAGAGCGCGAGAAGAACGTAGGAACATAGTATGACAAAGTATGACGACGAGAGTATGTCCGAAGAGTGTGTCGCGGACGGTATGACTAAAAAGACGATAAGACGAGACAACTAAAAGACGTATCCAGCGAAACTAACCACTGACACTACATCTAACACTATCATCATTGTAATATATAATATTATTAAATATACTTTAATATACCACATCAGAGCAATAGTTATTTGGGGGCTCGTACGGGGATAAATCATTCAAAAGGATCTCTCCTCCAGAGATCCAAGTGATAGGAGGAGAGAACGAAACAACAGTATTAATGCAAAAAGGTGTTTAGATCAACCATATCTTGTTATATTAGAAATTTTCTTTCGCGCTCACCATTTTAAAATTTGTTGATCTAAAGTGTTATTCGATAAATCATATCATAGGTAAATCCAGAATACTCAACGAATTTTCTAAATTTTTTTCGAAAGAAATAAATTGTATCTAAAATTTTCAATTTCCTTTTGTGTGAAAAATGATTAATTTTCGATTATAATACGATACGTGTCATCCATTTATTTCTTACCCAATAGTTCTGATAGATTTCAGGATTTCTGGTACATCTAAAACGGTATGTTTAAATTTATTCTTCCATTACAAATGAGTTATTTATACGTTTGAACAAGTTCCATGCTCTAAGTAATACTTCTTTAAGAATTTATTCTTGAAAATATCACATTCTGATTTCTGCGATACTTGATACTATAGGTGGACCAATAGCAGGATTTGGTAGTTACTCGTTTTAGTCACTTTGAAATAAAAAATAGGTAAATGTAGAGGACGTGTAGACTACTACATTTTTGGCTGTTTCTACGCTGGCCTTGGTTACCAGTTCATGAATGGCCGTTCATGAATAGTACAAATAAGTGTAGGTGATTAAACGGTGAAACTTATCAGCGTATTTTCTCAAGTCGTACGAATGATTTACCTTTATGTATAAAATGTTGAGTTTTATATGAGAGGTCTTATTATGGCGACGACAGCTCCAAGATGATTCTGCAGAGGGTGCAAAATGTAAAAGTAACTGTTTAGGTGATAAAGGGATACGGAGTAAATCGTTTTCAACTTTTTATCAAATTTTCTATTTCGATTCGTTATAAACAATAGTTTGTAAATGAAAATCTAATAAAAGGTATCAGTTTCGCTTAAGCAGCCGACCTAATCGAATGTGTTTACGATAAACGAATTTCTATGTGTGATTGTGTGTGCTTATTGTGTCTCACCAAGTGTGCGAGTAAGTGAGTGCGTATAATCTGTTAAACTTGCCTACTGGCAAGACAAATGACAGAAACAAACAAAATCTAATTTAAAATTGTTAAAGATAAAAATGATGAATACAACGATAAAAGGGGTGTTACCAAGCAATCGAGTGACGAACGGGAGAATAACACTAACAAGAAACGTAAAATAATACCATATAACACACCTGGAGGCAGTCTGGATACGTGGCAAAACAAATGATTAACCGATATACACTCCTTTCCAATTTATTTAGTGTACTAACGCAGGATACTAATGAAATGATGGAGCCTATGGATATTACTGTACCAAAGGCAATTATACCTAGACCTCCTCCCGTTGATACCGAAGTTCAAATTATTGAACCCTTACGCGAACTTCTTAAAAAAAATATCAGATAATAACTGTACACTAAAACAATTAAAAGATAATCATGTCAAAGTCCAAGTAAATACAATGGAAATATATAGTAGGATTGTGCTAGCCCTGAAAGAGAAGAACGTAAACTTCTATACATATCAACTGAAGAAATACAGAAGCTATAAGAGGGTTCTGCGAGGTATATAACCCAAAACAAATACTAATTACATTATCAGCGAACTGAAAGATCTCGGACATCAGGAAAACAGATTAACAATATAGTCAAACAAGACACCAAGCAACCGTTACCGCTTCTCTTTATTGAAATTGAACCTAATAAGAACAATAAAGATATATATATAAAATTAACAAACTCCTTAATACCATCATTACATTCGAACCACCAAATACCAAAAGAGATATACCGCAACGCATAGGGTCATACAAAGAATTACTTCTTTAGAAATCCTGCATGGGTAAAATGTGCTGACATGCACCTCACCTCAAATTGCCCAACATCCGGCAAAATAAACGAAGTAAAATGTTACAACTACAAAGAAAATCACTCCGCCAGTTACAAAGGTTGTACAATGAGAAAACAATTACAACAAAAACTATACCTCACACTTAGAGCTAAAAAAATCATAAATACTACCTCTTCACCAGCTCAGACTAACATTCGGGGTAGCATCACTGACAATACACACAGTCACCAGACCCCACAAACAATATTCTACGCTGACATAACCCGGAACAGAACGCAATCTCTTACAATACATGACGAATCAATATCAAAAACATCTGAAACTAAAAAATTATTGTTACAAACTGCAAAAAACACTTAGTCCATATCTACTATGATACTCGAACAATCACAACTGTTAAAAGAACAATCAAAACAAATCAACTTATTGATAGAATTACTTACGAACGTGCTTACTAACAAATTGAAATAACAATGGATTGTAAATTGGAAATTGCTATTTGGAACGCGAACGGGTTACATCAGAGATTACCAGAATTAAAAACCTTTCCAAGTATCAATAAAATCGATGTAATGCTTGTAGCAGAAACCCATCTAATAGATAAAAATTATATGAAAATACTACTCTACAATATATACACCACTCGAACTGATAAGGCTCGTGGTGGAACAGCAATAATCATAAAAAATTACATCAAACATTTTCTCCAAAATACAATAGTACACATGAACATACAAGCTACATTAGTAACAATCAATACAACACACTAGAAACTCACGTTGGCTGCAGTTTACTGCTCCCCAAAACAGAAAATCTCTTCACACCAATTCACAAACTTCTTTCAAAGTCTGGGAAACAAATTCATTGCTGGTGGTGATTATAACGCCAAGTACGTTTTATGGGGTTGCAAAACAAACTTGCCCAGAAAAAACCGCTAGAACAAACTATACGAACACTATTCCTAGATATTCTAATAACCAATTTACCAACCTATTGGCCCGCTACATACGATAAACCACCAAACTTACTAGACTTTGGCATGATGAAAGGGTTAAATAAAATTCACTTTCAAGTACACTCCTGCTTCGATCTCAGTTCAGGTCATTCACCGATTCTACTAGACTATCTTCATCAACCCGTATTCACCCAAGCTATGACAACATTATGCAACAATACCACAAACTGAGCACACTTTAAAAACTACTTAGAAAACAATATTAACGGCAACGTTCATTAAAAACCCTTGAACAAATAGAATCAGCTGTGATTAATTTTACTAATTTTATTTAAGAGGCAGGATGGATGTCTACCAAACATGCAAAATGTAAACGACAATTTAATTCATATCCAAAACACATTATTCAAAAAATAAAGTTCAAACGTAAAGTAAAATACAAGTGGCAAAAGCAAAAAACTTCCTTCAACAAAAAAAGACTAAACGTAATCAACGAAGAAGCGAAACAGCTAATACTGTAGCATTCCAATGATGAATTTCACTCATACATCCATAGTCTTTCTCCCAACGAAGATGCGAACTATTCGTTATTGAAAGTCGCCAAACGGTTCAAAAAATCTACCACACTCTCCCATGCCATCAAGAAATTTGCTGAGGCAGAAATAGTAGCTGGGCAAGAAATGCCCACGAAAAAGCTACAGTCCTTACAAATACTGATCACAATTAAGAAATTCCAAGAACCACCGTCAAGGAAGTTAAAAATCTTATCGCTGACATCTCAATCAAAACAACTCCCGGATTCGACCTAATTAATGGAAAAATCATTAAAAAACTTCTACCTAAAGCTGTCAGAATGTTAACCATAATATTTAATGCTATACTAAGATCCCAATACTTTCCCATTAATTGGAAAATAGCACAGATTATCGTGCTACATAAACCCGACAAAAATCTACACCTGCCATCATTCTACAGACCTATCTCTCTGCTGTCCACACTATCGAAAATACTGGAAAAAATAATATTAACAAGAATGAAAAAGATAAGCAGAGAGCAAAAGCTAATACCGTCGCATCAATTTGAATTCAGAAACAAACACGCAACAATAGGACAAATACACAAGCTTACAAATAAGATTACACATGCTCTCGAACACAAGCAATACTGCACGACACATTTTCATATATGGATTCCCTACAATTTAACGGAAAAAAGTCTGATAGACTGCATGTCCACTTCTGACTCGCTCTATAAACGCAACGAGGAAGCACAATTTTTTAAGCAAATAGTGACAGGAAATGAAAAACGAATTATTTATAATCATGTTTAACATTAAGAGGAAAACATCTTGGGAAATGAATTACCTCTAGAGACCCGAAAAGCCGGTCTTCACCCGAAGAAAGTCATGATGTGTGTCTGGTGGGACTGGAAAGGAATTCTATCTTATGAGCTTCTACCAAACAACCAAACGATAAATTCGGAAAAGTATTGCTCGGAATTAGACGAATTAAAGACAGCGATTGAACAAAAACGTCAAAAATTAGCGAATTGGAACTGCGCGGTCTCATACGTCTTTAATTACTCGACAAAAGTTGTTAGAGCTTAGTTAGGACATCCTGCACCATCTTCGGTATTCGTTAAATATTGAGCTCTTAGATTTTCACTTATTTAGGTCTTTAAAAAATGCCCTTAATGGTAAAAACTTTAACTCTTTGGTCGATCTAAGAAATCACATTGTAAAGTTTTTCACCGAAAAATTTAAGAACTTTTGGAAGGATGGAATCTTCAAGTTGCGTGAAATATGAAAACAGGTTGTAGAAAAAAATGGCAACTATATACAATAATTCAATAAATATATACCGAAACTTAAATTGTGTTGCCTTTGAATTTTCCTTAAAAATCGACATAAACATTTCGGACATCTCAATATTTATACAATATTACCATATTCCGAAAGATATAGTTGAATGCGGAAAAGCTGATTTTCAATTTAAAACATCTTTTTACGATTCGCGTTAATTTTCCTAGTTTCCATGTTATGAAAAAGAAAACTGAAGAGTTCCATTTTATGAAATAAAGTGAATGTTTTTATTGAAATATAAAATTTGCACACAATTTATAGTACAAATTATGTACCTATTTTCGTCTTGTGCTGTTGCACACTGTCACACATGAGCTCACCTCTTACGCGAATGATTAGAGGTGTATACACACAAGTGCATAACAATAACGCCCGAAAAGAATAATTATTAACTCAATAACAAGAAATAATCCGCCGTGTATGTGTGGATATATAAGTTAATGTGCAAGGATTTAAATATGCGCTGTGTTCTCTTCAGTTTTCGATTTAATATTCTGAATTAAAATTCGTTATTGTATTACAAAAACTCTTCCTGTAGTCTACTCGATATTTGCTTCGACCAATCTCCAACCAATAGTATCTCAATCGCGTTTCTCTCGCACTCTATATTCCCACACGCGTTTATTCTCTTTTATTCTAATACTTAACCTTTTTCACCCCATGCATTTGATCATTTTCACCCAAAATTCCTCAGTCTGGCGCCATCTTAATTGCTCGTCTTTCACACCTTACAAAGGGATCTTACGGTAGTGGACATCGCTTTTGAGACGGTACTCTCAAAGTTATAGTACTATGCAAGTTCTAGTACATACCTACCTAGTCAAATCCTAATGAGTTTCTTCAAAATGGGTCTTCGGTTTAAATATTTTGATTTAAATTTTGATATGTACACAATAAATGAATTACTTGAATATTTCGAACAGAACAAGTTTTGGGTAAGTCGGTAGAGTGAGTGACTTACGAAGCTGTTGGTAGTAGGATCGAATATTCCGGCCCTATATTACTACTATTTTTTTTTTAGTACAACTTTAAAATGCAAAAATATGTTTGTATAATAAATCTCGCTCTACCGACTCGCTCAATATGACTCACTCTATCGATTTATCCAAAACTCGTTCTGTTGAAAAGATTTAAGTAATTTGTTTATTATGTGCGTATCAAACTTTAAATCAAAATATCTCGAAAACGAATATCCATTTTGAAGAAACCCATTAGGGTTTTTTAATATTAGATATGTACTATAACTTGAACCTACTATCGTCTCAAAAGCGATGTCCACAATCGTATGATTTCCTTGTTAGTTCCTTAACATCTTGTTCTTCCTTTCAAACGCTCGTCTTTCACGGAAGCACTTTACTCGTTCGTTCTTTCCAAACACTTTACATTTTCTCATGATCACACGCATTTTGTTACGTTTCCACGCATCACCGCGATATATTCAACAGCGTTGAAACTGTAATTTAAAAAAATACTATCGATATCTCCGTCGTAACATTCGTGCAAACAGTGAATATGATTACCGAGTACAAAAATCATTTTAGCGCAACATAAATGCCGCCAATAAATAATCTGAACATATTTATTACTAGAAAATGCTTAAAAACAAAAGAAGAACTGTTATAAAATGTATATAACAATCTGCAAAACTTTGCGCTTAATAATAGTTTTAAATTTCTTTTAACAGCTCGAAGTAACAAATCGTGTTAAAATATCAAATATAACATTCGACAAAAAACATACGTAGTTCATATGTATATGTATAAACAATCATGAGGAAACATTAGAGAAAATTAAATATAATTAAAATGATATGAAACAAATTTTACTGATCTTGCTTACGAAATAGATTACGGTTCTGCAGTGTGGATCCGCGAATTTTTAAAACTTAGAATTTTCTCTAACAAAAACAATAGAATACTAATCCCTAAAACTACAGTCCGCAATTCATTTTATATACGCATTGTGAGTCGTGTAAATGATCGATTATATCAGCGCATCGTTAAGAAGCTATTTAAATTCCCGCTCTGGACAAATAACCTCCACAGAAATCCAAATTTCTCCAAACATCGAAGAACATCACGATTTTGGATAAATATGCAGCAACACATTGACACACACACAGACTTCCAGAACAGGATATGGCATAATAGCATAAAAAGAAGCTCTGTACAATTTACTGAAAGTCATCTCGATATTTTCAGGCAAAATTTTTGCAGCGTTAGACGTATTTATGATAGAAACTAATTAACTTTTTACATGAAATCTATTCAATGATTCGTTAACCTTATAAAATGGAGAGCGTAAATGTTGTCGCTAATACCATATAAGGAGACATGCCTTTTAATACGCAATTAGAATAATGTTCTCCTGCTCAAATTGTTAAGCAGACAATTAATTAATAAGAAACAAATAATTCGTTTTAAATGTTTGATTAAACGCTAGAAAATTAGTTACATTTTAAATCCTAGAATTTTTAGTTCAATATATGCAGTAATTTACACTGATGCAAACTAATAATTACTATCGGTAGTTTTTTATTTTCTTAACAAGAAAAACAAATTACTTACATCATCCCGGTGGTTATTTATATTACTAAATACATCAAAATTCAGTACCTAATTATTGTATTGCACTTCAATACATTAGACTAGTATGTTGGAATACAGATGTTTGAAAATTCCACATGAATCGATTTCAATAATAAAAGTACTGGTTTTTAATATATTCAAATGTACGGCAATGTGTTCGATAAATTGTAATATAATTAATGATTACATATTTGTGCAATTTCAATGCAATTTAAGTAATTTCATGAAACGAGTAATGCATTGGGTTGTTCGGAAAGTGATTTCGTTTTTTTTTTTGGTAAAAATGAAACACGATTTTTTTAGAGTGTATGAATATTTTATTAAATTATATATTCTCTATTTTGGAAAACGAAATGACTTTCCAAACAACCTAATAACTATAATGTATTGTACAATCGGTAAGATTGTTATTATATTTTTAAGCATAGAATATTTTAACAGCTACGTTAAAGGTTCGAAATTTTAGAATTTAAGTAAAACTTAAATTTGAATAAATTTAATTTTAATAATTGTCTACCAAGCAGTATTCATAATCATTTTAATTACAATAAAGAGAAAGTTTACTGTGTCAAATTTACAACATTAAAATTGCAATTCTATTTACAACGATACACATATTATCCGTTTGTAGAACATAAAAATATGTTTCTGTTTGTATTTATATTATTTCCGATGAGATTTAAGTATTCGTGTTAACATATGATCGCTGCATAGAATATATGAATAATTCGAGGTGCTAAGAATGAGCACCTTTGTGGTAGTGGTAGAAATTGGCACATGCAATATTGATAGAGTAGGAGCAGTTATTAAATAATGCAGTGTTACCAACATGGTACAAACGGAAAAGATTAAATCAAAAAACTATTTTAACATTATGTTTGTTTTTATAGATAAAATACTTCTTTATACGCTTCTGTATTATAATTGTGAATGATAAAAAGAATGAAAGTATAGAAGTATAGATAAACCGGATGAAAAACTGTTATTGTATTTTTTGCAGTAACTTCAAATAAGGTTGAAAACATAAAGGCGCTAATTTGAGAAAGAATTTAAATTGTATAAAACCCTCTAATTTATTACATCACAATATTGGTTTAACAGAGACCATTACTTTTACTTTTAGTATGTAATGCTTGATTAAGGTAAATTTACCAGTATCTAATTTTACTTTAAACCGTTTAAAGAATTCAATAGTATCAGTACGTCAAAATAGATTCATTTCTAATTCCTTGTAACCATCACCGTGGTGTGTGAAATTTCAATTTACAGTTTCAGCTTACAGTTGCATATACAATTAGCATGTGAAGTGATACACAATCAATTTAATTCTGTATTCAATTCGGTGACGAAACGTTATACGCAGTCGGGTTAAAACATCAAATAGCAATACCACGGTAGGGATTTGCATATTTACTCAATTCCCATGGATATATCTATGGTAATCGTATTAAAACCAATTTCGCAGGTCAAATTTTTCTCAGATTAGAGTGACACGCAGCAATAGTGAATGGTGTTTATGTGTTTACTTGTCTGAGATTGTTTTTTTGCTGTCTATTTGTTAGAATATATGTTTTTCTGTAATTTTAAAAATTTTGGAGATAAGCGACTTCGGTAAAGATACTCAGATTTATGAAACAATTGTAAAACGTAAAGCATTGAAATGGGAACACTTAAATATCTTTATTAATTATAACTGTATTCAAAAATTGCTTAAGACAACGTTACACAATTTTACAAGGTAAAGGAATAATTTTAAAAACAAATTTTTTCAAATCGCTACATGTACTTCCTAAAATCGTGAAAGTCAAAATATATGAATTCGTCGTGCTAAGAGAAATCGAGCAATCCCTCACTATGTTACAATCTGAGATTTTGTTTCCACGATATAAGCAGTTACAATTTTATTTCAAGCGTGTTAATAGGACTATGTGCATAAAAATATAATTAATGTTTTATCATTTCTTCTACAAATACGATTTACACTATTTTACCTAGAAGCATAATGTTTTCGGAACAAAAAAAATCATTTTTGTTTACTGTATTGATTTATTGAATTAATGTTAAGTTACAATGTGTATTTTATCTTTGCACGCATTTTAAGTTTAAATTCTTTATGAAAAGAACCATGTGGAACCCAATAATCGAAATATTGTCGTTAATAAATGATTAACTCTATGGTCCTGCTGTCGCTCGATATAACAAAAAAAAATTCTTTCTCGAACCTCACATATCTTGAATACTTACAAGTGTAGAAAAAATCAAATTTCGCATTACTATAAGAATAATTTATATTCATTTGTTAACAACTAGAGATAAAAATTATTAGATATAAGATAATATTGCACTTGAATGTTAATATTGTAAATTTTAAATCTTCAAAAGTTGTATTTTTTATTTTACTTACCATGAATAATTGTTCTTTTTATCTCTCTCTCGATATATATATATATATATATATATATATATATATATATATTATTAAACTATCTAATCTGTTTAACATTTTACACGATATAAATGTTTTTATATTATTATTTTTATTCTGATCCATTCAAATCATATATATTTATATAACATAATAATTTCAATTCTTTGAACTTAAGAAAACAGTCAGTGTCACAAAATCTTTTATTCATATCTGAAGATGCTGAAAACTATATCTGTTAGTAATTAATACGCACATTATTGAATATTATATACAATAATTTAGATTCTATTACATGCTCGTATTTTGTATAGAAGCTCTAATAGAACAGTGTTTGTTTCTTGCATACAACTGAACGTGACTTTCGTTTAACGTTACATTTTCGATACAGCGAAATGTTCGTAAACAACGCTTCTTAGTTTGTTATGTTCTTGTTTATTTGATCTTTTTTCCGGTTTTAATCCATTGTTTGCAGTATTTTTAAACGATTAAAAGTTGTATTAATTATTTAAATTTCCACATCAATATTTTATGTTCAAATCGTTCCAAACAACTCTTGTGAGACTAGTGGATGAATTTAAGATTCTTTACACCATTACGACTAACAAATGGCAGTAAAAACAACACAATTTTTATTCATGCCAAACAAAATTATCGAAACGTGGATTGTGATTTTTTTCCATATATATTTTTTGAATATTTATATATTAAACATGATACGAATAACAATACGAGAACGTTAATGAACATATAGTTTGTGTATAGGTTAAATGAAAACCTTCATTAAATATTCCTATTTTTTCCTGTGCAATGAGATACGGTCCTAATAATTTCATTTTGATCATTTACGTATTGGTAGTACGTGCATTACTGTGAAAGTGTAGTATGTACAAACATTAATTGAACAATGTAATTTAAATGAGTCATTGTCGATCGAATTTCTGTATCTTTTTACTTAAACATCTAACAAGTTACCCTAATCAATGCGTGACCCTTTATTTAAGCTATGTAATAATCTTCACAATTCTAACTTTCTCCTCACTCGTAAACACTGAGCCATGCGTGCCTTATGAATTCTGCGCCATCTTAGTCTTTGTGTCCACTGAAACTTCTTAAACCTTATATTTTAACCTTTCCTCTCTTATTTAAGATAAATCACGAGAAAAAAGATCTCGACATACCTCTACTATTTATTGTTGTATCGGAAGACTTTTCAAGACAAAGTTTCATTATTCATGCATACAAGATAGGAAACAAATTTTTTTCAAAGTTATTTTCTTTTTTTTTTTCTGTTTTACCCGATTTCAAGATCATCGATAATTTTTTTTAACGGAATTATATATTTTTCATTATAGTATGTTATAACCAATATCAATACAAATTCATAGATCTAGTATTCTATATCCTTGAAGCGACTGAAGAATTTAGATTTAATAGTATTAGTAGTATCGTGTCTGGAATTATCTTACTTAAATCAAATTAAATGTCAAAATGCTAAGATTTAGCATTAACACATTCATGTAATAGTCCTGTAAGGCTTCCAATAGCGTTATCGATCATTTTTTATGAAACGTTTGCGTAAGACATGATTATTCGTTCTATCGTGTTCTCTGAAGGAAGTATTGCTTCCTCGCAGTAGATATCATCTTTTAATTTTCCCCGTAAGAAGAAATTAAATGGACTACGATCAAATAAACATGCTGACTATAGTATCGGACCGTTGTAGAACCAGTCCAACAATTTGAATATGTAATGTTTTAAAAATTCTGTTGCAACTCGTGAAAAATATGCGAGGCATCATGCTTAAACCACATCACTTGGCGAATATCTAAAGAAATGTTTTCTAAAATGTTCCGGAAATAAAGTGGAATCTAATTATTTTACTATTAAAAATCCCGTACCAAGATCTTTGTTTACCAATTTGTTTTTTTAGAAGCTATGAAAATGTGAATACGTATGAATGTGAATGTGAATACGTTTAGTGCTGATTCACTAAAAATTACAGCGAGGTTTTCAGAGGTCTAACATTATATTTGATAATGCACTTATAAACACTAGTTTATATCGAGAAAGACAAATTCTTTTATACTTTCGATTATAAAATTTTGCTGTAAGCTGTGAAAAATGAGCAATGATGTATGATGCATCCGTCTAATACAAAAACTTGCTAAATATATCGCCTTGTTTCATGAGTCTGAACATTTAACTATGCGAACTTTTAGTCCGATGAAAGCATACGTAAACATAGTCATACTAATTCAAACTGTATAACGTCTATTTCTTCTATACTTGCTGCTATGAGTAACAACAAACTAAACGGTGGAATTTATTTCGAAGTTGAGAGAAGATTTTAAAAACCAAAATTTTAATTTATTTAAATTTATTAAAATTGACATTAGTTTTTGTATATGAAGTAACTTCTTTCTATGCAGGAGACATTGATAAATTAATTTAACAATAGGAAAAATTTCACAAGGAATTAATAACTCTGTGGATAATTAATAATATATTTTGCATACCTGTGCATATTTCCTTTGAATACAATTTAAATCAGATAAAAATTGAAAAAGACTTATAAAATGATACGGTGCAAATAAAATATTCAGGTGTAGCTTTTAACATACTGACTGCCACATCAATTTCATAAAACTTTCCTTGATTACCGATCTAAGTTTTTTCATAATTTATAATTTAACTGAACACTTTCTTTTACCAACTTAATTTAAATTCTTGCAAACGATATATGTACTTTGAAACACCCGTTTGGATTTTTATATAGCGTTATTTATAATTGAATGCCATGCCTTCAGAAATAACATCGTAATAACTAAAACATCAGTGACAATCATATTTGCATGACATGATAGTAAACGTGTTAAATTATGGGTGTATGTATACAGGATGTTCACGTTATTACTAGTCAACGATTTTTTCGAAAATTATTATGATTAGAAAAAAATGAGAGAGGAAAAAGGTTTATAGTTTTTTTTTTTATCAATAGGACACTGTATGTTAATTTTGCATATTTATATTATTTTTCAAGAAATGAAGGTGACCTTTAATTTTTTAAATAAAATGCCATATATTTTTTAACATATTGTTTAAACAAAATAATGTTTTGCAGTGTGGGTAGTATTCGGGAGAAAGAAAAGTACGCTAGTTCTTTTCGTTAGCTGGTCTTTATTGCGGAGCCGGTCGTATTGCGTGGTCGTGTCGGTCGGGTCGAAGATCGGTCGTAGACTGATCGCCCCGGGGCTCGTCGCCGTCCCTTCTTTTTCCGACAATTCTTTAGGGCCCGGTTTATCGCCATTTGTATATATCAAGCGGCGACGGTCTGGCGGCGTGCTCGAGCACGGGCCGCCACATCAGCCCCCTTGGTGAAAATAAGGGTACGCTTACGCTTATCGGTTAGCCCGCAACGTAGCGGTCGGGAAAGTGAACGCGTCTACCCGATTTCGTCGTGCGTTTGACCTGCTCGTTCGTACGGGATTCCGCGGTGTCCTTGTCGACCTTCCGCGGTGGGGGTTTGCTGGTTGCGTCCTGCCTGTCGTCCTGTAGCAGGTAGGCTGGTTTGAGTCGGTCTAACGACACTGGAACCACCCAATCCTTAACACGGATGTTGAAGTGCTTCGGGTGTCGCTCGACTACCTCGTAAGGGCCGGTTGCAGGGCGCCTTTGAGGTCGCCGTGCCTCACGAACACGTGCGTCGTTGTGGTGAGGTCCTTGAAGATGAACAGCCTTTTTGTTTCCGTGGCGCGTTACAGGTGTCGGGTGCAGCCCACG
Organism: Ptiloglossa arizonensis; assembly: GCF_051014685.1. Taxonomy (NCBI): domain Eukaryota; kingdom Metazoa; phylum Arthropoda; class Insecta; order Hymenoptera; family Colletidae; genus Ptiloglossa; species Ptiloglossa arizonensis. Next base: position 880,833 of record NC_135057.1, read on the forward strand.
GAAATGCTCTCGTAGTTTCGCGACGTACGCTTCTTCATTGTCGTTCGCGGTTCGCCGCTCTATCAATAATTCGCCCGGCAGGTGAATCGGCTCGCCGTACAGCATTTCGGCAGGAGTCGCTTTGATGTCGTCCTTCCAGGCGGCTCGGATGCCTAAAAGGACGACCGGTAACGCCGAGGCCCAGCTGTCCGCGTGGCACACGATTGCCGATTTCAGCTGGCGGTGGAATCGTTCCACCATGCCGTTCGCTGCTGGATGATACGCAGTTGTATGTAGATGTTTCGTCCCAATCAGGAGCGACAATTGTTCGAATAAGGCGGATTCGAATTGTCGGCCCTGATCGGTTGTGACTAGATGGGGTGCGCCAAACCGGACGATCCAACCCGCGAGTAACGCATGCGCTACCGTCTCGGCGGTAATATCTTCGACGGGGAACGCTTCCGGCCAGCGTGCGTAACGATCGACGCACGTTGTTTGTGCCTCACGCCGACTTTTGTAATGGTCGGTAGAGATACTGTGTTGAAGTTACAAATTGTAGTTTAAAATAATATAATATTTATAATTAATACAGTAGATACAAGTATAAGAAAGCGACGGTGGAATATTTGATGTGATCGTGATCGTTGCGTAGGGAGTTCACCCGCGTTACGATTAGTTGACCTGTTCCTTCAGGTCGGTTGTAAAAGACTGTCGAAATCTTGTGGACGCATCCTGGAGGTAAAGTCGTCCTTCCCCCTCCATGCGTGCTTGGTGTCGCGTGCTTAGTGGTGCCGTGCAAAATCCAACGGCTAGTCCCGTGGATTGCAACTGCGTTGCGTCAGCCGTTGTCCACTCGAATTCGGGGAAGGTCATCTCCTTAGCTCTTGACCGCCGCGCCGCGTTGTTTAGGCAGCGGTGTCCTATAGAGAACATTCTGGGAATCGTTCCTGCTTGTAACGCATGCCGATCCTCGCGGTGCTACCTCCCGATAGCCTGGCCGCCCGATGCGTGCTCCTTGATGTGTCCCGCGGTGGTTTGATGCCTGCCGATGGTTCGCTGTCCTTGTTCGTGTAAAGGGAGCCGCAAAGTCCCAACACACGTTACGCAATATCGGTACCCCCTTGACATCGGCAACGGCCCGATGATGTCCACGTGGATGTGCTCAAAACGCCCCGACGGCGTATCAAATCTACCGGACGGTGTAGACACGTGCCTACTGGTCTTCGCTCGTTGGCACGGCACGCACGCCTGTGCCCAGGTTCTACAATCCTTCTAGATATCTGGCCACACAAAACGCTGTGCTACTAGCCGCGCGGTCGCTTTGCCCCGGGATGCGCGAGATCGTGGATGGAATCGAAGGCGCGTTTTCGAAACTCCCTCGTCACGAATGGTCGCAATGAGGGAGTCGTCGTGTCGCAATACACCGCCGAACTTCCGTCGGGAAGCGCAACTCGCTTCAGCGCGAGTGACGTGTTCGATTGTAGCAACGCCCGTAACTCCTCGTCTCGCTGTTGGGAATCGGCGAGTTTTGCATAGTCGAGGGCCTGGGAAATTTGCGCGACCCGTGACAAGACGTCGGCCACGACGTTGTCTTTCCCGGACACGTGCCGGATGTCGGTTGTAAATTATCCGATAAGGTCTAAATAACGAAACTGTCGAGGGGTATGTTTCCCCGGTTTTTGCGCGAACGCTAAAGTGATCGGTTTATGGTCGGTAAAGATTGTGAATACGCGGCCTTCCACCATATGCCGAAAGTACCTGACGGCTTTATACATTGCCAGAAGTTCCCGGTCATACGGACTGTACTTCCGTTCGGCCTGCGTTAGTTTTTTTTCGTAAAGAAACCTAATGGTTGCCATCCGTCGCCCGATCGCTGCTGCAACGCAGCTCCCACCGTGAAATCGGAAGCACCTGTGAAGAGTGCCAAAGGCAACGAGACGTCGGGGTGCGCAAGCAATGCCGCCCGCGCGAGGTTGTCCTTACACCGTTCGAACGCTTCGATTCTGTCCGGCGACCAGTCGACGGGGGTCCGACCCTTGACGTTACCCTGAAGGGCTGCATTTAGGGGGGCCTGAATCTCTGCGGCGGCAGGCACGAAACGCCGATAGAAGTTTAGCATACCCAGGAATTGTCGCAGTTCTTTAACTGTCTCTGGGCGTGGGAAAGTTCGAATTGCTTCGACTTTTTGCAGCAACGTTCGTGTGCCGTTCGCGTTCACCGCGTATCCCACGAACGTCACTTCCGGCGCGCCAAAAACGCACTTCGCGCAATTCACGAGCACTCCGTACTCGTTCAATTGTCTAAAAAGTTCGCGTAAATGATGTTCGTGCTCTTCGACCGAGCTCGATGCCACGAGAATGTCGTCGATATAAACGTAGCACCAATCGAGTCCGCGTAACACCTCGTCCATAAAGCGCTGGAATGTCTGGGCCGCGTTTCGTAGACCGAACGACATCCAAGGGAACTCGAACAGCTCGAAAGATGTAGTGATGGTGGTTTTAGGGATATCGTCCGGGTTCACTGGGATTTGGTTGTACGCCCGCACTAAATCTATCGTCGAGAACAACGTCTTGCCGGCCAGACATTGCGCAAAATCCTCGACGTGAGGCACCGGGTATTTATCCGGGATTGTTCTTGCGTTCAACGCCCGGTAGTCCCCGCACGGTCGCCATTCGTCGTTTTTCTTCGGGACCAGGTGCAGGGCCGACGACCAGCAACTTTCGGAACGGCGCGCTGTTCCGTTCCTCACCATGGCCTCGAACTCCGCTTTGGCGATTCGCAGTTTGTCGGGAGCGAGACGTCGCGGTTTACAAGACACTGGTGGACCCGGTGTGGTCCTGATGTAGTGGCACGTCTCGTGTCTCGTCGTGCGGTGTCCTCCTGATGGTCGCGTGACGTCCGGGAACTCGGCAAGGATCGTATGAAATCTAGATTCCCCGGATATCGCTTTTACGCTTCCCGCGCGATTTTCGACCATGCGTCCAACCGTCGATAACGTGGTTAACGCGTCCACCAGTTTTTTCGCTCGCAAGTCGACGAGAAGGTTGAAAAAGCTTAAGAAATCGACGCCTATGATCGGGGTTGTAACATCGGCGATGACGAATCGCCACGTGAAATCCCGTCTCAGTCCCAGGTTTAAACGGAACGTGACGTAACCGTAGGTCCGGATCGTCGACCCGTTCGCCGCGTATAGCTCGTACGTCGTCTTTTCGTGCACCCCCTTCGCGCGCGACCGCGGAAAGCCCGATTGTTTTCCGTCACATAATTGCACGGCTGGCGGCATTTTCTTGCTGCGGCACCGAACGTCCAATGGTACCAGCAACGGCCGTCATCGGGGGGAGGCGAGGCACTATAATAGTCGCGTGACCTCGAAGGGCTCCGTCGGGCGTCACGCGACGGCGGGCGCGAGCGGCGGTAATCGTCTCTGCTGACGCGGAGGGCTGCGATCTCACGGCGCAGCTTGGCCAGCTCCGCGTGGATCCCGTCGGGTGCGGTCGATGCGGCGGTGACCTGTGTACCCGGTGTCACCTCTGCCACGGCGTCGGCGAGAGAAGCGAGCTCGGACAAGCTTTCTTTCTTCTGCGTTACCAACACCGATTGGATACTCCGAGGAAGGCGCCCCAGCCACAGTATCCTCAAGAACTCGTTCGACACCGTGTCGCCCGCGAGGTTTTGTAACCGGCGCAGGAAAGTCGACGGCTTCCGGTCGCCGATTTCTTCGTGCTCCAGGAGCGTACGGATCTTTCGCTCTCTGGTATCCGAGAGGCGTCGGATCAGTTCCGCTTGAGGAAGATCCGTCATCGTTGCCGTTGACCTTCTCCCAATTCACACACCAATTCTTTCACGATCAATCACGCCGGGGTCACCAATTATGTGGATATTCGGGAGAAAGGAAAGTACGCTAGTTCTTTTCGTTAGCTGGTCTTTATTGCGGAGCCGGTCGTATCGCGTGGTCGTGTCGGTCGGGTCGAAGATCGGTCGTAGACTGATCGCCCCGGGGCTCGTCGCCGTCCCTTCTTTTTCCGACAATTCTTTAGGGCCCGGTTTATCGCCAGGCGACGATTGACATGACCGCCGCCAACTTCGTTGCTGCATTTGTATATATCAAGTGGCGACGGTCTGGCGATGTGCTCGAGCACGGGCCGCCACAGCAGAACTGTTGGGAAGCTGAAATTCATTATTCAAACGTACAAAATTTTTGTTCGAAGAACTCTTTTCCAAGTCTCAATATTCTTGAAATATCGAGGGAAATGTGTTTTTCTCTTGCAACTTTGAGGGTTCATTTCACACCTAGATATGGGTAATAGAAGATAAAAAAAAAAATACGTGTCAAATATTTTTCTAGGAACTATATTATATGTAAGTTTCATTAAAATCGGCAATTTACACTTAAGTGATGGGCCCTTGTAAGAATCAAATGCTTCATGTGCTTCCTTCAGAATGAAAATCAACCAAATAGTGAGATATGTACTCAAAAGCTAATTTTGAAACAATAAGAATTTTCCTATTGCTTTTCTAATTTTCCCAGAACAGGTACTCTTTCTTTTAAATTACTTAGTGTATTTTACAATCAATCCCTCCAAGAGAATTAGAAGCAAGTGTTAGCGTTAATAATTAATATGGGTATAACCTTAAAAATTACAGTTCTGTATAGTACAAATTGGTATTGATTTAAGTTATGTATTAAGTCTGCTCGCAAGATTTAATGGAGTGGACCTTTTTAATCGTGAAGAATGAGTTGGATGGATTAAATTAGCAGGCAGAGGATTTTTGTGACTCGATAGTTGATTTATGTGCCGTTGGCTAAATTGAGATATTTCTTGTTTAATTAGGGGCATTGATAGATCTCGATAAATTATTTCGTTTGAGACGTACCACGGAGCGCTACATATGTTTCGCAGAGTGACAGCTTGGAATCTTTGCAATATTTGAATATCTGAACTGTTGGCTGTGCCCCATAATTGTGTGCCACAAATCCAGATTGGCTTAAGGATAACTTTATATATAAGTATTATAATTTGTATTCAAGCTTTAACTTAGACCGTTTGTCTATCATCTAGTATAGATTTTATCTTCAGCTTCAGCTATATACACTTAGTTTTTATGTAATAAAAACCATGCCTTTTCCATGTTTGAAGGCTAACATGGAAGTGTCAGTTAAATATCATTTCTCAATACTTTATAAAATCACTTTGAGGAATATTGATGTTATTTAATTTAACTGGTGGGCATAAACTTTTGCGTAAAATGTAAGTGATATGATTCGATTTAGATTTATTCATGTGGGTGTTCCATTCAATAAATCAAATTATAATATTATTCAGATGATTTTGCAGGTTTCTGGAAGTTTGAGCTGGGTTTTCATGAGAAACCAGTATTGCTGTATCGTCTGCGAACGTGGCTGTTACTACATTTTGTGAAGTTGGAATGTCTGCAGTGTATAACAAATATAAAATAGGTCCAACTATACTTCCCTATGACATGCCTGAATGGATTTTATATACAGAAGTAGTTACTTCTTGGAATTTAATTTTGAATTTTCTGTTAGTTAGATATAATTGGAGAATGGGATGAAAAGATTGTGGGAAAAAACTCTTTAATTTGTAAAGAAGACCAATAAGCCAGACTTTGTCAAATGCTTGTTTGATATCAAGGAAAACGGTTAAACACTATTTTTTTCTTCTAAGTCTTGTCTTGTGTGGTCAATTAGCCTGTGGACTTGTCGTAAAGCTATATACTTGCTTCTAAAGCCGAATTGGTGTTCTGATATTATATTGAATCCTATTAGTACAGGTGTCAGACCATCTAGAAGTAATTTTTCGAATAATTTTGATAACGTTTGTTATCAAAATAGGCTGAGATTAATAGGCTGAGAATCATTGATTTGTTTTTACGATACATAAACGGTTTGATGGGAGGGGAAAACTAATATAGGTATTGTAGGTATTCGAGAAGCTTGTGTTACGAATCTTGAGAGGTGGTAGGCAAAGGTTCAAAAACCTCAGGAAAGTGTGAGCCAAAAGCTTTAGCTATTTCCTGAGGACTTCTAGCCCAGCCACCTTGGGAGTTCCTTATAGTAGGGATTTTCTTTTTTGGTTTTGTAATTTTTTTGGTAGTTTTCCAGAGGGAATAATCGGTAGCTTGAATAGGTGACAGGTTGCTTAAATAATGATTAAACGATTCATTCTTGTACGAATACAAAGTACGGTTTAGTTTTCTGATTGCTCTATTTAGGAGTTTTTTTATTTGCAAGTAATTTGTAGTTTTACTATGTTCTTCTCAGCTTTTTTTTGCAGTAATTAGTTTGGTTATATAATCAAGGAAAGCATTGCTTTCGACAAATTTCGATTACATTTTTAATACTATAAGTGTCTTTGTTATTATATTTTCATTTGAGATCTATGAAGAAGTGCTTGGTGTTTACGGTGATTGTTACTTCATGAACATGTGAGGATAATTCTTCTTTTAGTTTTTTAAATCATCAAAATGGTGTGTGTGCTTTAAGGCAACTCTATGTGATCTTTCTTGTTTGAATTGGTATGTATGAAATCTTGCATTTAAAGTTTTGAGAATTTTGATTATATTTCTATAAACATCTGTTGAATGTTATAGACAATATATCTCAATTTATGTTTTCCCACAACTTCTGGGGATTTGGTATTGAAATATTTGGTATAAGAAAAAAATAGTGTTCAACCGTTTTCCTTGATGTCAAACAAGCATTTGACAAAGTCTGACATATTGGTCTTTACAAATTAAAGAGTTTTTCCCACAATCTTTTCATCCCATTCTCCAATTATATCTAACTAACAGAAAATTCAAAATTAAATTCCAAGAAGTAACTACTTCTGTATATAAAATCCATTCAAACATGTCATAGGGAAGTATAGTTGGACCTGTTTCACATTTGTTATACACTGCAGACATCCCAACTTCACAAAATGTAGTAACATCCACGAGGGTTTTTACTTTGTCGTTATTAGTCTTTATAGTGTATTCATTCGTTTCAACTATTGGTACCAGTGCGTTAGTCATGATTTGTATATTCAAAATGTCATCAAGGAAGATAGGCGAAGGGACCGGAAATTTGATGGCAAATTGTAATTCCGGAGTTTCAAGTACTCTTTGATACAGGTATGATATTTATTATGAACACCTTTTGCTTGACATTTCATGAGGCTTACTATGGGTTTCTTTTGCTCTCGGTTGTTAATTTTCTGTGGACCGATTTGCTTTATCATGAAGGTGGGAGTAGTTGTTTAGAGCAGTCGTTTTTACCGTTTGGTTACTAGTAGAACGCTATGATGGATCTACCGGTCGATGAGTTGGGAGCGAAACAGAGCTCACCTCAACTTAGAAATCAGTTGTAACAGTTTGAGTACACTTCTAATAAAGAATACACAAGAGAACACTTTAAGGTTATATAAGAGACTCACCGTACAAACACACACAGATGTCGCCCCATGGAGAGAAAAAAGTTCATGGTGTTGCTCGCTTAGCGTCGCAAACCGAACTCCCAGAACATGTACTGATAGAAGAAAAACTCGCTTGCATTCATGCGTAAAGTCTACCAACGTTTTTTCGCTTTTTTATGTATATGTTTGTGCTTTGTCGACATTTGAACTGATCGAGATACTAAGTTGTAGTTACTGTTTTATGAACTTAAGTAAATTAATACTTATAAATAAGATAATGGATATAAGAAAACGAGGGTTTAGATGTTGTAGAGGCTTGCAGCTGCGTTTTATGGCGGGTCCGTGCTTCGGGCTTGTTAGAGAAATTGTCCACATGGCTACGGCAAGGGCCTGTTACCGAAGGTCAGGTTTATTTGTTCTTCAAGCCGAGGCACGGAGTAAGTGATGGATATTTCCCGTCATAAAACACTGCAAGCACTTGGACATGGACCCTCTGCACAGCCTGGCACGCGAGGCCCTAGCGCGGCCTTGTTGCATCATTCGAGATGCTGGAAAATTCCAGCCCAGGCCTGCAGGGGTTTGGACACCCTGCTTACGTCGCGACGCGCCCACCTAAGCCCCATAGCGATGGGCATGTCTTAGATTCGGCGGGACTAGGACCCGCCGTAATTGGTCAGTCATTCGTCGCCACCCACCCTTGATTAAGGGAGTAGGGCGAACCGAGGCGACGTTTGCACTGACCCGAGAAGTTTTAGATCAGTATACAGGATACCACCAAGACAATACAGCCAAGGGTCTACAGCCAAGGGTCTACAGCCAAGGGTCTACAGCCAAGGGTCTACAGCCAAGGGTCTACAGCCAAGGGTCTACAGCCAAGGGTCTACAGCCAAGGGTCTACAGCCAAGGGTCTACAGCCAAGGGTCTACAGCCAAGGGTCTACAGCCAAGGGTGTACAGCTAAGAGACCACGGCTAGAGTTTTGGCCTGAACGCACGGATTGACGTGAGCAGCCTCCTGCGTTAGTTCCCATCAAGAACTTGCACTCCTTGAGGGAATTACCAGCAATTCCTCGAGCTTCAACGTAATCTTGGACCTTCGAGGAAGTTCGGCAGCCGGCTTGTACATCCAGTGAGGCGCCGTGTGTGAGGACAACGCTCAACACCCCCCTGGACGTGAGAGCAGCAAGCGGCGGAGACCTCGAAGGCGGCACTACAATCTACATTGGTCCAGCCCATCGTACAACGATCAACCACAATTAGTCCTTCCAACGGGAAGGTGGTCCTTCGAGCAACTTATAGTCGGCACCATCGTGCAAACACACTCAATGCTCTGAAGATCTTCGAGATCTACCACGAGCAGCTACAGATGTACTAATAGAACGGTGATCGACTGAGTCAGGGATTCACCCGTGTTCTCCTCAGTCGATCTTGGCCCTTGGCGTCGATTCTGAAGACTGCCTTTTGTGACTGGTCGCAGCTTCGAGGTAAAGGAGTCATCTTTGCTTTTCGTGCGTTCCTGGCGTAGTTACAAACCCCAGCAGCGTCAAGCCCGCGTGGGTTGCAGCTGTGTTGCATTGCCTATGTGCAACCAGTCGATGTCCTGGCCAAAGTCTTGGCTGATCATCTACACTGCACTTGGCCGTTACGTCCTATCGTTCGACCTGGCGAGGGATCCTAACAGTCGTTCTTTTTGGTCGCAAATTTACCTTGTATTCTGAAAACATGCTGAACTTCTTGAGATTAGAAACTCTTTCGCAATACAGTCTTCTAACGGAGTAGACGCCAAATGAGTGAATTTTGAAAGCAACTGCACAGTCCTTAATGTTTGCAACTTTGGCTTTCCTCACTGACACAAACGAATATGCAAGAGTCCCAACAGCATAATTATTCAAGCAAGTCTACATACTAATCTATCAATAATGTACGCCATTCTAAAACTGATTGTGAGTATAACAAATATTATTTTCTTTATAAAATAATTCTAAGTTTAACCGATGAACAATTGAATACTAATGGGACTATCGAGACTTTCGTTACTTCTTTAATAGTGATAAATGTATATAGTGTATATAGGCTGTTATAAATGGTTCTACTTAAACAATTACATATATATTTTGGATGAATTACTATTATGGTTCCGGGATAAAAAATATAAAGAAAATTTTCGAAGGACTCAACAATTACAGACTCGATTATTATCAAATGTTAATCATTTATCTTTTAATATTATCTGTACAAATTAATTCTGATTAGTTAAACATAGCAATAGCCCAATATGGCAGATTTAGTCATACACTCCGTTGCGTCGCAAATAGTGAGGGATAAATTCTATTGCCCCTCATAAACGGAAAAACCTTCATTTCTAAAAATCTGGTGAACAGCTGTCTGCCGATCAAGAGAAGACACTTCATAAATCGATTATTCGTACGGCATCCCTGCAATGCGTGACGCTTAATCGTCTATAGTTTAAATATCGTATACCACCGCCACCGGAAAGTCGCATAATTTCCTACTATTTTACGAGTTTTAGTAAAAATATTCGTCCTCAGCATCTCGACACCAACAGAATTGACCAAAAACAATCACTAAAGACGACCGAACTTTCTTCAAAAGTTACATTAAACATTTGGTCGTGACTTAACCATCTTCTCAAGTTGGCTGTACTCCATTAAATCGAAGTGCAGCCATCGGAACGATACAACGCTCAACATTTCGGTACTTCGAGCCGGAGCACTCTTGTCGCTTAACACATTCTAGCAAGTATTATAGGGAAGAAAAAAGATCTTTTCTTCTATTCAAACGATTAATATTTTCTACTCTATTCGAACAAATTTTTGTTGAAGCAAATATTAATTCATTTTTCACTGTCGCTCATTTTAGAGCACCCTTCACTCTTTGCAATACATGAACCTTATTTGTGCATACGAAAATTTCACTGAAAGTATTGTCCTCATAATTGAGTATTAGTTAAGTGTAATTTGAGACTAATATTATAATTGTAATTCAAAGTGTAAATGTGTTGATACAAAGTGTTGATTATCAATGAAAGCCCGATGCTACTTGTCTACAAAAGAATATAGAAGTAAAAATAACTAGATAATTGGTTATAGAAGAGATATGTAAATTCAACAAAATGAATCACACTGAATACCGTGTTTCCTTGACCACCCTAAAAAAGAGGAGTCTGTAAACTTTTCATGCTTTTCTAAAAAGTATTTAAGATTTTTATCATAAATAGAGTTAGGTTGTAAAACAGTTTTTATTGAACCCTGATTATTCGCCGTAGCACAATCGCCGTTCTATATATTCTATATTCATTTTGTTTTTCTTTTCTTTCTAGTTCATGTTTGGTTATACAATGCAATACAAATCTTAAATAAAATAAATAAACATCCAAGTAATTTCCTTTTATGAAAGAATAATATTTTTGTATATCAAATGTATATGTACAAAAATGTTTCATTCTCATAGAAATCTAAGAATGGGAGATTCTGCGTTAGTCTCTTGTAATTTCATTCACACGACTTTCCAAAGATACGATCATATTTACTCTCATTTAGCATTTAAATGAAAACACGTCGTACATATGTGAATTATTCGATTTTCGTAAGTACGTCTGCATAAAAGTATTTAGATGGTTGTTCTTATATTATAGAAAATGATCCAGCGTAACACGAGTGCTATATATTATACATAGATATATAATACTTTACAGAGAAGAACGCTTAGGCTTAAACGATGCCTAAGCAGGATTTAGGTAAGTCTAAGGCAGATCTTGCATGTGAGCGTACTATTCTCGTTTATCAATATAGAGGACCAGCCAATATTTACAAGCTCCCTTTAACAGCTGCAGCTTACCCCTAGAGTACGGAATTTGCAATACTGCATCTTAATTGAGAACATGTACGCGTGTGTCGCCAAACTATTAAAAATTCAAATCTGATTTTCTAATTCTGGAGAGGATGTCGAATTTCGTGCACTTTTTTTACAGGCTCTTTTTGTTTCGCGCAAAGCTCAATATCACCGGTCAACGAGAATGGAAAATGTGCCGCCATCCAGCGGAGAATTTCTATTTTTCTTTCTTCTCCTTTTTACAAATAAAACACTCGTAAAGGGGTTTTGCGGTGAAGTGATAATTCTTCCTTTCGTGTGCGCACGCTTCAAAAAAAGAATGTCCGAAATATCGAGCTTGATTATGCCCTAAATACAGTCCAGCTTTTATTTATAAATTATCGCGAAGCACTCAGTGTGCGTGGACTTTTGACGAGTGACAGTTCGAGAACAATTTGCTATTGGGGGCAAGTGCAATCAAACGACTTTCGAATAATTGAATTACCGTGGTACGGTTATGTGTAAACTACGTAAAAAGATGGTCTTGTGTACCGTTTTATCATTGATTTCTGGCTTGTTATATATTTATATTATTTTATTAGTATATCGGGATACTTAACAGTAAAGCTCCGTGCCTTACCATTTTCGAGATTCCCTGATATTATTTTAGAATGCCGAAGAAATAAATTAACAGTTACTTACTAGAGTGACAATGGGGTTAAGGATGGACAAAAATTGTAGAGGAAAATTTTATTCGGTTTAATGACGTCTATCATTCTATGATATGATCTTTTCCTCCAAGAACAAGTTGCAGAGTGCAGTTGCACGTTTTTAGAAAATTAAATCACTCGAAGTCATTCTAACTATAAAGTCATTTTCTCATATTTTTCATTGCCTTGTTTAATTGATCAGATCTAAAATTTGAACAATCCATCTTTGTTCATTCTTTTAAATTATTTACCAAAATATTTCGTATTATTATTTACTATAAAGTAGATCTATTTTACTTAAAGAAGTACAAACCTCATATGGATATCGTATTTACCGTCGTAAATTGTATCTATATGTATATACATAATATATACCTGTATTAATTATAATCAAGGGATGTAGTTAACAAATTAGTATATACGTACATAAATTAATTATAACTCATAGTAAATAAATTTTAAATTATCTAAATTTATCTAAAAAATCATTTAAAAATAATAATTATTATTTACTAAAAATATTGTACTCAAAATATGTTGTAATCTTTTTATTCTTATGTATTGTTCACGTAGTGTAGTAATTGAATGTATATTTTATTTCGTTGAGAAACGTTCATCAAAAATGTATCGCGACAAATATCCGAATCGGGCACAACTGAGCAGTGAATATATATTATTTTAGAAGAATAGAAAAAACTTAAGTGAGTGCATTATTTGTACAAATTAACAAACGGTATATAAAACCAGTGACGCAGAAGCTCAACCCCATTGCTTCTACACAAAAAATAGCGATTGAGCGGGGTGTCCGAAAAATTTGGTTTTCCAGATTTTTAAATCTCAAAAACTCTGTGCATGAGATTTTACCAATTCGTCCTGTAGCAAGAAACTTATATAAACTTGACAAAAGGACAGTTAAACAATGGACAGTTTAAACGGTATAATGAGCACCGATGATATATAAAAATTCGTCTTTCAAAGAGACGTAGAAATAATGAGTTAAAATGTAGACACGAATGTGTGATATGGAATTTTCAATACGTGTCTTATCGGCCAGTATTTTTCCCTTTTTAACACGTCAAACCCCGAACGATATCGGCATTTCTTGCAGTTTACATTGCCTTACCTGCTGGATGATGCATCGCTACAAGATAGAGCACCGTCTTATAACGCTCAGATGGTAACGAGATATTTATTAGAAACGTACGAACAAAAATGGATTATAACAAATAGTTTGATACCTTAGTTACCTCGTTCGCATGATTACATTCCGTTTGATGAATTTTCTAAAATGTAAAGCTATTCGCGTTATTTTGTCTGTATAGATGACTTGCAACAAAGAATTCAGATGAATTGTTCGAATTTTGGGGCTGACAAACTGAATACGATAAAAAATATTGGGAAATATGAGATACCAAATTAATATTACATTACATTTGCTGGAAGTACCAAATAATTAAACAGATTATTTTTTAAAGTATTATAAATTTTTCTAAAAGGTACAGTTATACTTTGTGAGAACGTTAAGGCATTTGGAGGAAAAATCTTATCACAGATTACTAAAGGTCATTAAAGTATACAAAATTTTCCATCACGTTTTCTTTTATTTTCTCTAGGAATAGAGTTATATCACTGAACGAACACTTTGTATATTGAACGTGATTACGTGGCTTCTTGAACGGAACTGAATTGTTCATCGCATGCTGAACTAGAGATAGAGAAAATTAGGAATAATAAATAAAAGATAAATAACTTTTAATTACATTACCAGTTGAATAAAAATAAAAATATTATTTATAAAACGAAATTAACATTTCATGTTAAACAAAGAACAATTAATTCGAATAACTGTTGAATGAAATAAGTATTGCGAAGAAATCGCTATACATTCCTTTTGTTGATTGTCTGTTATTCGAATAAAAATTTTCTTGTGAAACTTGCAATATCTAACCCGAAGTCTAATATACATATGTATGTATAATATATTACAATAATTGGATGCCAGAAGTATGAAGGACAAATTACAATTTTCAGATCAAACTCAACCATGAAGAAATTATGAACCACACCAAGAAACAATAAAAAAGTCATGTATTCCTCAAAGACATGAATTTATTAAACAAGCTGTGACAAACAAAACAAATCGCTAATAAGTTATTAGTAATAACCATAAATATTCAATGCAACTTTAAACATATACAAAAAAGAAAATATTGTATTTCACTTATCTTTATGTTAGGTACATCACGTTTACACATCGTTATTCAAGTTTTTTTGTCCTTTAAACAAACCACGTGAACATTATTATTACACGTGTGTAACAATATGACGCTCTTATCATTATACACAATGATAATATTGTGAAACACAGAGTATGCATTCCTACATAATGGTTTTGTTTCTACAGAAGGTATTTTTCACTTTCTTATCAAAATTGTTAAGTAAAATAATTCATCAGGAAGTATCGAGTATCAAGAAGTATTTATAAGAATTATAAGAAGAACTTCTTTTTCATTTAATGAAAAAATGTTTTGCGGAAGAAATAATTTTTATAACAAATGTGAGTAATAGTGCTCTTTACAATCCGAATTGCTTCAGTCAAATGTGAATAAATAAATAGGATTAGATATTAGTTCATATAATTTCAATTCTGTGTAATTGTTTGATAATATTTAAAATAATAGGTATTTTGTTAACTTTGACATCGAACTTCAAAATTATTGTAATAATTACAAGTGTATTATAATAATACTTATTTCGCATGTAATTAGCTGGGTACTTCTCCTTGCTTATTAATAAAACCAATGGGCACCTCGTCATTATATATTGTTTAAATTTAGAAGTTAGTTACATTCACAATGAAGTCTCTTCGAGACTCTTGAATATTTGTATCTCATTTAAATACTTTTGGAGCGCTAAATTTGAAGTGTAGAGGTAAAGGAAAGGAGAAAAGTAAGGGAAAAGGAAGGGATGGTGTTTCATCCTGGGCCTGTTAGTAAACTCGTCAGTAAGGCATCCTAGCAGAGCCTGCCTTATACGCCGGGACATTGGAAGATCGGTAAGGGACCGTATATATACCGACCGGAGTAGGTACAGGAACTTGCGGGAAACAGTCAGCAGGCAATTTTCCTCTAGTGGCAAGCGTAGATAGCGCCGCTACAGATTTATCGGAACGATTCCAATTGGAAACCGTTAGTTTGATAAGACCACACTAAATCATTTGAAATCCATAAAAAAATCCAACTTTGTCATGTGCAAAAAAGCGTAAAGTTTGGTAGTAACTCTGCAACGAGTCTATGTTGTACCACATACAAGAATGAGTATGCAATTATTTTTGTAATTTGTTATGCAACTATAAGTTATAAAATAAATGCATACAAATTCTAATAACTGGTGAATTTATGAATATTTATTCACAACTTTATTAATTGCTTTAATATTATATAATTAAAATAAAGTAAACGAAGTAGCGGTAGCGTAATACAATAACTCGTCATTTGTACGCATCAAAAAGTACAGTGCAAACTTACAAACACAGGAGAGAAAATAACTTGACTGTATTCTGAAACGAAGATACTAGTATTTACTTGGCAACAATCTCGCAATTTACGTTACCCCTTGTTGTATTTGGAAAAGCGGTACCTATTGTGTTCAAAATAAAGGCCAATTAATACACGGGATGCAACAAATCTATTCACACTTATTCCTTACTGCTGACTTTAAGTCCCGTGGCAGGAATGTGAGAAAAGTGTACACCTATTCTCACGTACACATTTAATTTTAGTCCGCTATTCGTCGCGGTAGTTACAGACACATATTAACTGGCTGATGAAAAAGGTAGCGAGATAGAGAGAGATAATGAGAAACACGCGACAGGCAGAGCCCCATTGGCATAGTTTTAACATATTACTATTGTACATTAGTTATACTTAATCTAGGATAACAATTTTTGATGTTTTTTTTACAATATGCTGCGAAAGCATTTGTTATAAATTACTAATAGAAATAAGTTTCTAGGAACAACAATAATTTAATAAAAATATAATTTAGAAATAAACAAAAATAAATTTTTTATTCATTTCAAAAGAAGTTATGTACAGTGTGTGACATACAACTGTCGTTACAATTTTCCAGGCACTTCCACTAATCTGATGATAAAATGTTTCAGATAAAAGTTAATCAGTTTTTGGTCAGCTACAAATTTAGATATAAACTAATTATTTTTGTAAATGTTATAATAGCTTTTATGTATGGATATACGGAAAAAATATATCCATTGCTTTCTTAAAAAGAGTATACTTTTCCTTAAGAAAAGACTTAATTTTCTGATTTTTATTATTCTGTTTGCTCTGTATTTCTTATATGCGATAATAGGAATGTCAAATTTTAATACGTTTGGAACATTGTTCAATCGGATTGTGTCATACAAACTATTTGATTCCATTAAGGAAAAATAATTATATTTCAAAATTATTTTTATTACTCCACCTATAGAAAAACTGCTAATATTACATAATATTCTTTTTTATGTTAAATAACTTTTATGGGATAAACCAGGCGTTTTATGCATTCAATATAAGCATAAACGAAACCTCAGTCGTTTATAAACTCCAAGCTTTATATTCATGTACATATTGAAATAGAAACACAATTAAAATCTATTCCTACTACTGTGGCAGAAACCATGGCTAAGACTCGAAACTGAGCAGCTCGTGTGGGAATGGGCCGTCCGTTCTCTCTTTACTCCTGTGCGGACCCGCGAGAATTCAAGTTGGCGGTAAGAATTACAAACGTATTCGTTACGCTTATACGTTTGTGGCACATTGGAACTATTGTATTATCCGTCTACTAAAAGAAGGCACAATTTATTTATATCCTGGCTCCGCCCATAGTCCATTGCCACTCCTATGATCGCAAGCAAGAATCGCCATTGGCCGACGGCGGTGATGAAGACCGACGGCGGTGATGTCAAGTCCGAGTGAGAACGACTTTGTACTAAGGTGCATCGGCGTAGGCTCCCAATAAAGCGTCAAGTATTTATAAACAGAATAATTTGCTTAAAGTTTAAATACTACCGCGGATTCGATAAGTTTCTCGTAATGAAAAAATGAATACAATTTTATTTGTGTAATAATCATTAATATTTTGAAAATTAATGTATTTATAGCGAAAAGAACTAATTTGTATTTATTAAAAATAATATAAATCCGTTTATACTTATTTCTATCAAGATAAACTCCATATAAATACAATTTACACAAAAACAAAAGTCATGTTAGTATTAAAACCAGTATAACCTTCATGATTTGTAATGTAAAGAAATATGAAGTTTATGTTTCTTTTAATTTTACTATGACTTGTTTTTGTGTAAATTGTAATTATATAGAATTTATCTAGATAGAAATGAGTATAAGCGGATTTATATTATTTTTAATAAATATAAATTACTTCTCTCCGATGTAAATAATTTTCAAAATTCACTTTCTCATTATGAGCAACTTATCGAATTAGTGATAGTATTTAAATAGGAACGAAATCATTCTGTTTCTTAATAGCTAACATTTGATTAGAAAGCTACGCCAATAGCGCAGCATTGTATCGCTCATTCTGGTTACGGTCGCCATTGGTCTTCGTCGCTGTCTTTAGCCAAAGATGATTCTTACTAGCTATCGTACGAGCGACAACGGACTACGGGCAGAGCGAGGATGTAAACACGTTGTGCCTTCTCATGGGTGGATAGTACATAGTTTGCCGAGTACTAAGTTAGGCAGTTAACCTTGTTGTTTCACTTTAATACCTTTCACTAGAACTCTCACGAATTGTATACTTGCTATAGGTACCTAAAAAAATAAGCTAGTCCACAGACGTTTGTAAGCTATGGTTTTTTTTATTCTTTATACAATCGCGACAACCTGTAAAAGTATGAAGTTATGAATATAGAAAGGATACCCCAGAAAGTTTGCTATAAAAAGTGAACTATTCTCTTTGGAATGAAGAAGATTGCACGCGGCCGTAGCAAATGCTTGTGTTCACGGTTTCTCGTGCTCGTCAATTTTTCTTGTAGCAAGTATCGGAATTTATGATTCGTGCGACCGACTTCGATTGACTAGGCATGAAAACTTGATGGAGAATAGTAATGAGAAAGAATCAACTGCAAGAACTCGGACTCAAACAGTGAATTTATTACATCAAGCAAGCAAAGATCACTTTTCGAAATTCATTTTTGGATTCGCAAGAGGAATGATCATGTATTATAAAATTAATTTAGTAAAAAAAATAAAATTCTGAAAAACGAAATGAAACATTAAAGTTCTGTAGCTTTAAAATATTACACACGTATGCATAGAATTCAAATAACAATGTGTACCGTTCCATTACTTTTACGAATTTAAAATAAAATCTTTTAGGAACATACTTTCAAATCTCTAAACTATAAAAAAATGTACAAGAATTGGATTTTTCATAGTGCTGAAATAGACCACATCATTAAATATAGTATTTATATCAATATAGGGTCAACAAAAAATATTGACCCGAAACACATTTCGCAATTATTATACTATTGTTGGAACTGTTTATCGAGGCATTCCATCAGTTAAGTTATGTTCTAAATACCTTTTCTCTGTTAAATTTGAAGTATGTGAGGTTCAAGAAGAAGTCTATTAATTTAATGCATTAATTCGTGAACTCTACATGTTCGGATAGAAATCGGTCGTTTCTTCATACTTTTAATAATTATATTGAACATAGTGTTCATCTATAAAAATACTACATCTAGCAATATCGTGATACGATACGAAATCTCTATATTTTGGATAACATAGTGGAATAATTCATTAATTAAAATAATTAGTACTTAAACAATAGCTGGATAACTATAACACAACTCTACACAAAGTTTCACAACTTTTGTCTCAACACTACCTTTCCTCCCAAAAAAGGGAAAGGCCCATATCCTCTCTCTCTCACTCCCACCACACATTTTTCTGCACCTTCATTCGTCACTCGCCAAACTTCGTCAAGGCATCGACGGGCCACCCGCCATCACCCGTCTTTTCATTGGGCCTGGCTCCAACTCCTGTTGACTTCCGCCCTCTCTTTTATTGCCATCTTCCGAGCACAGTACTTAACTATAATGTAATTCTTAACTATAACCTAGTTCTCAACTATAATGTGTTCTCTTAAAGCTACGTTTTCTTAAACCAATGATATCCTAAAATTACGATATTACGATATTGATCATTTATTTTACATTTTTATCTAATGAAATACGTTTATAAAATACGGTTTCAAGTTTTCCGAAGAAATTAATTACTTCCGACATGTTTGGTTTTAATTAAATTACGCATGTATATTTTTATTTCTACGTGTCCATACATAGTTACAAAAATGTTACTAAATTTTCCCAATTCCACATTACGTTCATTGCACTAACGTCAGTATTGTAGCAAGACGTTGGATTATCTTGAGACCAACCTCGACGTTGGATTATCTTGAGACCAACCTCGACGTGTACAAACGCCTACTCCCACAATTACAGAATTGATTTTTCATTTCCCTTGTCTGTACGGATTCATTCGTGCTTTAATAAATCATGTTCTTGTTTCGGTGCGTCAATTTCTCTTCAGGAGCAATTTAATTACAGTGCAATCGAGAAAGAAAAAGAGATACCAAATTCAACGGAAGTAATCGCATAACAGGCATAAAGATAAGTTATCTCTAACAAAAAGGACGATTGCCGCCAGTCAATAGAATTCATTCATGCTCTTGGAATACCAAAACAACTTTTCAGCATTTTTCGAGCAGCTACGAAATTGCGAACGATGAGGTCATTCGGTCGAAAACTAATAACGAACCAGATGATATTCGGTTCGGCGGTAGTGTCGAGAAGAAGAGAGAATGGTTTAACGAGGAATGGAAAACTCGTTCGGAATTAATCTCCCGTGCATTAAACCTCGCAGATGGTCACCCCTGTGGAAAAATTGCTAGCTTTAGTGAAAATTGCAGTTTATAAGCGTCGTATGAGAAAGTAAATTCTACACGATCTGCATAAAATAACCGTGAAGAGCATTTTTCCCTGTCAATTTGCATTCTTGTACTCATGATTTGTACATTTTCTTTAATCCGTGGCCTTCCTTAATCATATTTCCACACCATTTTAAGGAGACTGAAAATCGAGGATTTTTAAAAATTTTTTTTCCCATGAAGGAATAATTGAATCGGAATGAAAATTAATGAACATATACCTTATGTAATATAGATTCTCGGAACGTTGCTTGATTCTCACTTGTTGCTGTTTTTCTTAATTTGAAATATAGAAAAAAATTAACAAACAGATACGACACAATACTTTTCGATGATAAAAATGTGATTTCAGTGTGAAATGAAAAAAATTTCCTTTAATTTATTCGTTACTAGGGAAACTAAAGCTAGAGTTTATTCACATACTGTTATGTAAAATAGAATTCTTTGTAGATATGAAAACATTGTATCGAACTATTTTCTTGCTACATATCAATATTATATTTGAACAAATCTAAACGAATTAAAACGAATTTTGAACACGTTCCCAGAAACTTGAAAATATTTAACTGGAGGAATGAACGAGAGATTGATTATTTCCAGTTGTACGATCCGTAATCAATATAATCTTAGAGATACAGAAGCTTGGTTACGTATGTAATTTCGAGTTCTGAAATGAAAGTAAAAAATTTGATTAAATTTACGTACATTGGAGTTGAATAATATTTTATGTTCAAATTTAAACTCTGCTTCCAAGTCGTTCGAAGTCAGTATTCTATACATTTCATTCCATGCGATGTTTATTTAAGAATTTCTCTCAACGAATCGATAAACCGCTATGGTTATAGATATTTCAATTCTACTTGAGGTTGTTTTCTCTTAAAGCGTTCAAAAAGTTTCTATTATAATACGTTCAGATTGTACGTATTTTATTAAAAATTGTGTATTTGCAGTAGATAATAGTAAAATTTCTTTGATGTTATTATGGTTGTTCCAGGAAGGTAGAAAATGGAGTTCTATTCCTTAATATTAATGTATATAAATTATTCAGAAAATTGTATTATATTTTCGTGTTAAAGAACTATCTTTCGTTAAAATAATATTAGGACGGAAACGAAACAATTCAAAAATAGTATATCTGAAGCTAAACATGAGTTTATTATACAATCTAGTGGGTGTCTATTTATTTATAAGCATTTCTTAACTTAACCTTTCTGTCAAATTTTACCGTTTCAGGCATTTGATTGATCAAAATGGAGAATTTATAAGAATTGAATAGTGAATTAAATAAATGTTTTCGTTATATTTTTTTCACGTTACGGAAAATATGAAAAATGGTACGTGTAATTATTTGTCATTAAAGTAGCCATGTATAAACGTTTCTATTCATATACACTTTAATGTAAAATGACTTATCAAACCAAACGACAACTTCGCACCTCACAATAAGGTACATAGCAATGCATCAAAGATATTTAAGGGAATAGTAAAATAGAGTTTCCATATAAAATAATGAAAAACATACAAAAAACCTACAAGAATTCATTAGTAATAGAACAAATAGAATCATTACCTAAGCAACTTCTCATCAAGAAATAACGGATAACGAAAAACCCGTCTTTATTGCAAAAATAGTAGGAACACTTGCTCCAGGTAAAAAAGAACCAGTTCCACTATCAAGCCCTCACTATTCAAATATAATACAACGCGTAAAAAGAATAGAACGGAATATGAGCTAAGCTTCCTAAACATAAATCTTTATTACATTTGGCTACGTCGGTATAAAAGAAATATACGACAAATTTGTCGCTAATGATAAAATATGATAAAGCAGTCATTTGAACATTCTCTTGTTATTCCTAATACCTCCAAAGGCAACCACTAATATTTTATGTATGGCGCTGTATTTGTAATGTTCTACTCATACAGAACGTAATTTCACCACTGATTTAATACTACAGTTCACGCAAAATTATTACATTAGAATTCGCAGTATCAAGGTTCTGAAAATTAACCATGCGTACAACAGTAAAAAATTCCGAGTTGTAAAGTAAGCGAATTATGACTCCATTGAAAAACAGATGTTCAGTTATTTAATTATGCAGTACGTACTCACGACTCCATCTTTCTGCCACTTTAGTTGGCAATCTTATCTTTAGGCGAGTATCCAGGAAAATCGTAAATTATTTTCACAACAGTGAAAATGAAACGTGGTCATTTTTTCGAACAGTATGGAACCATAATCCAATATAATCTCACAGTATCTACGCACATCTTTGAGAGCACAAACCACGAAATATGTGTATAGCTTAACAACTTATAAACACATGTGTCTTTTTCATAATTTATTAAGAACTTTTATTACAACGGGTTAAATATTTCTATAGATATAAACATTTAACGTGTGGCGGCGCTACCCACGCTTGCCACCAGAGGGAAACTCATCACCAACCGTTTCCCGCAAGTTCCCGTACCTGCTCCGATCAGTATATGTACGATCCCTTACCGATCTTCCAATGTCCCGGCGTATAAGGCAGGGCCTGCTAGGATGCCTTACCGACGAGTCCACTAGCAGGCCCGGGATGAAAAACGCTCACCCCCACTCCTTTTTCCTACATCCGACCATATAGCCGCCAAAAACGCGAAGGTTTTTCTTTTCTAGCCACGTCGATAAGAATTCATAACTACCTTTTGATACTTTTGTCTTAATAAGAGTTATAAGAGTCTTAATAAGTTTTATCGAACGACAAAACTTATTGAACAAGCTAGTATATTAGCAATATTATCATTTCTAAACGGATCAGTTTTATATTTTTATTGAGATAAAAAGTACCGAAAAGATTTTGTACTCTTATAAGGTAAATATACAGCAGTGAAGCAAACAATAATGAATATATACGTTATCATATAACAAGTAATATTCCATTTAATCTCTTATTATGGAATCAATTTATTCCAAATTCAATAAATTATACTGCAACAAATTTCAAACAATAGTGTTTCCTTGGTGTTACGAAATTATCTAGTGTAAACTGAATTCTTACGTGAGAAGCTTTTGGTCATAAGGATCATCCACTAATTGAAGATCTTCAATTCCCATGAAATGTTTCATGTCCTGAATGTTTTCTCTTTCGACGAAAAGAAATTTCCTTGGCCCTACGAATGTGCAACAGATTATACAAATCCGTGGATGAGATTTCGTTAACTTTGAATAAGAGTCTTTGTTTGTGTCTTGTTTTATATATGAGTAAAAAATTTATTTTGTAGGAGATATGTTGGCAAGAGTGCTAGGTTGGTAGTAATGATCGCACGCCTGTTGGTAATTCACTTTGAAGGTAGGTTGGCAACAGTGTTGGAAAGCACGCCGGTAGTAGTTGGAAATGAAAGCACAGAAAGTGATGTGCGCGAGGCACGTTTGATCAAAATCAATAAAAAAGACTTAATTTCGAATTAATTAAAAGTAATATAACCGCATAACGTACGATACTTCGGCTATGGCGTGAAATTACCGGATTTCTGTGAAATCTCGAGAGCAATTTCCAAACCGCTCGTTAATGGTCTTGCCTACAACTAATAGCTGCCCTGTTTACATTTATTGACATATTCGATGGAAAATTAATAAAGCATAATAAATTGTTGTTCTTCTCTTTCTCTTCTCCTCGGATCACTGGAGAAGAGATCTTTGAGTTATTAATCCCCGTACGAGCCCCCAAATAACTGTTGCACTCGTGCGGTATATTGTAGTATATTTAAGGATATTATATATTACAGTGATATTAGTATTAAACGTAGTGTTGGTGATTGGTTTCGCTTTCTACTAAGGTAAATCGACCGCGTATTAAACTAAGCTAACCGTCTTTGTGCCCTCGGCACGCGTCTTGATCGTCTTTGTTGCTTAAGTCTTATACCGATCTTTCGTCTTAGTGCGTCTTTTAATTGTCTCGTCTTATTGTCTTCTTACTCATACTGTCCGGACACACTCTCCGGACATACCCTCGACGTCGTACTCTTACACTCAGGACACACTGTCCTGTACCGTCTGTGACATACTGTGTCCTCAAACATTCCTTTCGTACTTTATATAGTCATATCCATTCATTCTCTTTCATTCTACTACCTTGATCAAAAAGTTTTAGGACTTTATTCATAAAATCAAAAATACAAATTTATTCGTCCAAATCGATATGGTCCCCTTCAAAGTAGTCCCCATTGACTGCAATGCACTTGCGCCAGCGCTTGATCCAATCCTCGAAACACCGCTGGTACTCAATTTTCGGTATGTCCATCAGAGCCGTCTTCGATTTTGTCATGACCTCCTCTCGGGTACTGTAACGCGTTCCGCGAAGCGGTTTTTTAATTCGGTTGAACAGAAAAAAGTCGCAGGGAGCCAGATCTGGTGAATTTGAAGGCTGCTGGATAGTGTTCGTGTTGTTTTTCGTCAAAAACTCGCGGATAAGGATCGCATTGTGCGCCGGTGCGTTATCGTGGTGAAAAATCCACGAGTTGTTTGCCCACAAATCTGGCCTTTTTTGACGAATTGCTTCGCGCAAACGTCTCAAAACGCCCAAATAATATTCTTTGTTGACTGTCTGTTTTTCTGGCAAGAATTCTTGATGCACAACACCATTGTAATCCATGAAAACCGTGAGCATCGCCTTCTTTCTTGACTGAAAACGACGTGGTTTTTCGACCGACTCACGACCACTTCTGAAGCGTTCGTGCCATCGAAAAACATTTGATCTCGAAAGAGTATCGTTGCCGAAACACTTCTCCAACATATCCAAGGTCTGCGGACCGTTAAATCCGTTTTTTACACAAAATTTAATGCAAACTCGTTGATGCTCAAATGATGCCATTTTCAAAATCGAAGACACGAACAAAGGAGATGTGCTCAGTACAACGTAACTTTTACAAATATCAAGCTATGATGCTGAAATTGGAAGGAAGTGTTAATGACAGATATGGTAACCTAACAAAAAAAAAAAAGAAACAATCGGGTGATTGACAGCGACACACGGGGGACAGTCCTAGAACTTTTTGATCAAGGTAGTATTCCTCAGTCTCTCTCACTTCAGACATTCGGTCACGTTCGGCCATCCTAATCGCTCGTCTTTTCCAAGCATACCTCACTTTCTCCGAGCCACAGGTACTCTCTTTCATCCCCATGTATCCTTACACCTGGTCGTCGTGCAGGACCCCCTGTAAAGGGATCCTCGGGCCTAAGCCCGAGCCTGCTTCACTAAAAGCTGGCGGACAGATCGGCACCAAATGTTTACCTTGACTCGGGTCTGTCCGCACGTGCTGCCTTGTTTAGGCCCGCAGTCGAAGCAGGCCCAAGCGGACTCGGAAAATCCGATACTAGAAAATCATCAATATGTATAATGTTACGATTTTTTATTCCTTACTCGCTAATTTATATATTTGGTCATTCAGAAATGAGACGAATGAAAGTGGTACAGAGCGTATACTGTAAAATTTAAAAAATATAACAATTACAGACAAGATTATGTGAAACTAAAATACAACAGTTGCACGCGAGGTTTTGAATAACTAAAATGCGACAGCTGATAGCTCAATTGAATGCAGAGTAGATAGCGCTACAGAAGAAAGAGGTTCCAGAAGAGTCTGCACAATTTGCGAGTGAGGACACCATGCTTAGCTGGCGGGTATAGAGGATTTCGGGTGCTATCTTCCTGTTTAAAGACGTTTTTCTTTTTGTTTAAATTACGTAATATTACCAACATTAGATTGACCTCAAGAAAAGAAGAATAGAGAGTTTTTACTGCGTTGAGAGTTGAATCGCACGAATGAATTTTTAAGAAAAGTAATTTACTGGATTCTGTTGGCTGACGGAAATATGAAGCCGGTAGGGTACTTCCGTCTAGACTGCTAATAGGACTGCAGTGGTGAAAGGTCCCAGTTGGGGTCGGAGATGCTTGAAGGCTACCTTTGAGGAAGATTGCACGGAAAAAGATCCCATGACAAGACTAAAGACCTACGCGGTCAGAGTCAGGCTGATCATTGGTCGAGTTGGCATTGGTCCCACGCTCAACCTGAAGAGACTCTTGGCAAAACCGAAGACTGAAAGCAGTTCGTGTTGGGCAGTTACTGATGGAACGTTTCACGAGTAAACAGAGGCAGGTGAGTTTTGACAGGATTATGTAAAGGACGGTCGAATAAGAAGGTGTCGAAGTGAGAATAGAATGATACAGAAGAAACAAGTATGCAAGATGGACGACGTATTATCGAGAAAAGAGGATCTGAGTTGAAATCGATTACATAAGACCCGATTCACCGTCACGGTGCACTGCTTTGCTTAAGATATTTGCGCAATTTTCCATTGAAACTGAAAACGCATATCGGAGCAGAAGCTGACTGGAAAAATCACGCAGGTTTGTTATGTTAAATATATATATTTTAGATAGAAGTGTTTAGAGGATTGGACCAGAGTAACGTTTTTGCAGAAATCATTTGTCATTCTTCGTTTAGGAAGAAACAGTATCGTCACAAGAGACGAGAGCATAATTCCGCTTCGAGAAAATTTAAATAGAGTAGGGCTCAAATATCAAGAGTCAAGAAGAAGAACGAGGGTCCGACATTATGAGAACTTGCTCATCTAAAATTGCACGAATATCAAGGTGTATAATATCTGGAGCGAATGTATCGAGGGGCTATATTTCTGAAAATGTTTGTTTATACATATATACGATGATATCGTGTCATGGCAAAAGTAATACGCATTGTGCGGTTACAATAAATTGAGCAAAACTATCTTATTAACAAATTTCAGATGCAAAAATTTCCTTTTTTTTTAAAGACAGAAGCCTTCGAAAACGTTTGGGTACTACATAATTCGATAGTTCAATTTTTTTCAGTTGTACCATTCTTTTTTTGGGAGTGGCATATAATTAAATCTTAAATTTTAACTCATGAACCAAAACGATATTTAAATTTTGTTAGATTGATTTTTTAAATTTCTTTCGTTAATGGAATGGAACTATTTTTTATTTATATATACATGTGCAATTAAATATACAATAGAATATATCGTATAAGATGTAGGAGCCATTATTGTCATAGATGTTAGAAGAAAAATTTAATATTTTATACAAATAAGTTTAGAGTTTTTGACCATTTTACGCGGCTTCTACACTTTTTCATATTTTAAATATCGAGGTGACAATACCCCGATCTTTGATTGACAGTTTTCAAATGTCAATCACATGCAACTTTTTCTATCTATTGGAAAAATAGCATTGAAAAAATTAAATTTTGACCTATTGAAAGAAAAAGTTTGCTGGTGAAATGAATTATATCCAAATCGTGGAATGTCTAAAGAATGTGATACATAAACAAAAATTTCAGAAGTCGCTGTATTTTTATACCAGTGCGAAAGAAGAGTTTCAAACAACATTTAACGACAGATGGATCGCGTACAGCATATTGCAATTTTTTCAGAGATAGCCCACATATAAATAATTCATAGATGCCAAATGTCACAGTTGACCTTCAGATATTTTAGGAATGGTAAAATTTACAAATGACATTATTTAAGCGTTCATTTATGTCATCATTGGTTCTGTTATTCTCAATTTTTATATTATTTAATAATAAAAATGGCAAATGCAAGTTTTCCCAAATAATTCAAGTTATCGATGTTTTTAAATAGAATTGTACGTTATCTAATTCTTCATAAAATTCCTTCGAAACAAAATTAACATCACATAAACAATTCGATAAATTATAATAATTGGTCTTCTGAAGGGGACTTTTGTTGGTAATAATGGTTACAATATTTCGAAACCAAAGAGTTACAATAATTTGTCTAATTGATGTTCCTCAAAATTTTGAATTGGTTTGTAAATAGTTAAAGTTATCGAAACTTTTTTTAACATCTGGAAGATTTTTGCAGTTTATGCAATTTTTATTAACACATAAAAAGTCCGCAAGGACCAAGAAATATAAATATATAATAATAATGTATTATTTAATGAGTTAATATTCTCATGTAATAATTTAGTGCAGTAAATATTATTCTAAAATAACGTGACTTAAAAGCACCTTTTAAATTAAATCGATTACTTTTCCAATTCATTTTTTATTTTAACCTGAACATTTTTTACAAATATGAGTAGCATCAGTTTGGTTCCATAACTACTACAAATTCATTAAATTCGAATCAGATCGAATTTGAGCTTGAGTAGAAGCTCAAAAGTGGAATTCAGCAGAAGATTTATCCAAAGATGAATGCCGCAATAAATCACGAAATTTTGAAAGTAGGTCTGCGCGAGAAATAGGAGAGAATGTGCTCGTGGAAATACATTGACTCGCCTTGCTACTCCAATTGCTTCCCCAGATAAAAAGCTTTAAAGTGTAACCGTTTTATATGTATAAGATGTCGAATAACGATGGAAACGTCGTGACTTGTTTTCATCGTGCAAACACGTTAGAACTCGTCTAACTGAGTAACATTGTGCACTCAAATAACCGGTTAACAAATTAATACTCGCGTATACGGTTGATTCCGAAAAAATCTTTAGACAGAAGTTATTATAAAACCTTTCAATAATTTCAATAATTACAATAATATAATCATAATTAATCATCCATTCAGATGTTAGAGCCTGTGAAGCTTACAGGGTTTGCTTACGCTTTGTTATTTTTCAATTTTATTCCGTGCGGAGCTAGTTATTAAATTGAATTGGATTATTCATGACTATGTTAACTTTACACAGTTTTTCCATTCGACTATACATTCAAGGTCTTTGGTTTACAAATGTTACGAATGTATTTAAACTCGTGTTTCTAACTTTGTAATACCATAAAATGACTAAGGAAATACATGAGTATTCAGCTGTATCTATTTATTATAGTATTAAGTATGGAAAACAGTGTAGTTTGAAGATGCGATGAATTGAAAAGAACAATCTATCCGGTCCATGATGCAAAGTCATCTGCAGAATGCAAAGAATTGAGCAATCTAATTTACAGAAAGAATTATCCATATCAATTATAATAATGTAGTAAAAATGATTATCATTACGTTAAAAAAAAAAAAAAAATTATGTTGGGCAAAGAAATAAGAAATTTCAAATTACTTACGATTGTAATAAGAAAAATTATTTCAACATTGGTCAGAATTTATTACCATGGAAAGACAATTTATGACAATTTGTATACAAAAAAAGTTTTAAAAACTAGAGATTTTTTTAAGAAAATAAAAAGTTATATTTTAAGAAAAATACTCCCGTCAAAAATTTCGTACTTGAGCAGAAGAAAATTTTGGAATTATTATTGCTCGAAAACGGTATACTTGAAATCTGAATTTTATACATGTGTGTAAATAATTGTGCAACGTTTCATTTTTTACGTTACTTTTCGTGTAGATTCTATGTAGGCGCAGTTTTTACAAAAAGAGATGAGATGCAAACGAAGCCAGGGACACGATTGCATTGGAACTTACTTTAGCCAAAGCAAATTTACTGAAAATCGAATTCTCGAACGAACCTACATGCTAGAGTCTCAGAAAGGGCTGACCCTCGGTAAGGCTACCGCGAAATTGTTTCCGGACGAGATTATTGCATCCTTGGTTTAATCGAGGCTCGTAACATCGATGGAAGTTTAAAATGCCTTGCTTTCGTGGTTGAACGCCATAGGAATAAATTAGGTCTACACAAAAGAAAACATGCGGATAATGACTTGAATAGAATTTATTAAGCATCTTAAATGCAGTACTCTGACAACTAGAAAATTATTAGCTCGAAATGAAACATTACAAAATTTTATATTATATTAGACCCATAAATTATATATTTGTATACGGAACATATATATAGTAAGTAATCAAATATAATATATCAAAAGAATAAGTGTAATCTTGATTGGGAAATAATTTTGGGTACCAACATTTATTTCTTTGTATATCGATAAGAAAGAATGTTACCAATGAAACTTCCAATTTTTGGAATCAGCAGACGATGTAACATAAAATTTATTATTGCATATTGGGGGAAAATAGATTTCTTCCATATCACTTGATATAACTCAAGTTTATTTGAAAAGTAGACATCGAACAATATTATTAAAATACAGATTGGTATTTCAAAATTTGAACACAGAATTTTTTTTTTTCTTAAAAAACTTACCGTTCTTAAAAAAAAATCGATATTTTTCAGCGATATTCATCTGGTTTCTAAACATTCTTATTTTACACAATTTTGGTCATTAGGAGTAGAGAAAATCCACCCCACCACACAACAAAGTAATTTGGATAGCATGGTACGAAAACGCTTATATTATCAATATACATTAACATATTTTTGTGAAAATTGATAAAAATATTGTTCAAAGTTACTTACTTTCAATATATTTAGAAACTGATATTAGACGTTATGTATCGTAAGAAAGAATTCTCAAATGCTATACCTTTATCGGTTCCCCCTTAAATGTATAGTGCAAATTAAAATTTAGTAGTAGAAATGTAACTGATTCTAAAATACCTCAAAAAGAGTGTTCTATTGATGTGGAACACATAAATTAATTAGTTTAAAGATCTTTTAAATTTGGAACGAGAAACTGTATATAATCACTTATTGATATTTATTTGGTTATAGCAAAATGACTGGCTAAGGAAATGATTGGATGGGTCTAATGAATGTCTCTTATGTATATAGAAATTTGTTATACTTCTTACAACTGATTTTGCAAGTTGTCAATTTGTGAAACATATGGATCTATAAATATATAGGTAAAGCGAGCAATGTACTGTCTGACTATTAGGCTTTGTGACATTGGGCTATAAATGGGAATTATATTTTTGGAATACTTTATGAATCTACTGTTATGACGTTAAACCTACAATAAAATGAAATAATTTCTTACTGTCTATTAATGAATGTCGCAGATTTAAAATATATAAAAAATTAAATGTAAATAATAAAAATTGAAAAAAGTGTTTGTGTACACAATACAAAAATATTCGTGTATAATGTGTTAGAAAAAATAATTTGAAATTTCCAGAACAATCTTGAACACACTCTAATACGACATCTCAACTGTTTTGATTTTTATCCTCATTAGATAACATCCTCCATTCTAGGTTATACAATCCGCATAGTCTCCGACATTTTTGGTTTACCATATAAGAAAAATTTACCATCTCTATTTTGAACATTTAATCTGCTTATTTTTAATTGCTTTATGCACCATATACATAATATGTGGTTAACGAATATCATGCGAGTTACATAATCTAAAATTTAAGCAATCGCGTGGCAGGATTCAGAAACAAAATGGAAGCGTCGTAATGTCACAATGTTCACAATTGTCTTAAAAATTCAAAAATTTCAAATTTAATTTTCTCAATGCATAATTGACCACGAAACATTACGTCCACGTGTTAAGGGAGCACACTTTATAAGGGTACCTCCGTCTCTCGAAGGTGTATGAAACACAGGAAGGTACCAACTGTGCCCCAAAAATAAATAGTTAAACGTAGGTTCACGTATAAAAATCTTAAAACAATACATTTATCGCCTGAAACATTAAACATGTTTTGTTTGAAATTTTCTTTCATGAGACTACATGATAATTCTATCAATTTTTAATATTTTTTCACGAAATTTGGTATACATATATTTAAGAAATTTATCTTTCACCTATTGAGCCATTGTTTGATTTATTAATTTTTTAGGTTTTTATTTACTAACGAAGGTGTAAATTTTGAGATAAAATGTCTTTCTTTTATTTTAAAATAACTTCTTGCGGTTTGTAAATTTAAGAACTGGTTTTTACCAAATCATAGCCAATATAATCGAATTTAATAAAATTCCATCCATTTTGAAACCAGATCATTCGGGAAACTCAAATTATGCAGACAATGGAGCTATGGTCATACGATACGCACGCGCAAATTATTTAAAATAATCTACAATATATCCTTCTTGTAATAAAACAAAAATGAGATTGATTCACGGAATAGATTTTCTTGAATATTTTCTTGCAGCAGTACCAGATCTTTCACTGATATAAAGGTATGTGTACTCCTTGACGTACAACAGTTTACATTCGAGCACACACACGCGCACACACCACTATTTTAGCACGTAAAGAATTTAATTTCTAAGATTGTAAACTCGTTAACAATCTCTTGTTTCGAATACCTTGCGTCTACGTGGAAGCGTCAAGCATACCGAAATGAAATATTGGTTACGCGTTTGTATGTTTGCCGTTTGAAAGGGAGAGGGAGAGGGAGAGGAGAGATTTATTTTAGGCACTAAACCAATTCCCTGTAGATAGAAAGTTTCGTATTGTTGTTTTACGAACGCAATGTTGTATTGCTGCAGTGACTGTAAAATATTGTCTTACATCAAGGGAACAACTCATATCAAATTCAGCAAATCTTTATCGTTGTAACTAATATTACCAGGGAAAATAACTTCGTGCAGAAAAAAAATGTTAAAATTAACACACAGAGCAATTAACTGGTATTGGACGCAATTCTAATGTAAGGTAGATATACACAAAAGTGTAAATTAAAAGACAATTTTCATTACTCTGCATTATTTGTCTTCCTATTATTATTTCCAATTGCGTAAACGTTTAGAATTTACAGCAGTTTCATAAAATGAGCAACACTGTAAAGTTGAAATATCGATTTTTTCTGCTTTGTACAAAATTGATATTTTAACTTAAAAAATTGCCATTTCTTTAAATCTGAAAATTTGTAGTTTTCTTTTACTTCCAACTATAACTGTATCTGTACAAATGTAATAGCTCTAATGAAAATAAGATATTTAATAAATACTAAACGCTGCTAGCAAAATCAGTTAATCTATTAATGATGTGATACAATCATAGCGACACTGGTGTAACGGAACTTTTACGTGTCACTTGGTAAAATAAAAAATTTGAAACGGAAATAATTCCAACTAAGGATTATTAAAGAAATGAATCTTTTAACTAAGGAAAGATTCTATAGTCACGTGAATCTACTCAACTTTAACACTTCGTTGAATTGCGGTAAAGGAAGGTTTAGCAGAAGACACAACGTGTATTCAGTTTAAAGGTTAAACTTAGATTCTTTGATTTATTCACATGTGGTTCTACATATACAGTCTTATCCTGTCGGTTTGTTTTAGGGTACGGTAGGTGAGAGTGGGAACTAGGGCAAAGTTCAGCTGATGTCATCCAGGTATTCCTTACCGTTGACTTGAAGTCCCGTGGCAGGAATGCGAGAAAAGTGGAAGGTATACACCTATTCTCACGCACACATTCAATTCTAGTCCGCTATTCGTCGCGGCAGTTACAAATACATGTTAACTGGCTGACGAAGAAGCTAGCGAGATAGAGAGATATTCATCGGGGTAGTTTTAACATATTACTATTATACATTAGTTATACTTAATGTAGGATAACAATTTTTGATGTTTTTTTTACAATATGCTGGGAAAGCATTTGTTATATAATTACTAATAGAATTAAGTTTCCAGGAACAACAATAATTTAATAAAAATATAATTTAGAAATAAATGAAAATGAACTTTTTATTCATTTCAAAAGAAGTTATGTACAGTCTATTGCACACAACTGTCGCCATGATTTTCCAGGCACTTTCAATGGCCTGAAAAAATGTTTT
Source organism: Ptiloglossa arizonensis (assembly GCF_051014685.1). Lineage (NCBI taxonomy): Eukaryota > Metazoa > Arthropoda > Insecta > Hymenoptera > Colletidae > Ptiloglossa > Ptiloglossa arizonensis. The sequence goes on from NC_135057.1 coordinate 914,421, forward strand.
AGACAAAAGTTAATCAGTTTCCGGTCGGCTATAAATCTAAATAAAAAAAATGACAAAGAAAATTTTTTTATTGTAAAAATCAAGGTCATCTTCATTTTTTTTAAATGACATTGCATAGTTTTATAATTCATGTTAAGATAAATTCAACGACCTTATGTACCATGTCCATCAGATGACCTAGACTTTAGAAATTTAGATTTATGGTCTCCAAGTGTTATATCTATATACGTATTGAGATAGGGATGAAATTGTAACCTACTCCTACTGCTTTGGCAGAGATCGTGGCCAAGGCTCAGAATGTGCGGCTCGTGTGATAAATAATCGGAACTTTCTTTGCTGCTGTGCCGTCTCACGAAACTTCAAGTCTGCCAGTTCCTGGACTATGGGTCTATATTTGGTGAATCTGTGTGGGTTCACTATCTGGTGATAGATTATCTCTGAACGATGCGTCGTTTGATGCTTCATACTGACCACGTCGGTCTGCCTTTGGTGTTCGATATAAAAAGCCCCTATTTAGGCGGATAGCCTTTCTTATATCTTAGGTTTTGTAACCTATGAGACCTATGTCACGAGACCTGGGTTGTCGTGGGGGATGCGCACGAATCACCGGCCGGATGCCCTAAATCCTTCGCAGGTATTGGCCCAGACGCTAACCAGACGATGAGCTTGCGTTATGCCGGTCGTCAGGTATTCACCAGCCCCTTCGGTTAGTCCTTCGTTGTTCGATATGACCCCATGTGCAGGATCGCTTGCACATTCGCTCGCTCCCATGCTTTCTCTGTCACGCAAGCACGAAACTCTTGCTTGCACTCCATACTAAATAGAAAGCCTTTTTATTTGTCGATTTTAGATTCGCCGGAAAAGCCACAATCATGTCAATGTATCGGGCCTATTTTTTAAAACACCTCGTGTGTTTCGATAAATTTTACAATTGTTATTAGTTTTTATTGAAAGATATTGTGAGTATTTTCAAAACATGTATCAACGCGTGACAAAACCACGGCATTAAACAGTACTATGGTTTCTTCAGAAAAAATGCCCAAAGAAGAGCTTTTTCGTCCTTAAAACCCGAAAATTCCCTTAAGTAGAATATACGCCTTCTGTTAACGCAGGGCATAATTACCTACGAAGTAATAAATATTACAGTAGAGTTTTTCGTAAAAAGTATTTTGTAAACGAAACAATCGTAAGAATTCATTAGAATTCGTAAAGAAATGTATTAATACATGTGTATAACAATGAAACGAAATCATTTTTACTGACAAAAGCAAATTTGGAATACTTGAATCTAAACGACACGTTGAAGTGTAGAAAACAAGAAGGACGTTTTGTATTAACCCGAGGTTGCACGAGTGTAGCTGGAATATCATCATAGGATCTCCTCTTTACATCATCGATGAAGTTATGAACCACAGTGTTTATACTGACAGTCTAAAAAGCAACTCCATTCTATTACAATTGTAATAGGAATAAGAGAAATTTTACATTCATACACGATAATGATCCTAAATATACTGCTCTGTACAGTATAATATGTATTTTATATTACACATCAAAATATTTAAAGACACCTCATCTATGAGACTATCTTAAGGAAAAAACTCGAAATCGTAACATGGCATCGAAAGATTTGAAAATCGCTTTGCTGGAAGAGTGGAGCAAAATACCGCTTAATATAATATCAAACTTAATAAATTCTATGCCTAGAAGGCTTAGGGCTACCATAAAATCGAAAACATTTTACGAGTTATTAAAACTTTATTTAATTTTGTCTCCCGAAGGACACGAGCGACCCTTCACAGTCGTGCAAGACGACCGAGCATGGGCGATGATAGGTGAGCATAGATTGAGATGAGCGAACGTGGCCGGATGTCTGAAGTGAGAGAGATTGAGTATTAGAATCAGGGAAACTAGAAGACAGGAAATGAATGCGTGTGAGGATATAAGATTTGAGAGAAGAGCGTTTAGAGCAGTCATTGTTGGAAAATTGTCGAAGCGATAGCGTAATCAGCGTAATCAGTGTAGTTATTAATTGCGTGTTTTGTTAATGTTTTGTTCCTACTACAATCTCATTCAATGCATGCGTATCCTAGAACTTTATTTTATAACCACCAGCACTAAATAAATTCCTACAGTATGAATACTTTCTACACGTCCATTTTTACAAATTTATAAGCTTTTATTGATATTTTTGTAATCATCAAAAGAAATAAAATTGTATTTACACAAAATTTATTTGAACAGCATGTAAGAGTGTTGGCTAATTATTTATATACTTAAAAGTTATTAATAACAGAGATATGTACATAGAGTTCTGTTTTAAATTGATCGTTGTACATACGTGTACATTAATTGTATGGTTGCTATGTAGGATAAATCATTACGAGTTCTCTTTTAAAAAATAAATATAATAGATATAGTGAACGACACAAAGTTGTTTTCATTATTAATATCTACTTTTGTTTACATAGACGTGTATATAAATTTGCATATTTCGAATAGTTCTTTTAAGAACAAATAACATTTATTTGAATTATTTTATCATGAACTGTATAGTATACTGTGAATCAAGAAAATAGTTGAACCTATATCGTTAAAAGCTATAATTAGTAAAATAGAATATATGTCGAACATATTAAAGATTTCAAAATCCTATTACAATTATGCGTAGTTCCAATTGTCAACTACTGAGTAAAACATCCTGAACTCATCCTTCAGAGATAATCTATTATCAGATGACATCATCCGAACCTTGCCCTTACAATTCATCAAAAACAATCCGTCAGCTGAATTTTGCTTTAGTCCCCACTTTTACCAACCGTACCCTAAAATCATTCAACAGGATAAAACTGTATATGTAGAAACACATGCGAATAAATCAGAGAATCTAAATTTAATCTTTAAACTGAATACACGTTGTGTCTCTTGCTAAACCTTCCTTTACCGCAATTCAACGAAGTGTTAAAGTCGAGTAGATTCACGTGACTACAGAATCTTTCCTTGGTTAAAAGATTCATTTCTTTAACAATCCTTAGTTGGAATTATTTCCGTTTCAAATATTTTATTTTACCAAGTGACGTGTAAAAGTTCCGTCACAATTGCGGCGGCGTACTTTAAAGAAAATCTGACAATGTATGTAATAGTTATGGAACTTTGTCGTAAACATGAATTATATACAATTACGGAATACAAAGAATAAATTGTCATTAAATTGGTAGACATTAATGTTAATGACGTCACTAATGCAGTATTTGCAGTACAAATTTACAGTAAATATTTCCTAATTGCTAAATAAATACGTTATTAGATTTATTCTTTTTAATTTTACTAATACGATTTGTGTTCCACTCTGGAATCTTTAGAAACCTAATAGAATCAAACCCAAAGTCTATCCTGCCGGAAGGACTATGCCGCTTATCATACTTTAGAAAATACATACGTTAACAATACCCTTTAGGTTACGCAACATCTTAACTCTGTGAAGGAATATTTATCATCAAATGCTCGTTAATTTGCTGTGGTAGAGAAACAAAATATGGCTGTATAAAGTACTCATTATTTCTCGTCTCTTTCAGATGAAATAGATTTTGCCATTTACAAGTTAGCGTAATAACTTTATAGCCAAAACTTTGTTGTGTTTTGGAACACAGCTGACCCCCGTTTTGTAACAATTATATATGTTAGAAGGGGAGAAATTATACTGATTTATGATCTTTTCAGAATTATTGAGGAGCAGTTCTTATTCTTCTAATAATAACTTTATTAAAAGCCGCAATTTGCATAAAATCGTAATAACAATGTTTGTCATCCATTTCCTTCTGCATGTTAAAACTAGGAGGAATCTTCAGCTTTATTGCTAAGTCATAAACTAGTTTAAAAAGTTTCTACTTGAAAATTTCTTCTACCCAGCTCTTTTCTATAATTTACTAACCGCTCTTCATATTTTAATGAAAAAGTTTTGATAATTCTACTTAATACAAGTTTTAATAGAATTTCTTTCCTATATTACATTGTATATTTTATTGTATAATACTATAAATTTTTATTTCATTAAATAAGGTACTTCTTGGTATGTCATACTTTATAGATGTTCTTCTCACAAGTACAATTTTATTTTCCATAATTTTGCAAGTACAATTTTCAAATTGTCTTCACTCCACGAACTTCTTTTTTAATTATTCATTTCATTGCTTTTATATATATATATATATATATATATATATATATATATATGTGTGTGTGTGTGTGTGTGTGTGTGTGTGTGTATTCTAAGTACTAGAAGTAAAATAATAAGCATTTTTACTCTTCGATGGTTGGGTAAGATTTTCTGTCCGAAACTGGAGGATAATTAACTCGTTAAAAAAAAATATTTTTGTGTGAACCAGACCAGTGTGTAAGAAAATCTGTTTGTTGTAATTGAAAAAATACTTACCAAAACGCATAATGTGTCCAAACCCCTGCAGGCCTGGGCTGGAATATTCCAGCATCTCGAATGACGCAACAAGGCCGCGCTAGGGGCTCGCGTGCCAGGCTGTGCAGAGGGTCCCTGCCCAGTGTTTTATGACGGGAAATAGCCATCACTTGCTCCGTGCCTCGAGTTGAAGAACAAATAAACTGACCCTCGGTGACAGGCCCTTGCCGTAGCCATGTGGACAATTTCTCTAACAAACTCGAAGCACGGACCCGCCATAAAACGCAGCTGCAAGTCTCTACATACCGCCCACCTTGAACTACTCGAGTTCAACTAAATTCAAATAGCCTAATGCGCCTTACGCTACATCGCTTATTGGTTATTGTTGCTAAACGACTAAAATACAGTTTTTAAACACACGCCTCTCGATCACTTGACTGCGCATGCTCTTCTTCACTTGACTGCGACTGAAGTCTCTTCTTCCTGCGCGCTAGGCAGCACGCAAATCCTCGTGACTGGTCTCTTCAATGTTCCACTGGCCGTCCGAAGAGAGACCACTCGAGTGACGCCATCCTGACCGCGTTGCAGCTCCGAGATGCGCCTCAGAGCCCATTTCTTTGGAGGCAGGTTGTCTTCCTTGATCGGGACCCTCGTCCCGACCCTCGGGTGGTTGCGTGTTCCAAGCCGCCATTTCGGCCGCTGCTGCAATCCATGTAAATACTCCTGCTGCCATCGCTTCCAAAAATGGCGGAGCCTTACTGCAACAGCTGAAATCTACTTAACCGATTAAGCCGAACACGCGTCAGATCAACCTCGGGCAACGCCGTCAGTGCCTCTTCACTCAAGAAGTGCCCGCGAGTCAAGGGATGCAAGCCCGATGGATCGGATGATAAAGGATGGGAGTTAAGACATGCTTCAACCTGCGTGAGAATCGTGTATAATTCCTCAACGGTCAGTCTGTGGTTGCCCAATCCTTATGCGCGCGAGACGTCAACAATAACCCCAGGTGCGTCGCCTTGGTGGCAAACCATATAAATAGGCACAGGTAGGCCTTTCTCGAGGTGCGGAAACGTCCGCGGTCAATGACCAGAAAGGGTCCGGCATCGTCTACACCGCAGGTAGCGAAAGTACGAACCGGAGTCACCCGTGCGGCAGGCGGAATCCCCTTTTGAGACTGTTCGCTACTGGGATTTGCCTTTGAAGCACGTGACACAATCGCGCAACACCTTTCGAGTTGCGCGTCTAACGGATGTGAGCCAGTGTTTTTCTGTGAGGGACGCGAGAGTCTGTTGCCATCCGGCTACAACAGTCGCACAGGCTCGCGTCGAATCAACAAGCTAATTGTTTTTAAAGGAGTTATCCGCGACCTCGCGCATACCATTCGAGAGGCCCACGTCTTTGTTGCGTTCCCGAACGCAGGCAGATGGCCGCTCCGTATGCCTGTCCCGAAACGTCGGAGAACCCGCGCAACTCGGCGCCCAGGCTGGAAAACGGCACACGCCGCGGGACACGCAACGCGGAGATTTCCCGTATCTCATCTCGGAAACGGTTCGCCTCTGCAGATTCACAAATCGTCTTTCTGCCTGAGCGCGAGACCCACCGAGTTCCTCGATTCGTTCATTGCGTGGTATTGCGACCACGAACCGGCCATTTCTATTGCGCGTCGCGTTCCCCTGAAAACGTTTCTCGTTGCGACCACTGTCGCTCGCGCGCCCGCCTTTGCCGAATTTCTTTATCTTCCCGGAACGCGAAACCACTGCTTCTAATTTCGCAGTGGTAATTGCGTCAAATCCGGAAGCAAGCTTGACTTTGCCCTTCAGAAGCTCCCACCTAGTACCCACCCGAGTCGTGTCTTTTGCCACAGAAGGTGGCTGGTTCCCACCTTTATCTGACCGACACACAGGAGCTCCCAGAATAGGCCGGCGCCTATAAGTACATCTACGTTCCCCGGGACTCCGAACTCTGGGTCAGCGGGCTTTATTCCGTGGGGTGTGGGAATGTTGGCCCTTCTCAACGACATGTTGGGTAGCCTCTCCGTGATTGATTTTATTACTAGGCACTCCAGGTTTGCCTTGAAGTTTCTACTACTGGATTCTATCTTTACCTGGGTAGTAGATCGGACAGTGCCTTTGACGCGCCCCAACGCGCCTACCATATATTTGAATGCCTGACACGGCAAGCCGGCCCGCTCGCAAAATTCCTTACTCACGAAATTTGCTTGCGAACCCGAATCTAACAAAGCGCGACATTTGTACCTCTTCCCTCCCTTCCCTATGACGACAACGACCGCCGTGGAAAGGACGGTGTACTGGGTCCTGGGTTGTGCCGCGCTTGAGCTGTGGAATGACACGGTGGGGAGACCCGATTCTACTTCGCGTTCCTCGGGATCTGACTCCTCCCTATGTAATAAGGTGTGGTGCTTGTCATCACACCTTAGACATCTTCTTCGTGTGCACGTTTTGACTCCATGACCGGGAGTCAAACAGTTGTAACACACCCGCGCCTGTTTTGCTACAGCATGCCGTTCAGAAACGGGCATGGCCTTCCACTTTAGACAATTGTTCAAGAAATGATCACCAGTGCATACTACGCATTTTCTAGCCTGGCCAGCGACGTGCGACACTGGGGAGAACGTTTTATTCACTACTTCACGCGATTTCCTAATCACTATCTTCGCGCTCGGTATGGAATTTGGAACGTTGCTCACATCCTTACGAGCAAGGTATTGAGACCGTTGCTCAATGAATCGAACGAACTCGTGAAACGTGGGCATCGTCTTCGATTCTATGGTTCGCCTCTCCCATTCATCGCGGGAAGCTACATCTAACCTTTTCGCAAGGATCGCATTAACAACAGCATCAAGGTGGCCCGCAGGCTCCAACAGTGACTCGAGAACGCGCATGTTGTTAACTGCCCTATCCGCGAACTCACTGAGTGATTTGCTATCATGTCGCCTAGTCGGTTCGATCTCTAGGAGGGACTGAACATGATGGTTCACTAATAGCCTAGGGTCGTCGTATTTTTCCCTAAGCCGCGCCCAAGCTAATTCATAATTGGCTGCTGACATGCTAAACGATTCAATTGTTCGTGCCGCAGCACCCGATAACGAAGTCGTCAGGTAGTTGAAACGGTCAACAGCGGATAACTTGTCCGAACTGTGGACTAATGACAGAAAGGTGTCCCGAAACCGAATCCATTGACCACAATCTCCGGTAAAGAGTGGCAATTGTACGACCGATAGCCGCGCCGCAGGATGAAGATCGGACGGTACCTGCCTGTCGGAGGTGGCCGACGCCATGCTAGGCGCCGCTTGACCGCGAACCTCTATTATTCGCGTTTCGGCGACGGCCATAATATTGAAGTATTTTTCCTCAAACTGCTCGCGCTCGTCTACCTGTGCTCCCGCTTGCGAGGTGTCCATTAAGGACGTGTCTATCTGCGATTGTATAGCTTCAAATTTCTCGAGAAGGCACTGATTCGACTGAACGCGTTTTTCGAAAGCGATTAAATTTGCGCGGACGTCTGCTGACTCGACAAACTTTCCAAAGCTGGTCAACCTAGCCTTCACATGCCTTCGTTCGAGAACAAGTGATTTTACGGATTTCATCTTTACACGATCAACACACAGATTGAAACAATAAATGACTCACGGACAAGAGGAGTGGATTGGCGGCTTCAGGTGGCTTCCGTAGATCGTCCTGCAGAATACTCGTTATTCGTGCTGTCCGGGTCCTAGGGCTGATGCCGTCCTGGATGCTGCCCCCTTCGGTTGTCTCCTCGTCGCTGTGGTCCAAGTTTTGGGTGTAGCAACCCTCGAAGATGCCCGTCGCTTGCTACCTTCACGTCCAGGGGGGTGGTGAGCGTTGTCCTCACGCACAGCGCCTTACTGGATGTACAAGCCGACGTGCAAGTTGCACGGAGCCCAAAATGCCTCGTGACTGTAGGTTCCAGCCGACTGTCCGACTTGTACGGACACAATAATGGCTGCTTTCTGGCTGGTCCTCTCTGAAGGACCAATGTTGCTGGAATATCCGGCTCAAAGGACCAAAATGTAGCTGCTCGTGGTAGATCTCGAAGATCTTTCGAGCATTGAGTGTGTTTGCACGATGGTGCCGACTATAAGTTGCTCGAAGGACCACCTTCCCGTTGGAAGGACTAACTGTTAATGATCGTTGTCCGATGGGCTGGACCAATGTAGATTGTAAAGCCGCCTTCGAAGTCTCCGCCGCTTCCTGCTCTCACGTCCAGGGGGGTGTTGAGCGTTGTCCTCACACACGACGCCTCACTGGATGTACAAGCCGGCTGCCGAACTTCCTCGAAGGTCCGAGATTACGTTGAAGCTCGAGGAATTTGCTAGTAATTCCCTCGAGGAGTGCAAGTTCTTGCTGAGAATTAACGCAGGAAGCTGCACACGTCAATCCGTGCGTTCAGGCCAAAACTCTAACCGTGGTCTCTTAGCTGTACACTCTGGCTGTAGACCCTTGGCTGTACTCTGTACACTCTAGCCGTAGACCCTTGGCTGTATTGTCTTGGTGGTATCCTGTATACTGATCTAAAACTTCTCGGGTCAGTGCAAACGTCGCCTCGGTTCGCCCTACTCCCTTAATCAAGGGTGGGTGGCGACGAATGACTGACCAATTACGGCGGGTCCTAGTCCCACCGAATCTAAGACATGCCCATCGCTATGGGGCTTAGGTGGGGGCATCGCGACGTAGACAGGGTGTCCAAACCCTTGCAGGCCTGGGCTGGAATTTTCCAGCATCTCGAATGATGCAACAAGGCCGCGCTAGGGCCTCGCGTGCCAGGCTGTGCAGAGGGTCCATGTCCAAGTGCTTGCAGTGTTTTATGACGGGAAATATCCATCACTTACTCCGTGCCTCGGCTTGAAGAACAAATAAACCTGACCTTCGGTAACAGGCCCTTGCCGTAGCCATGTGGACAATTTCTCTAACAAACCCAAAGCACGGACCTACCATAAAACGCAGCTGCAAGCCTCTACAGTACCATTCGGCTGCGAAAAGAAGCCGCAACGTGTTTACATCGACACCCCGCCCGTAGTCTGTCGCCGGTCGTAGCAAGACCGAGAGATAAAGAATACTACGTCATTGGCATAGCTTTCTAATCAAATATTAGCTATTAAGAAACAGAATAATTTCGTTCTTATTTAAATAATATCACTAATTTGATAAGTTGCTCATAATGAGAAAGTGAATTTTGAAAATTATTTATCAGCGAAAAGAAGTAATTCATATTTATTAAAAATGATATAAATCCGCTTATACTCATTTATATCTAGATAAATTCTATATAATTACAATTTACACAAAAACAAGTCATACTAAAATTAAAAGAAACATAAACTTTATATTATTTTTAATAAATACAAATTAATTCTTTTCGCTACAAATACATTAATTTTCAAAATATTAATGATCATTATGCATATACAATTTTATTCATATTTTTATTACGGGCAACTTATCGAATTCGTGGTAGTATCAAACCGTGAGCAAATTATTCTGTTTATATATATTTGACACTTCATTGGGAGTCTACGCCGATGCACCTTACTACGAACTCATTCGGACTTGGAATTACCGCCGTCGGTCTTCATCATCGTCTTCGGCCAATGGCGATTATTGTTTGAGATCGCAGGAGCGATAGTGGACTACGGGCAAAGCAAGATGTAAACTCGCTGTGCCTCCGTTTTGCAGCCGAATGATATATTGCATCATTTTATATCGCTTTCTGCTAACTTTAAGTCGCGTAGGATGGCACAGGGGCAACCAGGGGGTTAGACCACCCATCCCTACCTGAAAAATCAGAATATTAGGTCTTTACTTAAAGAAAAATGTACATGTTTTTAAGAAAGCAATTGATACATCAACACATGAAAGCTATCATAATATTTACCAAGAAAAATTTTGTTACATCTAAGTTTCTAGCTGACCAGAAAATGATTAACTTTTGTCCGAAACATCTTTTCATTAGACTGAAGAATCGTGGTGACAGTTGTGAGCAATACACTATATATAACTTCTTTTGAAATCAATAAAAAGTTCATTTTTATTTATTTCTAAATTATATTTTTATTAAATTATTTTTGTTCCTGAAAGGAATTTTATTTACTTTTACTAGTAATTATACAACAAATGCTTTCCTAGCATATTGCAAAAAAAAGACCAGCAAAAATTGTCCTGCATTAGGTGTAACTAATGTATAATAGTAATATCTTAAAACTACGCCAATGGGGCTATGTTTGCCGCGTGTGGTCTAGAATTGAATGTGCGTGAGAATAGGTGTATACCTTCCACTTTTCTCGCATTGCTGCCACAGGATTTCAGGTCAGCTGTAAGCTATACTTTCTTTACCCTTAAAGGAATACTCAATGCGTAGGTAAACATCCCTAAAAGAAATTACCTTATAATTTTTCTCAATTTTCTGCGTTTGTTGTTTATATAATAAAGTTTGTATAATAAAGTTATATTAATATATGCAAACTTTATCAATTATTCATTCTGAAGTTATGAGTACAGATATAGACATTCACAAACATAACTATAATACTAGTAAACAACGGTTATCAGCTAATTCAAACATTGCAATTTAAATATTTATTTACGTATCTAATAAAAAATATACAATATTATTTACATATATATGCCGTGCAAAAAATTACTATTACAACACTAAAGGTACTACATACTATTTTATTATTTAAAATCTTGTTTATGACTATTTTCCATTTGACACATTATGGTGTACATATCAATTATACGTTGAAAATTGTCGAAAAGTAAGTGGTGTAATTAAATGAATTTTTTTCATTTATGTGTTTGACCAAATATCTGGAAATAATAGTATATTAAAATTAAAAAGCATTTTAAGGGAATAAGCTAGAGAAATGTATAACATTGTGAACTCGAATTTTATGTCGTAGGAACTATTATAAACATACAAAATTAAAGAGTCCTGCACATTTATGTACAAAATTTTGTATAAAACATAGAGTAACGTAACATATATTTCATTATTTTTAATAAATTTATACAAACAGATACATTTCTGTTAAATTTTAAGAAATATTTATTTTGTGTATCAATTCTTTTCGAGTGAAACAAGAACTGTGTACTAATAAAGTCAGTCGATAAAGTTTAGAATTTAATGAATAATTATACAAGTAAAGAGTTGAGAGTTATTAATGACAAGGATAACAAAGTAATAGTCATATGCAATATACGATATCATTCTTTACGAACAATGCGAGTTTATCAATTTCTTACAATAATTCGTAATTTCATAGTATTTCTTAATTAATAATCGCCGTAAATGAGAACACAAATACTTGAATAATATTCTGTAAGAAACGTCATGGTGATTCATTCATATATGCGACACGAATTTCCTTTTCAGCTTTTTCGCTTATTTTTCAGGGGTTCTAGCTGCCGCTCACAGTTCTGCGAACTCGTTCGTCTTACACTCAAACATTCATCCATTGCAGTTCTGCGAGTCGTGTTTTATACATCATAAACCATTTTTCGGTATTAGGGCAGACTTGCGATTATTTATGTCTGACCGAAAATCTACCTCCTTTCAGTTGAGAGTATCTCTATCACTGTTTGATCGATCAAACTGGAAACTGCTAAATTGTGTAACTGGTTCAAGGCTGTCCCGCACATTATTTTTGTCTTCTCTGCTGGGTTATCCGTGTTGGCGCGCGTAATCATAATTTTCGTTTAAAGATGAAAATCATGGTAAAAAATCCTTACATTTAAATATTTGAGAGTAATTCACGTTCATCGATTATATTCTCTGCATTTTTCACCGTTTGGCATAGATCGCCCAATTTCAATCGATTCACATAAACGTCCGCGTAGTATAAAAATGTAAGATAGTAAAGTAAAGGATTGAAACTTTGAAGACTTATAGTACTCACCGAAAGGAGTAAGAAATCGACGTAAATTTTAAAATAAATCCTTTCGAATTAAAATTTACTTGTATATTCACGATCATTTGATATTTCGAGTCCCTTCGTAATAAAAATTAGTGAAACTATATTAATTCAAAGTTGCTTAGTAAATGATAAGAGAGTTAGTATTAATATCGCCTTGTGACCCCTTACAAATGTAAAAACAAACTTTCGTGTTTTACATCGGCATAATTGATTTTAGAACATATTGATTAAGCATTTTTTACTTTCCTTGGTGAGAATAGAAGCATCTAAACTCTTAGACCTCTTTTTATTACCGTACATAACTTAGGTAAAAGTTAAAGGTTACAAGGTAGATACTCCACAATAAACTTGGCTTTCTTACAGATGAAAGCTTTTCAAATAATTCTAAACCATCATTGTACAAAGTATATTGTAACACGTAGAATAACTTACTTCAGTCCCCAATTTGGTGAGAAACTCAAAAACAATGAAGAAATTTCATATAAACATATACTCTATTTGACCTTGTTCTCAAGTTGTAACTATTTTTGTACTCTAATAATTTATAATCAAAACTGATATTTTTGGTAACACTTATATCTGTCTAATTCGAAAAGCTTATCTTAATTATCGAATTAAAGACACCTTCGTTGTTTCTTCGTGGATAGATCGATGGATAGCATTTTTTATGTTCAATTTCGTGTAAGTACGCGATATAAATTTTACGAACAAGGACAAGATGCAAACGAAAGCAGAAACACGATCGCACTGGAACTTACTTTAGTTGAAGCAAATTTTTTGAAAATCGAATACCCATCATTCTTAATTTGATAACTACCACGAAAAAAGTCCTTGAAACCCATATCCTTGCGAATATGCATTGCACAAACATCTGTACTTAATGTCTGCTTATCGTCACGTTTGTTATTATTCTACTGCTCATGGCGTCTAAGCTATTAGGTTATTCAATAAGTTTTGTCGTTCGATAAAACTTATTGAACAGTATAGTACTGGGTTGCTCAATAAGTTTTATCGAACGACTAAACTTATTGAACAACCTATTACAAGATGTTACTGCTGCAAGCAAACACTTTGTTTGTATATTATACGTTTCCTAGTCTTCTACGCCAGAGTTGACTCTCACTTTAACATAACTGATTCTGCTGAACTGTTTGTATATAGAGGTATCCTTCGTATTTCTCGCGACCTTGTTGACTATTCTGTTCTATAAGTCAAATTACACAAATTCGGTTATAATCAGTAACCAAAATTCCATTTTAAGCACTTTCTATAAAGGAAAGTAATTGAACATTGTAAAAATACAAAACTGGGTAGAACTTAGGAACAGAGTCAAATAGGGCATATACATATTTGTATAAATTCTTTTTATTGATTTTGAATCTTTAATTCACTGATGAAGTGGCTTTCGCATATTACAATATATCTCTGTATGTACATGGTTCCCAACTTTTTTGTCTAAACATTATCAACATATTCGATAAGTCGTATTAATCGAATAATGTTGCTCAAACAGACATCGCTAAATGCTTTCTTTTCGAGTTAAAAATATTTATCTTTGTACATACGTTAGAACTCTTGACAAAGAAGATACATTTTCTCTTTTTCTTGAATTCGTGCTTACTAATTTTAATGTATTCTATTCAAAACGGTTAGTAATAAAATATACATGTACATCTTCAGAGTTGACTCTCAAATAATAATTGATTAAATTTGTTTTGTTATAATATTTTGATCCGTCGTTATATTAACTTTTTTATATTTGCTTATTAAAAATGAGTTTAACTTGTTATTTATAACATCCTGTATTTTTTAGATGAATTATGTATAACTGCAAAAATTACAGAAGATTCTTGCTGTGAGAAAAAGCTGATCTATCCTCTTTTCGACGTCTCCATAGAAATACAGTTTCACCATCAGTTTTTTAATGGTGACATTTTTATGCTATTCCATGTCAAGTCACCATACCTTCACACATTTATTTGGCAACCACTTGATAGTGTTAAAAAATTAAACTCTACAAAATATTAACCCTTCAATAATTTAGTACGTTTATTATTAATGTAATTTTGTCTTTCTTTTCTTTATTTCTCTTTCTCTATCATGGTTTATCCAATGCCTACAGTGAAAGGCTAGTATACTTTTGGAATCAGTAAGAAATCGATTTTCCAATCGTTCACGCAAGATCTATTTTTTTTATTATTCGTAAATTTGTCTCTCTTATATAAAATAATATTCTTACTAAGAATGAAGAGTAATCTCTCGATTCATAATTCTAAAAGTGATTACCAATGAATTGACAAATAGAAAAGAAACAAGATTTTACTGTCAAAATTATAATGTTCGACTATGCACACCGTATTTTATAATGTTCTACATGAGTATAATTTGCTTTCTTGAACAGTTAGGACCACATGGCATTTCATGTCCATCCTCATAAATTGTTGCGTGTGTGTTAAATTTGTATTGTATGTTTGGACGAAAAAGAATTTTAAGTTAAAAAATGTGCACATTTTAACACTACAAATTCGTTAATTCTTGAGAGTGGTTTCTTAAGCTGGTCTTAAAAAACTATATATTTTAATTTGAAGTAATGCTTAATAATTTTTAAGTCTAGGCAAGCCTCGAATCTTCAAGAAAATGGCGTTTGTGATTTTTACGTTAGACTTAAGAAAATTGACAAAATGGTACTTGAATTCCGAATGGCATGTGCATATTTACATACTTACATATATACATACGTATGTACTTGGGAAAAATGTGTAATCTTAAATGCAAACGCGATTTTCTCCAAACGACGTTTTTAGAAACGGCAAATATAAAATATCAAATAAGGCTGAAATACTTTTTTCAAAATATTAAAGAATTTTTCCTAACAAAATAAAGACATTTTTTTTCACATTCTACTTTCGACAAACGGATATGATATACTTTTCTAAATTATAAATTCATCGACAAACTTCTTTGTATGTTTTTTAGGAGTCTGGAATCATTCATTCAAAAGAAGTTAAAGAATTATGTAACTGAATGTAACTCGAGTGATTATTAATATTTCTAAAATTTGAACAAAGCGTTTATCGTATAACGAATAAGAGACTATGCCAATGTCAAATAATCGCAATTATTAATATCTTAGAAATGTAAGGTTAAAGAAAAGATGATCTTTAAATTGTGAGGCTTCCCTACTTTTTTAAAACTGATTTTCATCATTTCTTTTTTACTGTATTTTGATAGTTATAGTGAGGTTTAGAGTTAGATTTTTTTATATAGTGTTGCAAATATGGGTTGGGAAAATGTATAGATTTAATTCGATAAATGTGTAAAGTACATTGAACTTCGATGCAGGTAACGCTATAAAGCAAGAACAAAACGCCACTTTATACCTCGATATCTAAACAGGATATAAAATTCAGAAGTCGTTTGTGTCTATAAATCGTAGTCTGTTATCGGTGACACTTTATCCTATAAGAAAAAAGATATCTATTAACATTAATCGTAGGAAACATCCAAAATTAATGTTTTAAAAATTGATCGCCTGTTATTTTTTTAGATGTAAAACTAAATAATGATTACATCTGTATATCTAAAATATGATTATCGTTGAATTAAAACTTCTTCTATCAACTTCCATTATGAATATATGATGATTATAACTATTTGTCCACAAAATGCTCTTGTGAGAATAATCAAAAATAACGTTTTGTATATATCTATTGAAAATTTACTACATTTACGTTCAGAACTAATATTCATGATAAATTATTTTTTCCAAGCTGTTTAAATCACTCTTATTTATTATTTAATTGGGTTTGTTTATTAATTTTTAGAATGACTTTTACCGAAGAAAATCCATCACATTTACAATCGAAAACGTTCTGAATATAAATAAAGGCTTAACGATCGATACACAAACAGTGTTTTTGATTATTTGAAAATTATATTAAAAATTTCTTTGAATATTTCCAAACGAAGTAATGAAATTTAGATTATGTGTAGGTATGACGGGTATAAAATAAATTTAAATTAAAAAATGTTTATTCGTTTTTTTTTTTTGGATGGAACCTCTAAATTTCATTTTGTTTTGGATAAACGAAAGAACATCGTCAATTATGTTTAATTCTTCCGCAGTCACACTTTGTCTTCCTTGCACCTCTTATCTCAACTTTCTCATAACGGATGGTCTCGTAACCATATTACAACTAGTACAATTTCCATCTGTAAACGTAAACGCAACATATTGCTGTAGGGATCGCGATGGTTTTAAGTTGAATATAATTTTATTCACGATGTGCTGCTACTCTCACGTCAAATTAATGTCGCGAGGGCAAGTTGAAGGAGTTGTGACATGTGACGGCATACGCGTGTTCTAACCGAACTGAATAAATTTACACAGTAACAACGAAGAAGTATACACTGCCGCTCAAAAGTTTGGGACACTATTTAATTTTTATTCAAGTACAACTTCTTTATAAATATGTTTGTTTCATTGAAAATATAACTCTTTCAGATTAAAATTACATTATTTACCGATGATTGAAGACTGCTGTTTCTCGAGAAATCATAAAGAATTATAATAATGTTAAAGTAATACTAAATTTGGAAGTAAATCTGTTGTACTGAAATACTGGAACATCTGAAAGTCAATATCTTATACATGTTTCAATTCGTGCTTTTGTTTGCTTACAGTACTATGACAATACGAATAAGTTATTGTGATTAGAAAGATATTAATGACTTGAAATCTCGAAATAAATAATCTTGATAAAGGAGAAAGGTGGTAATTATAAATAGTTGTCGTATTGAAATAAATAATTTCTATTCTACAGATTGCTCCATACCCTTGAACGTAATGGATATATTAAGGTCAGCGAGGAAAATGAAACTCTGTATAGGATACAATAAAACCTGACTAGATCCTATCACCAAACATTTTTAAAAATTATAAGGCAAACAAGTTGTCTTTATAACATTAATTTAAAGCAAGTAAAGTCTGTATGTAAAAAGATTAACGGACATGCATAATGATAGGAAAATATTTTCTCAAAAATTATTTTCTCCGAGGTTTCAAATTCGTTACTATTTATTTAAATAGCAACGAAGATTGTTCTCGTAATTCTATACACAAAAGTATTAGAGAAAAAAATTTTATTGAAAAAATGAATATGTTTTATTCAATTGTTACTCTATTATGTACATATTTTCTAAATCATTTCTTATCGTTTATATATATATTTATATCGGTTTTTTGATTATATCGAATAAACTGATTAAATACAATAAAGAACTATAATTAAAGAAATATTCAAATTAAAAATAATCGATTTATTTTTCAAAACAACGGTTGTAGTAAGAGTTTTTCATTTTCAGTAAATAAATTTTATCTAAACGCGTGTAGGGCTCAAAAAATCGAAAATTAGTATTATTAACCCTGTTAATGTAATTCATTTTAATGGTGTTAATTGGAACACCAGATGGGGCACGATATGAAAGCTCTTTAAAAACATACCAGCCTAAATTGTTCAGTAAATAAATGTATGTTATTGTTGTTTATGTTATAGTGGTAAATAAAATACTCTTAGAATTTAATAAATAGTAAGTTTCGAACTAAACTATATTTGGATATGACTAATACGAATAAAGTCGCAAAAAATTTGTATGTAAAAATATAAATAACACTCTGTATATACTTTGAACAAAGATTATAGTTAAAATGAAGATAAATCCAAGGTAGTTTTTACGTAGACCACAAATTATTCTGTGCAGATGTCTCTGGCTTTATTACAAGCAGAATTTATGTATTTCCAGGTTTAAAATCCGACCTTAGCAAGCAAAATTTCCCTTGCATTTATTTCTCAGCTATTATACTACAGCATTATATACCTTAAATTTACGTACGTTTTACAGAACGTTAAAAAAACGTGTTACACTGTGTTTTCAACAATATGACAATTATCAGAACAATTTACGAAAGAAAATATTAAAAGTATAATTTATAATAAAGATTAAAACGAATTTAAAATTTAAAAGAAATATATTGTAGTGCACCTTAAGAAATATTAAAAATACCATATTAACATCATTATGGATAGGCAAACTTGAAAAAAAATGTTTGTAAAGCTCTGTTGAATAAATACTGTTTGATTCATTTTACTTACTTTATTGTTGCTTTGACCACAGTTTTCATTACTCCATATTGTATTTATTATACGTATTGACATATGTAAACTTAGAAATAGTGTTACAAGAACAAGACTTTCAAAATGAAATAAGTAATACAAATTTATTTTCATAGAAAGTTCCGTTAATTTTTTTAGAAAATGCAGATAGAAGAAAAATTTGTGTGTAGTAAGGAAAGTATTGCGGTGCTACTTCGTTACACTGTTTTAAAATGTCGTTCTTAACTTGCCGAAAAATCACACTCGTCAATCTAAAATCTTTTACACGTCTTTTCGCTTTTCTTTTGTCTTTCTCGCTGATCACGTCGGAAAAACAAAGAAGTACCTTTAGTTTTTAAACGAACCCAGTTACCAGAGCGATGTCGGTAACTAAATTCTTACCGCCATAGAAGTGGAAATCATAGTGCAATTAAAAGTATTACAAGAGAAACCATTGCGTTAGATGTATTAGGGGGACCGGAAAGTAATGTCGTTTCCTTACATTAAATTCAAACACATAAATTTTGAACGAGTTTTTATTTTTAATCAATGATATAATCACCCTCATTATCAACAACCTTTTGCCATCTAGTGTGCAAATTTTCAATGCCGGATCGATAAAAATCAATTGGTTTTTGAGCAAAATATACAGAGATGGCATTTTGAATATCATCCAAATTTGCAAATCTTTTGCCACTTAGAAAGTGTTGAAGCGATCGGAATAAATGGAAATCCGATGGTGCAACATCGGGCGAGTATGGTGGGTGAGGCAGTACCTCCCACCCCAATTCATTAATTTTTGCCAAGGTTCGTCTTGCGCAGTGCGGTCTTACATTATCGTGTTGCAGAATAACGCCTTTTCTGTTGACAATCGCTGGCCACTTTTCAATTAAAGATTTATTTACACGATCTAATTGTTCACAGTAAAGGTCTGCATTCACAGTCTGTCCAGGTTTCAGCACTTCAAAATGAACAACGCCGCGAATACTCCACCAAACACACAAAAGGGCCTTTTTGGGGTGTAAACCTGGCTTAGCAGTACTTTGTGGCGATTCATTTGGAGAGAGCCACTGCCTTTTGCGTTTTGGATAATCATAAAGAACCCACTTTTCATCTCCGGTGATCAAGCGATCAAAAAACGCTTCTGTATTGTGCCGTTGAAGCAATAAGTTGCATGTGGTGGATCGGTTAGCCTTGTTCTCTTCGGACAGATTATGCGGGACCCAAACACCTGCTCTGCTTACTTTCCCAATCTGCTGCAAATGTTCTTGGATGGTCGACCAAGGTTGGTTAAGACTGTTTGACAATTCCTCGATTGTCTGACACGGATTTGCTTCCACTTCCGCACTTAACACGTCATTGTCTAACATTGTTGGTCTTCCTGATCGATACGAGTCGGAAAGATCAAAATTACCGGATTTGAACTTGGAAAACCACCTTTGGCATTTACGAACGTCTAATGCATTTGGATAAACATCGCAAATGTTTTTGGTAGCAACTGTTGCGTTACTACCCTTGCGAAACTCAAAAAGCATGCAATGCCGGATATGTACCTCTTCTGGTATTTGGCTGGCCATTTCACCCAAAATTGTAAAGAAAAATTTTAAATTTAATTATTTACAACTAAACAAGTCACTATAACCTCAGAATGTCTTTGCTACGACTTTAATGTACACAATGAGCTGACAAATGACAATCAAATAGTGACATGCGCAGAAACGACATTACTTTCCGGTCCACCTAATATATTGTATATTTTTCGAACTAAAGTATCATAAATTAATTCAACGTAAATTGGAGAATGATTTAAACACCATTTGTCTCTTTGATTTATCATTCTGTATGAACATGATATCGTGTACACATTACCTTATCTTTTCTTTATATTTTTAAATTATAAAAAATTATTTGCCAAAAATGTAGTTAAATTTAGAGTACTATCGCGATAAAAGATTAATATCAGAAATGTGTAGCGTATAGTTAATAAAATCTTTAAATAGATAATTTAAAGGAAGAAATGAGATTTCTATAATAATAAATGAGCATGCCACAAAACTCAACATAACACGGATAGTGCTAAAAAAAAGATGGAATTCTATTATATAACACCCGATAACTCGAAATACAGAGGTATGTATTTTGCTACTTAACCTGCTTTCAAGTGAATTGACGTTTCCAATTTTGTCACCTGAAAGCAGAAATTACGTTAGTAACTTTGGAAGATCCAGTGACTTAGAAGACCTCTTTTGATAACATTATCTTTTGATGAATTAACTTTTCTTTAAGAATTATTTTTCTGGAAAACGTCACAAAATTTGCGGATATTTTCGTAAGAAGATCAAATAATGGAATGCTGACATACTAACGAATTGGTAAAGATTCGTTGTTTGGAAATTGATGGTTGAAATGAACTATTAGTAATGTAGAGAATTCAACTGCTTGTTTTATCAATGTTACTTGAACTTTTAGTGAATTTTAGCGTAGACGCAAGAATAATACAAGAGGTGAAAGATTAGGATATGGTAACTCGGAGTATAAAGGATTCGGTGACGCAGAAGCTAGGATGACGCAGCGAGTGGTTGATAAAGGGTTCAGATGACGCAAACTTGGGTGACGTAGAAAGTTGCCTGAGAATAGAAATATCTTGTTAGAAGGGGGTTGGAACATTATTCTTTCTTAACAATTTTAACATATTTACGAATTGTGAAATAATTCTTTGTTATCGAAATATTAAAACAAAATAATAATGAAATGAATGACACTGCGAGAGGTATTAAATATCAATACGTTAAACGAATTTTATATTTGTTTTTGTTTTAACGATATTAATTACAAAAATGACCAATGCTCATTAATCGTCAATTGTAAATTTAATTACAAAAATGCTTGATGTAGTCTCATTACTAAAGAGGTTATAATAAACTATAGAGGTCACGTGTCAAAGATAATAGGGATGCCAGGAATTTCGTTTGATTAAATAGGCGGTTCTCTACTTGACTGCCCTTATCATCTTCTCGTTACTGTCGTCTTCAACCATCTCTTTGCAATCATATGGCACACGCGTAAGTACACGCACCCGGATTGCGTGCCAACCGTCAAACATATTTACTCACGGCACGTGAGTCCTAACTTGCCCTCTCATATATAAAAAAAGGAGTTGAAGACCAATCCAGGAAAATTTATTTGTGACATGGTGAAGGAAACTGCTCGTATTGTTTTCTAAAAAGTAAACTGAATGATCTTGTAATATTAAAGTTACGCATTCAAATATTCAAGTACTCAACTTTATTACTTCATTTTGTGATGTTTTTAGATCAATATATTGACATAGAAAATATGTCAGGAGTAATATTATTTCCAAAAAGAACTTGTCCAAAAATTCAAGAAAGAGTAGATGACTTCAACAAAAGGTTAATGGTTACACCATTTTGCCAAATTTTAAAAATAGTTCATTTAAAAAATTAATAAAAAGTATGAATTTTAAATTCGTTCGCTGAGGACGTAAGAGCTTTTTAAATGATAACAACGAAATTGTTGTATGGTAAAAAAATTATTTAAGAAAATTAAGGCAATTTAGAGAGTCTGATTGTCCGATCTATTATTGAGGTGAAATATGGATTAATTCAGGATATACAAAAAATAAAGTATGGCAAGGCATGAATATAACTTCTTCTCGAAGTGTATTTTTAAGTGGCTTTACAACAGGACTCAAAAATCCAACAAGTAATGGAAAAAGTCTAATAATTGCACACATTGATAGCAGCAAGGCTTTATAAATGATGCATTATGGGCTTTTGAATGAAAGAAAACCGGAAATTATCACGAAAAGATGAATTCAATATTATTTGAAGAATGGTTTTCAAATGTTTTAGATAAAGTAGAAGTAAATGCAGTGATTGTTATGGACAATGTTCCATATCATTCAAGAAAAGTGAATAAAGTACCCAATAGTGTTTGGAAAGAAACCGATGTGCAAAATTAACTGAATAGTAAATGTGTACCTTCCACTCAAGATATTGTAAAAATTGAATTATTGTATTTAGCAAAACAACAAGGAGAACCCCATTTGTATGCAGTGGATGAAATGGCGAAAACGAAGCATGTAACAGTGCTCTGGTTTCCACCATATCACTGTAAATTAAACCCTATCGAATTGATATGGGCTCAAATAAAAATTATGTTACAATCAAAAATACCACATTCAAGTTTGGCGACATGAAGGATTTATTCTATGAAGCAAGAAGTAAAATTACGACAGAAGATTGGAAGAAATGTACTCAACACGTAATAAAAGTTGAAGATAAATTTTGGCAGTTAGATTGCACAATGGAAAATACTATTGAATCTTTTATTAAATATGTAAATGATTCTGACAGTAATACTACTAGTTCGAACTCAAGTACTGATAGCAAATTAAATTAGAAATAAAAAAAATTTTTCCTGTTTATAACTTCTTTTGTAATTTTATTATTGTTGGAAAATCCTAATTTTCTAATCCACACAAGGATCTTAAAACTGTGAATTCAGCCCTGCTCTACCCTCACTCGATTCCATGCATTTGTTTACATTTGCTGACTCGTCTCATCTCGTTAACCCGAGTATAGATACATATACACTCTTTTCACTGAAACTATTAAACACGAAAACAAAATATTTTTGTGTTTGTTGCGCATGCGTAATGTTCAAGTCCATTAACGAAGCAGTCCTCGTCAGGCAGTTGTATACACAACACGTGTGTTTATATTGCTCGCGAGTCGTTAGTACTTATACACAATGAATAGTTGTGCTTCAAACACATAGAGGGATATCCAAATCAGCCGCTTGGCTATTCAATTAAAAATTTCAAAAGTAGGAAATGAATATACAACTACAAAATCACCAAATGCTACTCTCAAAGATGTCGAAATGGCAATAGGTGAGTCATCTAGATCCGTTCAAAAGTCAGTTACAAACAAGAAAAGGAAAATCCACCCGAATTTAGAAACAATAGATTTCTTGACAGATATACTATACATACATCATCACAAATTGAACCATGGCTGCGAGACATTCTGACAAATAACACATACAGCGTTCTAGACACATGAACACAAACGAAGATCAACCTCTAGTAATATTACGATAACCGAAATAGTTAAATCTCCTCTAAATTTATACAAGCTCAAATCATAGATTCGTTAATCGAAGTACTTGAATAACAAGCAGGCGGCAATAATTTTGTATTAAAACAGCTAAAGGATACTCAAATAAGACTACAACTAAGTACGCCCGAACTTTACAAAAAAATAGTAGATATTCTAAAAATCAAAAACGCAAACTTCCATAACTTCCAACCTAAATCAGACAGGAGTTATACAGTAATTCTCCAAGTAATGCATCCAAGAACTAACGTAAATAGAATTATTGAAAAATTGAAACATCACAATCATTCCGTTAGAGTAATTAACAACATACTCAAATTCAATACCAAACAGCCGTTATCCCTCTTTATTGTTGAACTTGAACCAAACGACAATAATAAACGTATACAGTATAGATAAATTACTAAATACCGTAGTCGAGTTCGAAACTTCAAGGCTAAAGCGAAACGTACCACAATGTTTCCGTTGCCAAGCGTTTGCTTGTCGGCACACAAAAAACTATTGTCATAGGTTACTTGCATGTGTCAAATGTGCAAAAAATCACCTAACATTGCGGTGCTCACATAAAGGAAAAGTAGAAAATGTGAAATGTAGTAACTGCCAAGGAAATCACCCTGCAAGCTACAAAGGTTGCATTGTACGTAAACAACTACACCAGAAGCTATTCCCCCACCCTTAAAACTAGAAACGAACCTCACCTGAATGAAGTTAATAAAAATCAACGCTTATACCACGCGACACTTAACGCGGCAATAACCTCTACACAACTTCAGAGCCATAACCATAGTTCCATTATAGATAGAAGATCTTATGCCCAAGTAACTGCACAACAAAATATACAACACTACAATCAAATTCCTACCACTCATGCAAGCAACAACTCTGAAAATCATACGATAGAAATAAAACAACTATTAATTCAATCAATAAAAAACACAGAGCTTATAAACAATATGCTAACTACACAAACTTCACTTCTACAACGACAAACGCAACAACTAACTGCCATGATAGAACTTATAAAAATAATTAATAATATTAAATAATGGACGGAATTATCAAAAGAGCAGCCTGCAACAGCAACAGACTACCACAAAGACTGAACGAACTAAAAACATTTATCCACACACAGGATATCGACATTGTATTAATTTCTAAGACTCGCCTCACAAACAAAAATCACATAAAAATTCCGTACTATGCTATATACGACACCAAGCACCCGTCAGGTGAAGTTCATGGAGGAACTGCTATCATTATCAAAAACTGCATAAAACACTATCCACATAGTACTACTACATTGGACTACTTCCAAACAACGACAAACACCATTATCGACTGGTGAACTTAACTATTGGCCGTTAGCAAAAGAAAAAAATCCCGACCAGTAATTAAAGGACTAAACAGGACACACTTCAACATATCATCAAGCTTAGACTTGAGTTCTGACCATACACCTATACTAATTGAATACCATGAAAACATACTATTCACAGAAATCAACTCTTCTCTACATAACAGCACTACAAACTGAAATAATTTTAGATCAATAATCGACGAAAATCTGAATTTTAAAGTACCAATAAAAACCCCCGAGCATATCAAGAACGCAGTAGACTACCTGATCCAACTAATTCAACAAGCAACCTGGTCTTCGACCATCAACCCAGAAAAGAGAAACTCTGGTTTATTATATCAAACTGCCATACTATAAAAAATAAAAGAAAAGCCAAAACACAGTGGTAAAAGTTTAAAACAAGAGAATTCAAAAGACAGTTAAATACCATCACCAAAGAAGTTAAAATAGCCATACAAGAACATCAGGATGAAGAATTCAATAAATACCTCTCCAATTTAGCAGCAAACGAAACTACACATTATTCATTTGGGAATACGACCAAAAGATTAGAAAGACCAATAATACTGACACCAGGAATAAGCAAATCAGATGACACCTGGGCAAGAGCTCTATCAAAGCAGGCTACAACATTTGCCAAGTATTATATTTATACCGGACATTCCAACCAAGCAGTACCACACTGGAGGTATCTTCACCTTCTTCTCCGCTACCACCAATATCAGCAATCACAACTGCAGTAACATTAAGTAATGGAAATGATAACGATGGTCAATATAATGCTAAATGCAGCACCACAAAGACAGAGCTAAAACAATTGATCTTTACCATCAAAATTAAAAAGTCACCGGGTTTTGATTTGATAAGCGCAAGAATAATCAAGGAACTCCCGGACAAAGCTGAATATTTAATGCCATTCTCAGAATTCGTTACTTCCCAAGTTCATGGAAACTAGCTGAAATTATAATGCTGTCAAAGCTGAACAAAAGTATTCACGAGCCCTTCACGTACAGGTCTATTTCTCTCTTGCCAGTATTATCGAAAATGGTGGAAAAAATAATACTAATAAGATTGAAGACATGTGCATACTGCACATGCTTATTTCTAGACATAGAAAAAGCATTCAATAAGGTATGACATGAAGGCTTGCTGAAATGTACAAAACAGCAGTTTTCAAACGCAATCTACGTACTTTTAAAATCCTACCTCAGTAACAGAACTTTCTATGTAAAAGTAAAATACAATATATACATTCGCAGATGATACTGAAATAATAGCAATCACGAACACCCATATGAAGCAGCTAATATCTTACAAAACCACATTTACCTATTAGAAAAATGGTTAAATGAATGAAGAATAAAGGTCAACTATAGTAAATGCAACCACATTACTTTCACTCTCTGTAAAGCAAATATTCCAAAAATAACCCTTCACTATAACGAAATTCCACAAACAAAGATAGTTAAATACGTAGGACTTTACCTTGATGCATATAGGATTCACCTATATGGACATATAGTATCCAACTATGGGGTACAACAGCAAAAAGTCACATAGCTAAAATGGGGGCTATGAAATCAATAATACTAAGAACGGTAACAGATATACCTTGGTATATCAGAAACGAAGAGTTAAGAAGAGACCTAAAAATTCCTTCCGTCGAAGAGGAAATACAACTCCACGTAGACAGACATAAAACAAGGACAACTAACCATCCAAATACATTGGCTAAAACACTGTACTTCACAGAGACAAGTAGAAGATTGAAGAAGAAACACTCTCAGGACTTGCCGACGCAAGCCTAGACATTAATTTCTGTAAAGTGCTAATCTAAAAGGATTATCACACTGATGTTATCCACAAAAACCAAAACTTCTTGCCGAATGTTCATGGAATAAATTGCAAGAATCGTAAGGAGTAAACAAGAAAAAATTAACAAAGCAATTATGTCCACTTCACATATAAACGTTCGTTGCATATAATGTATAAGAGATCATTTTATTTATATAGTATGTAAGAATCGAATATTTGAGATGTTGAGTTTGAACGAGTTTGACGAGATATAACATGTGAGTTTTCTCATTTTTATTCATGAAATATATCAAGACAGTTTGATTTTCCATTTATAAACACTCTACATATGATCAGTAGTAATATTACTATATATAGATATTAATTTATAGTTTTATAAATATTAATAAAACTGATACGCTTGTCTTACAATTTTGTGATCTCAAACACATACAAATTTATTATTTGATCACAGAGTATTAGAAAATTAAATTAATACTTTACATTGGTTACAAATGGACTTATAATTCTTTTGAAATAAACATATTTGCAATTCTGGCTAATAGCTAAATTTCGATTGATTAATTCTCACAGATATTGAAGGGTTTTCTACTGTAAAATGTTTAAAACTAAATGGATCATATTTTTTTGTAAACGGTAACAGTTGAAACTCATTTGTTTTCGAGATTAGACTGGCGCCACATTAAAACTAAAAAAACAAAAACTATTTTCTTCATTAATTATATCAACGAAGAATTTCCGTATAGAACTAAACTGATCGTCTTAGTGCCTTCGGCACGTGTCGTTACAGTCTTTTTTGCACGTGTTTTTACAACTACTGCATCTTCTTTACAATTGCTCCGTCTTCTCTGTACGTATCTTTACAACTGCCCCTAAATACGCTTCTTTCACATCTTATAGTCTTATACGCATTTATTTCCTTTCATTTTAATCTTTAACCTTTCTTATTCCATGCATCTGGTCACGTTCACCCGAAGTTCCTCAGTCTGGCACCATCTCAATTGCTCGCCTTTCCAAACACTCCACATGCAGGACAAAAAGCATCTTATTCTAGGCCTGTTTTCTAAGCAGGCCCAAGTGGGAACAGAAAATTCTGATATTACATATTCCTGAAACGATAAAACAAATGAGTTGATCGAATTTTTGAATAGACCTACCACAATTACATAATTTTAATTTCCCTTTTACTAGATTTCGGAATAGGTATTGCTCATAGAGTTTGCTCGAAAGTTTTAATAAATTTATTATAATAATCAAAAGCAATGGAAACTCGATAGTTTTATTTTATTGCATTCAATATAAATTAAGAGATGTGAAATCGTTTCCTTTTTTAAAACTAAAATTAATATTAATATTAACATTCAGTTCGATTAATGTATGTGAACTACAATATGAATAAACCAGGCTTGAATTATTTGAGAACATATGTTAAGCGAACTTTGGTCATTATTACATAATTAATTACGAACTTTGAAAACATTTTAAAAACACAATGCAATCTTACTGTCCCAATTGTTTTCATTTATTTTCTACGTTAATTTCACTATTATTTTCTATTATGTTGTTGTGTGGTTGCACTACGCCCGCAGCTACTTTTAAAGAACCTTTTAAACCGTAAAACGTTAAAACCCTTGTACACAGCTCTGTTATAATCTAATCTGTATATTTTGTCAGCATTTTACTTCGTCGAGGTTATTTTAATTGCAAGGCACGATCAACTTCTGTTCTCCATTTGGTTGAGTAATCCACTTACAAGTGCCGCTAGCTTTCAGTGTGCTCATAGAATGGAAACTACACGAAAACAGTCTTGCTTCGGCAAGTTAGAGTATGCGCGCCGTTATTCTAGCGAATTTATCCTTTTAATCGAGACCTAGTCGAAAACTTCTCGAGAAAATCTTTGTGTTGTCTGCACCAAAGACATTCTCGATTGTAACTAGTAATTGTAAGTAACGTTCGAAACGTCCCATTAAGATGATTTCTATCAATATTTTTACATTAATTTATGAAATCAGATAATATGTTAATTACTACTCCAGTTCAATAGGATTTTCAACGATTGCTGGGGGCTTCTAGATTATCAGTGTTCTAGGATCGTGAATTCAAGTTGGTGCTTTAAAGTTACTGCGATTCTTTCACAAGTTTTCTCTACAACTTTATTATACGTGCGACGAGAATTATGCTATGTGATTAAAGTAAAATGCTATAACTTCGTCCCGATTTTAAATTCTGAAACTTATTGAATGTTCACAATTATATTTTCAACGCAAAACTGCAAGCAAGATGTAAGAAATTTAATACAATTAACAGAAATGAATAGATACGCCACAATACTTTTCGATAAAAGAAACGTTGATTGAGTATGCAATGTAGGTTCCATTCAATTTTTTCTTTGTTATAAAAGATAGAGGAAAGGTTTATTTAATTCTTTTACGTAGAATTGAATTTTTTAATGATTTTTTGAAACATTTTTTAAAAGTTGTTTCAAATAACAAATACATACTAGAAAAACAAAAGATTTGTGTTTACAAATATAGTTTCTTTACAAACAAGAAATAAGATAAAATGGAAAATTAAAAAGAGTAATAAAAAATACACGATTCTCATAGTGTAATTTTCTAGTTTAAAAATAATGAAAATAAATTTAATAATGTAAAAATAACAGGAACTGAATTTAAATGAGTAATTAATATGTTAATGGGTATTAAATATGAATTTAAATGAGTTAATAATAAGGCAGATTATTGTAATACAAACCCAATTTACCATATACTTTATCAAATATAGCGATTTTTCTGAAAGCTACCAATTCGAATTGAATTATTCTTTCCACTTTTAAATTAAATGTTCCAGTTTTATTTACAAATTATAGATAATAGATACTGTACATTGAATTTGCACATATCTACAATGTCTAATGTAGAGATACATTACATATTTAATGTATACAATACATACCTAATGCATTCTTGCAAATATTACTATTGCGTTACCGAATGGTAGGGTCCATTTCATGTTATACAGTTTGTACTTACATGTATCATTACTTAGTTGATTTAAACAACTACGTGTAGGTCACACATTTACTGAAATCTATGTAATTGGTTTAGATAATCGACAGACTGTTTTTTTCTCTATAGGTACCTAAAGAATGAAACTGAGTGAAGTAATGATTTGCACAATGGTGTTTGAATATAAATTTTAATTATATTTATCGATACGGAAATTTCCATTTCGTAACCTCTTATGTTATGCAGAGATCGTCGAGAATGCTATTCTCGTTGCTCTAACTGTCTGGTCTATTGTAATTTAGAAAGGATATGTATCTTAGGCCAACGCGACTAATAGCGAATTTTTATTTCCAAATTATCCGTAGAACCTCGATTATAAATCTCGTAGATCCTGTACAGTTTACAATACATTTTTTAAGCTAAACATATTCAATATAAACATAAATACGAATCTTTGAAAGATTCGAACATATAACTAGTGACATGATATTTACGAAAGTGTTATGACATAACATATTCCAATGTATAATTTATTAAGATAGATAAATTGTTGATTTTATTAAGTGAAAATCGTAACACAGATTGTTATTAGTTTATATCCTTGATTGATGAAAATTTTTGACTATATGAATAATACATTTTTATGGATTTACGATGTGATTCGCATCCTATGCGAAAACATTCCTTTTTGTAGAAAGTTATACAAATATATTAGAATTAAAATTCAATTGCTACTAAGTATGTAAGACTGTCATAATTTATTTCCATTTATTTATTTTAGATTCAGCAATAAAGATTTACATTTAATTAATTTTCCATTTCTGGATGTTATTAACGAATTAGTTTTAAATGAACCGCTGCAACGAACAACTCAACGCATTCCGCTTCTTAATGCAAATCGGTTACGTAAGAATTACAAGTTCTGAACATCGTTCATTCTAATTGTGCACAGTTGCATACGTATCAGTATCACACATTAACGCGAAATAAAATTATTATATTTTTTATTATATCTTTATCACAGACTTGTCAAAAAATTGGCAAAATTCTCCCGATAAAAATGAGTACAAATACGATTACGGTCGTACATTACTATTATATTACATTCGTTGCAAAGAATATCATAAAGATGTAACGAAAATTATAAAAATTGAAATTTTCATTAGTAGTATGTGGTTATTAAAATCGAGTGTTAAAATTGTTACTTAAGGCGGTATACTATTCCAGATCACAATTTTTTAGGTTCTTTTTGAGATATTTTAAAAGAAAACAGTAACTCATTTTTGTATTAGGTTTATACATATATATTTCATTTGTATTTCCGAAATATATACAATTTTTTTCATCTAAAAGAAATCAAAATCACAGGGGAGTTTAGTTTATAGTTGTTATAACTTTAGTACAGTACCACCATCTTTCTCTTTTCGTTAAAAGGGCCCTTCTTCCTTCCTCTCAGTCGCTACTACTGTAACAGGCTTCTAGTGTGATGATGAAGGCAAAGAAGCTTAGCGGGAGATAGAACAGGAAGGGGAGCGTTTCATTCGAGCCTGTTAGTGAACTCATCAGTAAGGTATCCTAGCAGGACCTACCTTACACGCCGGGAGATTGAACAATTGGTAAAGGATCATGTATATATATAGGCATATAGACATATAGGCGATCGGAGGTAGCACGGGAACTTGTGGGAAACGGTCAACGTTCGAGTTTTCCTCTAGTGGCGTGTATATAAGGCTGTCACATTACTATTCCAACCGTTTTGCTTATCCAAAATAAAAAGCTCTGAAACCATTTTATTCGGTATGAACATGGTGATAGTCGCAAAATGTAAGATGTCATAACAATAATTTGGAGTAATGTGATTTTGAAAAAACTATGTTTAAAGTTTTTCACGCCAAACATGTGTATACATTTACAATCAATCTGTCAGCTCAGGATCATATATCGATACAGTAGCAGTGTACCGATTTCCATGGAATGTCCTTATCCTAGTACGATATACGTAGACAATCTTTCCTTTGTCTCTCTTTTTCATGGAAAACTGATAGATAACTATTCTACATTATACAGGATAGTCTACCGAGATCTGCCTGCTAAATTATTTGAAAACTATTACATGAAAAAATATTTCGAACAATAGTAGTTATAGAGTAGAGCATACACTGCTATAATTAGTTTTTTCCCACTTTGTTTTTTCAGTCAAGAAAAACTGGGTAAAAAAAGACTCTAAGTTTATACGAATTCCAAATCCAATACTTATCGAAATATTACGCTTTGATGAATGATGATAAACTTTCGTGAATGTAAAATTTACGTTCTTCAGATTTAACGCCTCTGAATTATTTTTGTTTGAGGCATTTGAAAAATAAAATTGTGCAATACTAACGACACTCAAAGATATGAGAAACCTTGTTATTATAGGCATATAATGTTATAAATCACAGAACACTTGAACACGTGTCATTAGCACTTATTCATA
Source organism: Ptiloglossa arizonensis (assembly GCF_051014685.1). Taxonomy (NCBI): domain Eukaryota; kingdom Metazoa; phylum Arthropoda; class Insecta; order Hymenoptera; family Colletidae; genus Ptiloglossa; species Ptiloglossa arizonensis. The sequence continues at coordinate 946,735 of NC_135057.1, forward strand.
GATTACATACGTGTGTTGATCATTTTAAGCGACCTTTTACAATAAACATTATTCAATGAATATCTCGGTAAGTATTAGTTTTGGATCCATGTACACTCATAGTTTTTTCACTCAGTTTTTCATACTTCTTTCAATGGTAGGGTTAAATTTTATAGATTATAATTACAAAATTCAAGGTGACCTCCTTATTTCGATAAAAAAGCAAAGTGGAAAAACTAATAATACCAATATGCGGAATAACTAATCATAACATTTCATATTCTAAAACTTTTGTTCAAAACATTTGTCCACGTAAAACCTGATATCCAAGTAATTTACCTGACAGATCTTGGTGGATTATCCGGTATATTCTCAATCTGAACTCTGCTTTGCACAGTGATTGAAGCTAAACTAAACACGATGAATGCTTCGGTAAATGCTTGAAATAGTCTAATAGGACTGAAACAAGTCTCTTTTCAGGATCGAAACCCTCTAATAATGAAAATCGAGGGAAACTTTGGGAAAATATACGTGCTTTTGCAATACCGTGTAACTGTACGTCTCACGTTGCGGACAACTTTCTCTTAAAGGTTTGTAACTTCGTTAATTTTGCGAATTAGCAATACCCCTTGACAGAGAAATATTTTCAAGCACAACACTTTGCAAAATTGGAAGAAAAAAATCGACTTTCTGACAATTTTAAACTACAATACCCCCTTAAAATCAGGAATTACTATAATCGTTAAATAGACTGGATCTGTTAGCAATTTAAAGGCTTCGGTTGTTAAAATGTTCGATTCACAGGAGACTAGATTTTTGGATCTTTCCTCGGTAAGATCTCCCCCTAGATAAATTAATGAAAGCGAAACTGGTTGAAATTGAGTTGAGACAATTCAACACTAATAACGAATGTTTATTATTGCAATTAATTGTCCAAATGTTAATAGAATGATGTTGTCAAGTCTTCCTTATTGTGTGGAATTGTATGCTCGATTTTGATAAAATGAGAAGAAATGTGAAACGAACTTTGTTATTGTGTTTGAAACGGACAGAATGAAGAAAAATTAATCAACGCTCTCTTTACATTTGGATTTCTTAACGGAACTTCGTGTGGGTGAAGCTGTGATTTCTCACATTCTTCCTTAGAATGTTATTGACTAGTACAATGCATAAAGTTTTGGAAAATGGGGTGCTCGAAGTTGAAGGAGTACAGTTATGAGGTTACACACGTGGGGTAGTTTTGACGGATTTCTCTGGACCACTGCAGAGAAAATCGCTTTCGTAATTGCAAAACTTGAGACCACGCCAATTCACAATTCGTATTGATCTCCCTTTGGCTCTGCGAATCATAACAGAAAATAAAACTTTATGTTCCGAAGCTATTCGTACATATTTAGGTGGTTAATAGAACTCCCCTGAAAAAAAGAAACGAAAAAACATTCGATACTTTAATATGTAGTAGTATGAATTTAGAACCTAATACTATTTCAGTAAATTAATCATTTTTTATGTATATCCACGATTTTAGTTTCTTAACCAATAGCTGGTTGTACGATTATCGTACATACTGTAAAGTGATCGATATCTCGGAAATTCGCACTAATTGTAAGCCAACGACTACCAATGGCGTGGCCTCAAGATGAATACGCGGAGTTGAGAATGAAATTTTGTTATACTTTCAGTAGTACCGATCTTTATTCAAAGTAGTCGTGACATTTTCAAACGACCGTGATTCTATAGTCTATTGTCTTTGTTAGATTTTTCGAACACCTTCTGCTAATGTAAAGTGAATCCTCGTGTTATTTCAAATGCAAAAGAGGACGGAAACGTGTATAAAAGTGCAAATTTTGTGCGCCAAAAAGAAAGGTGAAATAGAAGCAGAAACTGTGATACGTTTCTTTTGTGCATTGTGAACGATGAGTGACGCAAGAGCAATGAAAGTCGCAAGCGTTAAGAGAAACATTAAAATGTTCGACGGAGATAGATATGGTATTTGGAAGTTTAGATTTCGTGCTATTTTAACCGAAGTAAATGTTATAAAAATGGTGAACGAAGGAACTCCATTCATCATAACAGAAGAGTGGAAGAAAGCTAAGCGGAAAAAGAAATTTTCAAAAATTTAGACAGTATATACGAAAGGAAAAGAGAACTGGCACAACTATCAGAAGAAGATGTGAATATGACTGGTTTCGCTTTTATGGCAGGAGGCTATAAATTAAATAATCAAGACAAGAGGAGGATACGATTTCTGTTGGACTCCGGAGCTTCGGATCATCTAATTAATAGAAAAGATTTCGTGAAAGGGTGACACACCAATAAGGATTTCCGTACCTAAAAATGGAACATATATATTAGTAATGAAAAGGGGTACGCTGAATGTTGTTAGCGACATGAAAACCAGCCATCATCTTAAGGACGTACTATACTCTTCAGATATTCCTACAATTTGCCAACTATGGCAAAGATGCAAGACGCCAGAGCAACAGTAATCTTTAATAAGGAGGGAATACAAATCCCAGATGGTAAGAAGGATATAATGAAGGATAAGTCTCTGAATAATCTAATAACAGTAAATCTAGTGGATAAAAATGATTAAATAAAAATAACTACGAAAATATAATAGGTTGCTCAATAAGTTTTATCGTTCGATAAGCAATGGAGCTGCTAAGTTCGTCGTTTTATTTTTCTAAAGATGGTACTACTGTTTGATGAACATGTATGAAGTTTCATGTAGATCTGTCGACTCATTCGTATATTTACAGTTGTTCAAAGCTGAAGTGTCATAGTATTTTTTTATAATGGAAAAAACGATAAAACTTATTGAACAACCTAGTATAGTGCAACAAATAGTAACTATAAACTATGACATGAACAACTACTAGGTTATGTTAGTAAAAGTAGTAAATTCCTAGAATCGAAAAATAAGAAAATGGTAAGCGACATAAAACTAGTATACATGAAATTACAGTTAATGACAATTTGTGTAAAGCTTGCATCAAAGGCAAACAAACTCGTTTACCATTTAAAATAGCTAAAGATAAAGATTATGTAAAGAAGTCATTAATAATAATACATTTAGACGTTTGTGGTCCGATTACTCTTTCTATGATAAATAATAAGAATTATTTCGTCACGTTTATTAACAAGTTTACTCACTATTTCGTGGTATACTTAATGATAAATAGGTCAGAGTTTTTACAATATTTAAAAATTATAGAACAAAGAGTGAAGCACACTTTAGTTTAAAATTAGTTAATCTGTACTATGATAATGGCAAAGAATACCTGTCTAATGAGATGAAGGATTACTGCATTTAAAAACGTATCAGCTATCATTTAATCGTACCACGAACTCCCCAGTTAAATGATGTGACGAAGCCACATAACCGAACACAACCCAACGCAACCGAACCATAACAAAAAAGGCTCGAGCAATGATAGCTGGTGCATATTTGGATAAAGTTTTTTGGGGTGAAGCGGTTCTTACCGCTACATACTTAATAAACAGAACTCCAACTAAAGCGGTAAAATTAGATGAGACACCGTTTGTATTGTAGCACCGTACGAAACCACAAATAAAGTATTTGAGAGTTTTTGGTTCCACAGTATTCGTAGATAATAAAATCAGTAAAACAAAATTTTGTGAAAGATCGTGAAAAGGAATACTGGTTGGAAACGAAACAAACGGGTACGAAGTTTGGAACGTGGGAAGAGAAAATATGTCGTCGTGAGAGACATAATTGCAGATGAAACAAATTTCCTAAAATCTAAGCCGGGAATAAGAATCGAAGGAGGTAATTCTGAAAATTCTAGAAACGAAATTGATGTCTCTGATGCAATATCAAAATCAATAGTGGAGTTTGAGAAATCTGATAATAGGGAATTAGATGTCATAAATTTTAGAAATTTTAGGAATGAAACTGGTGTTAGTGACACACAGCGAAAAACAGTAGAAAGAACGAATACATCTGACGATAAGTCAGATGAATTGAATTCTGAAAGCTCAAATAATCCAAGCGATATTTCTTTTAATGAAAATGAAAATGAAACGCAGGATGGAATTTTTTCTCAAATTAACATAGACAATACAGATAATCGGGCTAAGAAAAGAATGTTATCGGAATCCAGGAGCGATCAATTAAAAGACGTTCCGTTGTTTCATATATAAAGACGATATACCGAACGAATGTTTAATGTGTGATCAGTTAATAATGTGTAAAATTCCCGAGTTATATGAGAAAATCGCAAGTAGAGATGATATGGATCTATGGGAAAGTGTGATCAAAGAGGAAATAAATTCTCTGTTAATTAATAAAACATGAACTATAGTACCGAAGTACCGAAACCTGAAAATAAAAACATTCTTGATTGTAAATGGGTATTCACAATTAAAATCGACGAGAAAGAGAATCCATTTAAATATAAACCACTCTTAATAGCAAAGGGGTTTAGTCAAAAATATTTAATACATTATAATGAAACCTTTGCACCGGTTGTCAGAATTTCCAGTTTTAAATTTATCATTGCATTTGCAAATCAGCATTTGAGTATCATATAGAGGTTCAGACAGGACAGCGTTTCTAAATGGTAAACTGAGGGAGGAAATTTACATGAAAATCTCTGAGTGATAACCAAGTGTAATTAAATAAAGCCTTACATGGACTTAAACAAGCAACAAGGTGTTTGTTTGAAGAGTTTGAAAAAGTTTGAAAAGGAAAAGGTTTTGAAAGTTCTCCCGATAGATCGTTGCATTTTGAATATTTTGAATAAAGGAGACATGTCAGAAAATATATATGTATACTAGCATCTACATTTTAAATTTACTCAACTGACTCAAGTTTTGTCGTTCGATGAAACTTATTGAACAACCTATTATAGTATTATATCTAGATGATCTCATAATTGCAACAGAAAATATGGAAGCAATGACCAATTTTAGGAACTATTTAATGAACAAATTTAGAATGGTCGATTTAAACGAAATGAGATTGTTTTAAGGAATTACGGTTAGTAGAGAAAGAGGAACACTAGATCACAATACATAGATAAAGTCAGTTTGAGTAAATTTAAAATGTATGATTGTAGATCTGTAGCAACTCCTCTCGAAAGTAAGTTAAATTATGAAGCATTGAACTCACTTGAAGAGTATAATGCAACTTGTCAAAGTGTCATTGGTTGCTTGATGTATGTGATGATATGTGCACGTCCTAATCTATGCGTTGCAGTAAATTCATTAAGTAAGTATACCAATAATAACAATGAAAAACTTTGAAAGTGCCTTAAAAGAGTTTTAAGGTATTTGAAAGGAACGATAGATATCAAACTAATGTATATCAAAGCACAGTATAGTGACACTTTGACAGGATATGTTGATTCAAATTGGGGAGGAAATGAAACATACTGAACAACTGACAGAGAAAGTACCACAGGTTATTCATTCAAGCTACATGAAAAGTGTACTATACGCTGGAACACAAAAAGGCAGCAATCAGTAACAGCTTCGAGCACTGAAGCTGAATATATGGCTTTGTTTGAAAATCTATTGTAATTTATGAGGACAATACTGGTCGCATCAGTATTGCAAATGATCCAACAAGCCACAGGAAGTCAAACCATGTTCACATGAAATATCACTATACAAGGAGTCAGATAGAAAATAAAGTAATAAAATTAAAATGTATTTCCACAGATTATCAACTGGCCAACGCAATGACTAAGCTAAATCCGAAGACAAGATTCGTGGAAATGAGAATCGGAATGGTCGATTGTAATTAGAAATTAAATGTGAAATGGTCTGATCGCGGTTTTCCTGGGTTTTCCTGTAATCCCTGGCAAACCAAATGTTGGACCATATATACGTATTTTCTCAGAAATAGCAAAGTAGGGAAGGTATATCTTAGATAATTAGTTTTAGACTACTAGACGTATGTTTTCTTTTGGTATGCATGTAAATTATTTGAATTTAAAGGTTCCTCTGTATTAGTTTCTTGAAAGACTTCCCGACTGATTTTTGAGGAGGCGTGTTGTATTTCCAATACCATCTATAGATGATACAACTTTGAATGGTACAAATCATCTTTAGTAGCCGTATGTATGCATGCGCGCGCGCGCATGTGTGTGTATGTAACGTCTTTCTAGAATCTTCTAGAAGATTATATTCTACGGATATGTGACGTTTATTAAACAAAATAAGAGTTTGTTCGTTACCATGACAAACTGCAATTCGCAGTTAGTCTGAAAGCCGATCTCGTATAGAATGTATGCAAAAGATATATACCTTCCGGAATTTAATAAAGTTTGATTTATTGGTAAAATAGAAATACCGAGTTATTATTTAATCGCACCCATAACCCAGAATTTCAATAATTATTAACAAATAATGTTACAAATGCAAAATTAATTCAACACAAGTATTTTTCTTACCACTAATTAATTCAGGGGTAAAAAGATTAAAGTTCAGTTTCGAAAACGTTCGATGTCTAAGTTATATCGTAGTATATGAACTTCTTTCGTCGGTGAATCGAGGATAAAAAATAATGAAGAAAGTTTACGTAAAGATATACCATATTTGACTTTGTTCCCAAGTTTTGTAGCTATTTTTGGACCAGGACAATATGTAATTGCTTATCTTTATAGTAACTATTTGAAGTAGCTTGAAATTTAAGTACTTTTCTCAAAGCATTATCCGAAAGGAACATTTTTTTATAATATTTCACTTGTGCACCTGACGACGCGCTCTTCTCTTTTGTGATTTGTTGTATTTCCTGAAAAAATTGCGTACCATTCAATATTTCCTCTTATTAGAATTCTTTAGTTCGTGTTTCAACATACGTACAAAGTATTTGCAATAGGTAAATCATTTTAAATGTCTGCATACATATAGGTAACAATAATATGTTAGTTCAGAATTTGTTTGTTAATTATCTTCCGTTGTTACATAAATATGAACGAAGACTTATATAGGTGAAGTAAAAAATTCTGAGCGTTTTTTCTCTTTATTTCGAGAATAAAATTAACAAAGTTAGAATTTTCGGATTTGGATCGAATATGCGACGTTTTGTTCGAAAACTTTTGTCCATTTTGAAGGCAATTTCATAATTCCGCGATTGAAGAAGTCCTCGTCGCTATTGGTAAAAAGCTTGATTAGCTCATTTTCACAAGTCTCTCTTGAGGCCAGTTTTTTACCATCAAAAAGATTTTGCAAATGCTTGAGAAGATCATAATCGCTTGGGGCCAAGTCTGGGCTATACGGCAGGTGCGATACAACCTCCCATCCAAGCTCTTCGGAGCTTCTGGCGCGTCGTTAAAAATGTGTGCGGTTTGGCATTGTCTTCATGGAACACAACACCCTTCCTATTGGCCAATTTTGGACGCTTCTCGTCGATCGCTTGCTTCGATCTGGTCAGTTGTTGACAGTATAGGTCCGAATTGAGTGATTGGCCCGATGGGCGCAGCTCATAGAGGAGGATTCCCTTCCAATCCCACCAAACACACAGTAAAACCTTCTTGGTCGTTAATCCGGGCTTGGCGATCGTTTGGGCCGGCTTACCGCGCTTGGACCACGATCTGTTTCGCCTGTTGTTCTCGTATGTGACCCATTTTTCATCCCCAGTCACCATCCGCTTCAAAAGTGGATCGATTTCGTTACACTTCAGCAAAGAATCGCAGGCATCAGTTCGCTTCTTTTGCGTCAATTCGTGTGGAACCCATACATCGAGTTTTTTCTTGAGACTAGTCTTATGCAAATGGTTCCAAACGGTTTTCTGACTAATGGAATATATTTCCATGATTTTATCAACATTTTCGACGATTGGCCTATCAGAGCGTGTCTCATTTTCGACGTCCATATTACCAGAACGGAAGCGTTAGAACCACCGTTTTGTTATTGCATTCGATACTGTATTGGGTCCATAAACAGTACAAATTGTTTTGGCCGTCTGCTCCGTTTTTTCCCCTTGGTAGTGAAGAATGTATCGAATTTTCTCTTTTTTAACCTCCATTTTGGAACGCTCTAACGCACAACTTTTTTTAAAGCGTTATATCGCCTTTAAGCCGCAGTATAGAATGACAAGATACAACATACACATCATGAGATATGGCTCACTAAAGCCATCTAACGAAAAACGTTCAAAACTTTTTACTTCACGTGTTTATACTTTTTGCGTTAAGTTTTGTAAACACACAGAAATAAAAGAACTTGCATGATTAAACTTTTATGCTTGAGTTTAGGCTGTAGAAGGCATTCGAAAGCGACAAATCGAAAGAATTTTATATTGAATATCCGATGAAATAATGAGTGAAATGCATATCCATTTTTGTCATCTTATGTTATACGAGTTCCGAAAAGAAAATACGGCAACAAGTGCAGCAAATAACATTTGTGTCGTTTTATCGTTTTATCGGGGAAGGTGTTTTATCGACTCGTACGTGCAGACAGTGATTTGATCGATTTCGGAAGGAAAATTTTAATCTGAAAGATGAGGTACGAGTCAGACGTTCAGTCGAGGCGGACGAAGATAGAATACGTAATCTGGTGAACGAAACGAGGAGTTTGTTAGTACGAGAAATGTCACAAATACTAAACATATAAAAATCATGTGCACATAGACATTTGAAGAAAATGGGAATTTTGTCAAAGCTGGACGCATCTGTTCATGCAGTGTAATTGCTTTAATCGTGTAGCAACTTGCACATAGTTGCTTGTGCCATGAAGAAATTTCTTACATAATGTATTAAATAAGGAGATTGTCCCAGGTCAGGATCGCTGTAATATACATCGAAGTAAAAGATTCGTAGAAGAATCATATTTTCTTTATGCGATCTATCTATTGGTGACAGTCTAAAATACTACCGCAGTGCACTTAGACTAATATAACGATATTTAATAAGAATACTTAAACGTAGCCCGTAACGCGGTTTTAGAATATCGAAGATTTCAGTCATCACGTAAGATGGAGTTCAAATATTTGCGAGTCTTTTGGTTTAAATGGGAGTCTTACGTGGAATCGTAGCATACAGGTGTAACGAGAGAGTTTCTGGGTATATAGTCTGTAAGTGTAACGAGAGGTCTTACGTAGAATTTAGTCATATCGTACAAGTGGAACGTGAGGTATGCCGATATCGGTGTCTTATCTCGGTGCATCGTCTGAGTTGTAACGTTGTAAGTTGTTACGTGTAAGTACACGTAACGAAACGGAACCCTTTTTGAAACGCATAATAACTGGAAATGAAAAATCAGGTTTATACTTTCGTTAAGTTTTTCTCTCTGTATGGTGGGATTATCAAAGAATTTCTTTTCTTCGAGCTATTTTTGCAAAATCGGACAATTAATGCCGTTCTGTATTATGTTCAGCTTGAGAAATTAAAAAAAAAAATTGCAGAAAAGCTTATAAATACTTAATAAATCATAATGTGATTTTCCACAACGACAGACCGCATGTTGTATAAAATGCGCAAAAAAAAATTACATAAGTTTGGTTGAGAAATGTTATTCCACTCACCTTATTCTCCGGACATTGTACCATCGAACCTCTACCTGTTTCGATCATTAAAATATTATTTAGCTGGCAAGAAATTTGACAATGTGAATGCAATAGAAAATATTTTATAAAAATATTGTGACGATAAACCAAAGAAATTTTATATTAACGGGATCGTGTCGTTGGCTAAAAATGTTAGAAGAAGTCCAAAGAAAGGACAATTACATTTTTTCGTAAACTTCATAGGTAAGATTAAAATATTACCTTATGTAATGGAAAAATAAATGGCAGGAACTTATAGAACGACCTAATACAATTTAAAAAAACCAACTTGAACTGATATTCGTGTCGTTTTTGAAAAAACTTACTCATATATTTTTAATTTTACTTATTAAGAGAGTATAAGTATATGATAAAGTTATCGTGATTACATATAACAATGATTAACAACGGTTATGTACAACTTTAAAAACCTTTTTACCAGACACATTGCTTTCTTCCAACGCCAGAACAATCCTCTACAATATTCTACGACTGTAGAACAATCCTCCGTTCAATGCTACGGTTTCCTTTATATTCCGAATTCTGGGCCTACGTAACCTAGGTCAGGAGGTCATGGTCGTCTCGGGAGATGCGAAGTGCGTAGGCTGGATGCACTTCTCTTCTAGGGTACACAGACGGTGGGTCTGCTTTATATCGATGTCGCCCGAAAACTTCACTGTCCCAGCCATTGACCAATATTCTCTCTCTCTCTCTCTCTCTCTCTCTCTCTCTCTCTCTCTCTTATTTCTAAAGCAAAATCAAACAGCAAAAAGATGTAGTTTCGATATTGCATAATTTGTGGGATTCCGACTTTAAGAACTGCTCTTATAAACATTTTCTCTTCAGTTTAATGACTTTACACAATGTAAATTTGAACACACTTTTTAAACAACATTTATAATTCTATTCCATTAAAAACTCTTTTACTTTCCTTGATTGAATAAAAAAATAATAACTTTACAGAAATACATTTTGCGATATATGCGCTGTCTGAAACCATTCACTATTGTTAGTACATGATTTGTATAGCCACGAGATAACAGAATATTTGAAACTTGCCTATTTCCTGTAAACCATTTTTTTTATATAAAATTATAAATGACTTTGATTGAATTAAACGAAACAACCACGCACCACATTAGAACACAACAAAAGATGACCTGTTTCCTTTAAAATTTTCTGCATACTTTGATCCTCTAGAATATAATTTCATGTTGTCAATTGGGAAAATCATTGACGTCACGTTAAGTCCCTGCAACCCAATTTTCATGAAAGAAGTATTAAAAGTAGCGATTTCATTCAAAGCGAATTTATACTTTTAAAATGCATTGTGCACAAATCATCGGTAAAAATTTATCTTGCAGGAAGGTTCATGATGTTTGGAAATGCGCAAATTGATGAGCAGAAATCATCGTCAATGGACCGAGGGTAAGCGTCATGGCGAATCAAACGGTCAATTACTATGGGGACGTTTATCAGTGGAATCACACGGTGTCGACAGATGACCGAGACACGCAAATGGAATATTACCTGCCAAATTGGACGGATCTCGTTCTAGCGGGATTGTTTATCATGTTGATCATCGTCACGATAGTAAGCAACAATGTTACTATAATTCAAAGGACCTCTTCTTTACGGTTACCTTAACCCTTTGACGATCACATATGTAGATACTCGAACGGATCTTAAACTTTCGTCCGAATAATCGAGATCAGAGACGTAACGATTTATTATGTGATGAACCGATACGTTTTAAAATCTCGAGTGGAGATGGTCACTTACCATCGTAAGTGCTGTGTCTCACAAACCTATCGATTTGTCATACTAAAAATCTAGCCAAAAAGTAGCATATTTGACTGTAGAACTAACAAAAAACATTTATTTCCTTTTTGAAGTCAATAATCTTGAAAATGTGATCTTAAAATCGTTTGTAGAAATCTTGCGAAATAAGAAAAATATAAACATTTTACGGAAGTGGTGCACGGACACATCGTGACTCCGAAAATAACATCACACGAACATTGTATTGCTATCCGTACTTCCTTAAACAAAACTGTAGCCGTTAGTGTGGCTGATAAAGAAAAGAACCCAAAGATTTTAACCCGATAGCGGGTTAAAAACTTCAAACGCGATTAGAAATTTGGCATGCATATTTAGTAAATATTCCTTTATTCATCGAAAATGTTGATACAATTTTTATATTTAGTTATCTTGAGAAAGAAAATGATCAAATTTGTGGATGGAAAAAGAAATTTTACTTCAAAACATCGTTATTTCAACAATTTTTGACATTTTTTTTTTATATTTCAGTAACAGAGCAACTCATAATTTAACCACTTCTTTTAGTTTGGTAGATCTGTGACATCTTGTTATCAGCATGTCCCTTGTTCGTCGTTTCCAGAGTTACCACGAATGTCTGGAATATATCAGAATAGACTTTGGTTCCTGGTCACTTTCTCCTACACTTTAATTTTTCTGGCATTCTGCTACTTTATGTTTGCTGTGTTTTGTTTCCTAGTTTCAACGATTCCTCGTTTCGCTCTCGAGTGGTCTTGGACATAGGCATACGGTGACCAAACTTGCGAGATAGCGAACGAGTGACAATTTCCAGAGTTTCCTACCCTGTCGTTCCCTACTTTCCTAAAATTTTCTCCGGTTATATTTTTTATCTTTTTCTATCCTACATCTGTCGTTGTCTTTTCCTACTAGTTTTAAGGACGCGTTGTTCGGCGCCGCGAGGAGTTGTAGAAAGATCACAGTTTAAAACCGTAGAGTCCAGTTTGCACTAGAGTTCCGTATATCAGTGCCGTAAAAGTGAAGGTGTAGTTGCTTTTGGCATTTCCATCTTTTACATTTCACTTTTAACGACTACAATCAATGGAATTATATCAATGCAACAAGACATCTTACCCAATTTCGTTAATCAGAGTCAGAGTAATCTCTGTTAAGATCAACAGTGCAAGTATTTCCAACAAAGTAAACTATTTGGTCCCTCCAAAGTAAATGTCATAAATGTAAAATTGACGTTTTATCCAGGTATTGCTGGAGGACTTTCGAATAAAACTGACTCGGGAAAATGGTGGCTATCACTTTCCATTGTCTTTAATAAATTCTAATATTTTATCTTTAGTTGAAAGTTTGGTAAAAAGAATAACTAATACAAATAACTAATCCGATTTCTCAATGTTAAGTTTATTTCGAATTCACAAAAAAGGGAAATTATCCAAATGATTAATTGTATGTAAAGCAAGATTTGTTCAATCAATTTTACTTTCATAATTTTTACAAGCAACCTCTTGTTAAAACGTTGCGTTTGTTCTTTGATATAATTTACCTAATCATTCTCACCAGTGTCAATGTTTTTCAGCTCGAGCGGCCGTCGGTCGACTCGTACAGCCAGCAGCTATGATACCGTGCAGGGATCGATTTGCAGATGCTAATGCAATGTCGAAAGATAATTATATCTTCACGAGAGTATATTATTAATGAATTGATGATGTATACCTGTCAATAGTAAGGCCGAACACAACCTTGCTATTCTTATTTAATATATGTAATTAATTATTAATTGAAATAATTAATACTTAAACAATAGCTGAATAATAATTAATGTAAATAACGTAAATATGACACAACTCTCTACAACATTTCACGACTCTTATGCACCTTCACTTGTCACTCGCCAAACTTCGCCAGTGCATCGACGAGCCACTTGTCAACAACCGTTTTTGGTTGGGTCTGGCTTCGATCCTTCTTGACTCCCGTTTTCTCTTTTATTGCCCTCTTTTAGACACGGTCCTTAAAACTACGTTCTCTTAAAGTTACGTTTCTCTAAACTTACACTATCTTAACATTACGATGCTACGAATATCTAATTATAAAAAAATTTGTTCAGAAATGGTTCGTATAACGTATAAGAAAAAGTAGTTCAAACATGGTCGTGTATGGTCTTATTTTCATTTGAAGCATCTTGCCAATCCATTGATAATACTAATATGAAGGTATAATAAAAGATAGAGAAGTTTTTGGTTTGCATTTGTGTTGTTACGTGGATATGCGTGCGGTATCGCTTTGAATCTCAACAATCGAGCACCTGTAATATGAGATGCATTCACTGTTGTACTCGCTGTTGCACTCACGGGTTTCGAGACGGTACAGTCCCCAGATTCATATTTACTTAAGGGGACAGGATAGTTTGAAATTTTTAAAAATCAATCTCTTTGTCATGTTTTAAATAGTAGTTTGAAGTTATAGAAATACGATACAAAAGATCCCAGCCTTTAACCATTCTTACCATTCTTATGCCGAGTGTGGCTCGACATCGCATTTCTTACACCAACTCTAATGTCAAGCTAAACTCGACATTATACTATTACCTTATTACTTAATATAAGGTAAGAATATAAGTTTAATGAAAAATATATTTGTTACACACTCTGCTCTGTTGCAGTACAACATTTTATTAACACCATCTTTTTTTTATCTAGTTTGTAAATTAATTGAGGAGTTATTGGTAGGTAAAGAAAAAAATTAAAAGTTTTAAAGGGTTTAAACAACTTACTGTGGGGTATAAACGATGTAAGCTCAACGGTGCACCTTCTACGTACCGTAATGCATCGGTACTTATACACCGAGCGTATTTCATTGTTCAATACGTGTAGAGCCAATTCTATGGGTTATAATGGTACAAGGGTCGACCACTATGTGTCCTCCCTTTTCGTAAATCTGATTTTAACGTTTCACATAGCAGACACTCGACATTATTGCAGTCAGTTTGATTTTTCCAGTGTATCAGTGAAAGAAAATATTAACAACGAATTTTAAAAGAAGATTGAAGATATGAAGAAAGAAATTTGAACTACACTAAAACACAAATGTTCAACAAACGAGAATACGCAGCATAAGAATTATCCGCGAGGACCGGAAAGTTGGTATTATTACCAAGTGGCGAAAGCCAATAATGATCTACAAAATTATAATCACAAACCGGCGTTGCAGCCAGGTGTGCTAAAGGCTATTAAGTCTATTTACGAGGAATTGACCAATTATTAGATTGCACATGGGTGGATTCATCGCTGCATGGGTGGATTCGTCCAAAACCAGAACGAGAACTTCAATAATATCATATGATCTTTATTTCCCAAAAATTTATTCAGTGGCATTACAACTGTCAAGATTACTGTTAATATTGCCGCTGATATTTTTAACAGAGACGTTTTTAGTGTCCTGTTAGTTTATGCATTCCATAGATATAAAAATAGGATCGACAGCTGTTGCAACATGCAAAACGCTTGACAAAGAAAGAATTGAAACAGCCCATCGTTTGAAAGCACGAAAGGTCGAATTGCTCGTACATCTAGTCGATCGGTTTTGCATGAGGCTGAAATTGAAGCGGAGTGTGCTTCACATGTACGAATCAGGAATGTCTGATTAATGGTACTTATCTCGTCTCTTCCCATAATCAATTTTCTCGATAATAGACTTTTCTAAGATTGTTTTATGGTTTATTTTCTATTTATATGTTTACTAATTTTTGTCCAAATGGAAGATAATTTGAAACGGACGAGTCGAAACGCTTAAATAAGTAAATAGCTGACACTGTCCCATTCCCATTTATTATACCGACAATAATTGACGTTCTGCTGTATTTACAATAATAAAAGAATAATTCAAAAGAATTTCTATCTAAAGTTTTTATCAATTTTATAAATTCCATAAATATAACAATTTATCCTATGATGAGTTGCAATGATAATCGCATGACTATCTGATGGTCGTATCGTGCGACAAGTGTATAACAACCCTGCATAAATACAGGTATTTACGTTCAAATCAAGTCGTATCAACTAAAATTGCACAACTTACCGTACGATAAATCATTACCTTCATAATTTCTAATAAATATGGCTTTAAAAGGTGTTAAGTCATCACGTAAGTAATGCGTGTATTTTCTTTTCAGAAAGGTTGAAACGAAACATATTATTCACGATCATTGATCATTAATATAGTTTTTCTTATTCTCGATAATGATTTTCCATGTGTTTAATAATGTGTTTACGGCCCTTCTTTTATAAGAATTCTGTGATTTTTATGCAAAACATTCAGTCATGCACCTTCTGATTACAACATTTCTTAATTTCTGTCAAGTGAAATACTTTGATGAATTCTTGAGCTTGATAAATATGTTTATTTCCACTTGAATTAATTCGGATGGTTGGTATTCAGATAATTACATGATCGATCAATGGATCTATCTAATTTAGAGCTTCTTTTCTGAGAAAACTACTGAACATATCAATTTCCAATTTTATGCATATACATATTTTTTCATTTTTTTCAAGTTATAGGAAACTTTTTTAAATTAAAAAGATTCTTATTCTACACGAAGGTGACTATTACTTAAACTAAAAAAAAAAGTAAGAAACTCAAAAACTGAACAAATTTCAACATATTTTAAAGATGTATTCGATTTTTTCACCAAATTTTGTTGTCTCTTCAACAAGTAAAAAAGTTTATTCTCTCAAGGTATTATGACAATCAATTTGAAAGACACTATTCTAAGAAAAGTAACTTTAACGTTTGGAGTGTGAATGTATATACCAGCTGTGACCAAACTTTGTCAAGATAAGAACCATACACTGCTTATCAAAAATGCTCGGGACTCGCAACCTCCATTGGAACATGAGGTTTTATATGTATGGTCACCAGAAAGTTTCGGGATTCGGAACAAGTCGTCGGGATTGCGACGCAATGTCAATCATCGACTTTTCGTCACCGACTGTCTTTTTTCATGTGTTCTTCGCCCCTGCTTCTTTCTTTTGTCTATTCACACACACAATCACGATCACACACGCATACTCATACGCTGCTTTGTCGCGTGCCGCTTCTCTGTCGCGGTCAAATGTCACTGGTTCTTCCCGTGGTTCTTATCGCTTTCGTTCCCACATGTATGTACAGTGACTGTCACTTAAAATCGTACATCTAGCGATTCAGGCGATTTTCATTTGGAAATGTTGAAATTTGCAGTAAATGACGAAAACACACATATAGGCATATAATTCAATGCTTCTTTATTTAGCACATAACAAAAATTAAACAAAATCTTCGGTAATTATTAATATAACAAACGAAATTTGTCGTTACGTGTGAAACTATCCTCTCAGTAAAAATCGTACAGTACATATTTTTGTTATAGTTAATATATTAAAGCTTACGTTAATATTTTGTAGGGTATCCTAGTATATTCTCAACACATTGTAATTTCCGAGGCATTGATTTAACCAAATTTTTGCAAAATTCGAACGTTATTTTTTACCATTCTTCTTGTAATGCTCTCCTGAGTGTTACTTTACTTGTAATAATATGCAACCTTATTTTTCTTCCCAATTCATCCCATTCCATTCATATATTAATATCGGATGATTGAGGAGTTCCTAGAACTTTTGGACAATTGTACAATAACTAAAACTCCTAACTACGTAAGAGTTGTGCTTTGGGTCATTGTCGGCATAAAATTTAAAATTATTTAAAATTCCCATATTTTCAGCACTTTGTTTTATACTATATTTTAATATGTTTAGAGATGTCCATTTGTCCATTGTTGTCTATAAATACTAAATTTCTAACGCCGCATGCCGATATACAAATACAGTCCCACACCATTTGTGATCCACCGCGAAATTTGACCGTCGATTGAAGATGCTTAATATCCATCTCTGTGTTCGGTTTTGGCCACACAATTTTTCTCCCATCCGAACCAAAAATATTAAATTTTGACTCATCCGTAAAAATTACAGTCTTTCAGAAATTAAAATCCTCTTTTAAGAATTTCCTTGCAAACTTGTGTCTTTTGTTTTTATTCGCCAACGTTATCAGTGTTTTTTTTTCGGGCAACTCTACCATGGTAATTGTTTAGTCTTAGAACTCTTCGAATATTTTTTAACATCTGATGTCAATTTGGGAGCACTAATCGTCGGATCTTCTTTAATTTTACGAGTAATTCATCGCTCATTCGTAGCATTAAGCTTTTTATCGGATCTATGTCTGACTTTATTCACTATACGATCCTCTTTTTTATAACGTTTTATAATAACTTTCATTATAACTTTTTCCATTATTATAATGACGAATTGTCAATTCACATTCTGCTAATGTTGTTTGCTGTATTTTTTTTAAATTAACATAAAATAGATCAAGCAAAAATTAAAACACATTAAGAACAACAAAGTTATATTTTCATCGTTTCCATGCATTGTTGAGCAAAAGAATATCGGGGATTCACCAATTTTACAGTGTTACCATCAGTGTACGATTTTTACTGACTGGTCAGTTCCATACGTAACAACAATTTTCATTTGTTATATTAGCAATTATTGAAAATTTTATTCTACTTTTGTAATACATAAATAAAAGAGTATTAAACTGTGTGCCTCTATATGTATTTTAGTCATTTATTGCAAATTTTTAAATTTACAAACAAAAATCGATTGAATCGCTAGGTGTACGATTTTAATACTACTCATACTATTATAAGTATCACTGTCACGCAGGGTCATGTAGTTCAATTACCATTGGTCTATACAAAATTCAGTTTGAAGTTCTATAACATTGTTAATTTCTCGAATGTCACAATAATATTTCTAAGACTGCAATTTAACACGACACTAACGTAACATTTTTTAGACTAAAAACTTTAAGGAAATGTGCAAAAATAAAAACCCATTTTTTAAATTTCCAAACTAAGTAGTCCCGTTGAACGTTACTGTTGTAAAGTTCGGATTATAATATCTAGTTTATTATAATATGCAGGGATCTCGCATATCTAGTAGTATTGTTATTGTATATATATAAGAATATAAAGTTTGAACAAATGCGTATACAGTGATATGTCTTGATGTGAACGACGACAGTGTCGTGGGGTCTTTCTGACTCTGGACTTGGAACTCGACTAAAAAGAAAAACCAAAAGGAAAACGGCCAAACCGTTGACCGCGTGACGGACGAGCCTTCCGTGCCAATACGGAGACAGTTCTTAAAACTGACATTGACATCTGGCACCCTTAAGATCGTTGTTGCATTCATTCCAACAGTTACATTTCAATCATCGAAAAGAAAGGAAGCAAATCATGTGGTGTACACCAAATAGAAGTAGAAAACGGAATAAAAGATTGTTGTGATATTAGATTATGTCTAGACGATTCCTTTAACATCTGCCATCCAAAATTTAACTTCTAAGGTAAGTTAATTCCCTCTATCCACAGAGTGATGTTTTCGTTTCGCGAGCTTGGTCGTCAAAGGGTTAAACAGGAAGGAATTTTAAAAATTCACCATTACGTGCTATTCGTTTCCTTTGATTTATAGTCCCAACATTTTTATATGCCTCTTACCTTCTTTTTATTCACGGAGTAAATACAATTGGAAAAGTTCATATGAAAATACCGATTGATATTCTCGAACGAATTTAATTCGGTTGGAATCCATTTTCCTACGTTTTCTTTCTCCTTGCGCTTTGGATATCGAAGCAACGTATGGCTTAATATATGTACTTGGAAGTCTTCGATTCAAAGAAATTTTTCATTTTTCTATTGTAATATGAGATGCTATTGAATACGAAATGCAATTACATTTCCACAAACAGGTTATTCTGTAGTAGTCTTTTCTAAGTGTAATTATATTTACATTTCATTGTTACTAATTAAATATTGCAATGTAACAGACGTATAATAAGTAATATACAGTGGTGGACATACATATAAATACTTACGAACATATGAATAATAATGCTTCCAAAATTTATATTATTGCACTGCAACTATTCATTTTTATAGCCTCTACGAAATAGAGATTATAAAGTCCATCAGCATATAATACAAGTCCATTTATTATCGTACATTTAATTTTAATACGATAAGCTGTAGGATCTATTATATTTCATCTTATATCGATTATATTATAGCAGTTAGCTCAGACGCCTGCTTCTCCTTATAACCAATATAAAAGTTTTACAATTGTATTAACTAGAAGTTAGTTTTCGCTATGCAGTGTAAGTAGGTGGATATTTTACACGAATGTTTTTTAACACTAAACGTACCGGCATTTTTCTATACCTAATCTTACCATAGGGGGTCATTTGACCCCTTATGAAATAAACGTAGATTTTTCGTAAGAAATTCTTTATTTATTAAAGGAAATCATTTGCAACATCGTTTCCGATTTCGTATAAAATGAAACACATATTTTTATCGTTATAAACAAAACAATCGACCAATTACATTTTTTACATAGGATGGGTTTCTCCTTCGTACATTTCCCGCGAACAAATTTTTTTACAAATTATGCAAGTTTGTGTTGTTTTATCGCCCGCGCGCAATCTTATTTGACATTTTTTCCTGGATTGAGAATTATTATTGGAGCTGCTTGATACTCCTTCTCGTTGATTTTCCTTTTCTTCTTTGCAAAATTCGAGGTACTCTGTAACAAGCTCGTCTGCTAATTGTAACAGGAAGGATTGCCTCGATAGCTCCAACCCAGTTGTTTCCTGATAGAGTATCCACGAATTGATTCTAGCCAGATAGAAAATATTGAAAAATACCTGTACAGGCCATCTATTGCACTTCGATTTTACGCTATACTTTCGCGCCGTTTGGTCAACTATATCGACGCCAAATTTGGTTTTATTATAGTAACTGATCGTTTCGGATGTCTTCTTTCTATTGTTCTTGATTTTTACGGTTTTACGTTTGGTACTCGATATCGCTACTTTTTTTTCTTGGTTTTGATTTATAAATCGTTAGCGTACAGTCATTCGATTTGTACGTCATTGTTGAAAGAAGTTTCGAATTATCTTTCGTTGTTTTTGCAAGTGCGGGCAATTCCCTCCTGTTCGCACGCATTGTTCCCACTAACGTTGTCCTTTTCGCCAATAATTTTGCAGCCAAAGATGAAGTCGTAAAAAAATTCTCGGTTGTAATATTTCTTCTACAGTTGGTGAAAGCTTCGACTAATTTCATCGCAACAAATTCGCTGAGTGGTATTGACGTCAGTCTGGTTTCATCGCGTTCTAAGTATGAATTTAGAACTAAGTTTCCAGTTGGAAAACTGCTAAAAAATACGTAAACTTTGTACGGGGTCAAATGACCCCCCGTGGTACGTAAGGTAGGTAAAGAATTTTTGTCGCTAAAAAATAAGCTACGAGAAAAACGGAAAGTGGGAAATTGAATAATCGGATGATATAAGAATTTACAGAAAGTCAAATGACCGACAGAAATAACAATAAATGTACGAATTTAAAGTAAATTTTCAAAGGGGTCATTTGACCCCGCTTGGTACGTTTAGTGTTAAAGCACGAGAGCTAGGGGGGGGGGGGGGGGGAGCTTATAATTTAAAAAAGGCACGAAAAAACGGTAAGTATACTGGAACAGACTAAGTGATAATAAAATTAGAGTAACTAAAAAACATCAAATGTATTTTTGATAATAGGGGAAATCTGAAAATTTAAAATTTTTTACGACGAGACAATTATTAGACAATATGGTAGAAAAACAGAATATTAATTCCATAAAAAGCTCTACTAATATTCAGTAAGGAAGGGATATTAAGTTAGTTGTTCAAATATAATTTTCAAAATTGTTTTTGTAAGTTTTTGCTCGCAGAACAAACAAAAAGAAATGTTATTAATTTCAGTAGGTTCGTTTGTATTAAAAATAATCTAAAATCTGATGCATATAAAGAACTACAGAATAATATCAGCACTGTGGAGTATATAGATTCATTATTATTCAGATGCTTTAAATATCACGATGGAGAATTTTTTGATCTTGCTTTTGCCTCTCATAACTATTGTCAATACTATAAAACTATTTCTGTTATTTTCATTGATTCTCAAAATAGAATTAGTTACGTTTACTACAACATTACTTGTATATAATTATGGTTTTTTCAGACTATCGAAATTGATTTAGAACTTGTAATATTTTTCTAGCTACGGCAAGTCTTTCCACATCGGTAGTAACAGATAATTATTGACATTTCATCCGTTACTCTAGCTACAAATAAATTTATGAAAAATATATGTCTTTAAAAAAAAACTTCCTTCAGGAGAATATGGGCAATGGGCGAGGTAATATGGATATCAATGTTTTATGTCGAAAACATAAACACATCTTGTATTTCTGTGTTTTTTTTATAGTAACACTATTGTTATGTATATAATAAATCTAATTTTTGTGTATGTACGTGGTACACGCATACATATAATGTACATATATTGTGTGCGTGACACGTTCTACGTAGAGTCTATACATGCGTGTTTTGTTGTATATAGTATATGATGCTCATATACGTGTCTTTAGTGGTGCGCATGGTATGTATTATATTTTCAAGGTGTATGTGATTTTTGTTATGGTGCTCAGAACATGTACCTACATATGTAGTACTTCTGTAGTATGTACGTTTACTTCACTTTGTATTTCTTTTAAATATGATAGTAAAATATAATATGGATGTTTGGATAAATAGATTATTTCTCAACATTTTACAAATTAAATCTACACTGCCCATATTCCCCAGGTAGGTGTCCATATTCCTTCACTATGTGAGAACATATGGATACTCTTACAGGTTATTATATTTCTTTTTGCAAAAGCTCTATCTGGGGATGCAAGCGTTTAAAAAAGTACAAGTTTCAACGTATAGCAGTTTGCTATACGTAAACAAAAATGTTATACTCCTCTTACTTTTTATTTCTTTCAAAAATAAACTTCATTATATCCATATTACTCCAGCTTCTTTACTTGTAGTATGAAAATTAACGTTTCAAAATCTATAATAAAAACTGCTCAACTTATATACTTTTAATATGATATGACAAATGCTAAAATCTGTAGTACCAACGTGTTCGTAAGTACACTCGCCGCGGAATGTTTATTGACAAACCTGAAAAACACATCTTTCGTTTCTACATATTGAACTTTTCCCAAAGAAGGGATAAATCACTGACGTGTGACCAATATTTAAACAAAACGATCGATGAATTAGAACAATAGATACCCTTATGAACAAGATACTAAATACCTGTAATTATCCGCATGCAGAAAGTAAGTTGATTAATAAGCTAATTTTACAAGTAATAAATATAACTAGCATGTCTAATTTGACATTTCCTGTTACATCCCTGAGACTTTTTCGCGTGCTTTCAATAAATTTGACAATGGTTCTATTTATTTTAGATCAAGCTTTTAATAATACTGTTTGGTACATATTTTTTGTTATTCCTCAAATATTCAACTACGTTTTGCCATAAAGCGGATTTTGATAAGCTCTTGTGGATGTTAACAAGCAAACAGGTTTAATGCCATGCAACGATTCATGTTATAAATCTTGCATCAAAGTTTGGAAAGAAGTATTGGAAAGGGTATCGGGTGATGTTGAAAAGTTATTACATCAACTACGAGGGAAGCGGGTCTCATCGTGAGTCAGCTGACTTCTGCGCGTGGGCAGAAATACTTATAAATCCCGCACCTCTTACACCTTTCACGCGCCATATTCAATAATAAAAAAAAGCTTCGAATGTAATTTCGTTATTTTTAATTTTGGTCTTATTTTAATATATACAATAGAATACAGTCGTTCAACCAAATGCTCAAAGTTTCGGACACTTCTTTTCGAACGACCTGTACACGATTATTTTTTATACATTTCTTCATTAAAATAATTTATGTACATATTATGCTGGTATTAATGATATAGACATAAAATTGTAAAGATAACAATTTTTCGTAAATTAATATCCATTCTTTCCTCTTTATTGCATGTAGGCACGTTGTGTAACACTTCGCTTCTGATACTAGTTACGCGTATTTTCAACAATAAGCTAATAATTTGTATACAAAGAGTTACCACGAATAAAATCCATGTGACTGTATTGTTGTTCGTTCAAAATATGCAGTTTTCTACCGTGCCAATATACTTTCTACGGCGAGTGTCTATGTCCGCCACCTTGTAGTAGTTCAATTGCATGAACAAATTTTTCTTACTCTCTGTCTAATGCATAACACAACCGCAGCGTGTATTTTCTGTTGTATCGCAGGTAGGCAACACACTAGTAATTGCCGCTGTGATAACGACTAGGCGCCTAAGGTCCGTTACTAATTGTTTCGTATCCAGCTTGGCTGCAGCGGATTTATTGGTTGGCTTGGCTGTGATGCCACCGGCAGTATTATTACAGGTATATAAATGACATATTTCAAAATGACAGAGATATAGAAAGGTGTTCGTAAACAAACTAGTGAGAATAGAACTGTGTAAATGAAGAAACTTGGAAAATCGAGTTGTCTCTTTATGCGAGGCTTTGTGTCGCTACTTAGAATTGTAGGAAGTAAGTCGAGAGTTCCTTATTAAAGCTCCAAGGAGCCGAAGTACGAAGAACTCCTAACCATATACATATGTATATTCGTTGTTCGGAACGAAAGTGGTTATGTCAAGTTTACAGTAGCTGATAAAGGATATCTATTTTGCCAGTAGCTGTGGCTTCTCGTGTTAACACGAAAAGCATTCTCTTGTCGGTTAGACCCCTGAGAATCCAAAGTAACATTATTAATGTCACCTGATTTCTAATACGATAACCGATAGTATAGTAATCTTCGTTTTCGATACAATCAATTTTTATTAATGAATGAAATTTGATCCGCTGAGCAATGACTGCTCACTCTCTTTTGCGGTCACGTAAGCAGCGGGTTCTTCTAAATAAAAAATGTCATATACGTTATAAGTTTATTTCCGTATCATATGAAAACTAAAACGTGGATTAAATTCTATGTATATCATGTACAATATCTCACTGGTCCTATAGAAATGTAAGCAGTTAGATGGAATAATTTCGTTACGTGCAACTGATGTAAAAACTGTTACTTGGAAGCGAGAATTACTGTAGTATTATTTAATAGGATAATAATAAATGTTTATTATTTTTAAAACAGTGTTCTACCCACATATAATTATACAAAATAAATTAGGTAATTGGAATGAATCCTACCTCCTATTTTATCGAAGTTAAAAAAAAAGATAGTACAAGAAAACGTTAAATGGTATAACCTAAGTATGTCTTTATATGACCTAATTTTTTTTATAAATCTAACAGTGCATCTACAACATGAAATTGTATAATTTTTCTATATGAAAGCATGTGTTATTATTAGGGAGAAGGGTCAGAAAATAAAATACTTGAAATACTCAAAATAAAACACACAAACAATTGTTCAGAAAATGCTTCTTATGTGGCGGTGGAACATTTAAACAACTTGTTCAATAAAGTCTATGCCTTGTTAAGAAATTTCAGATGTCTCGTGATTGTATGCATTTTTCGACAAATCAATGCGCACATCTAAAAAAGTGTATTTTTTCGTTAAAAAATTTACAACTGTATTTTTCCTACACATCGTTGCCCTGATGAAGAAAGTATGTCATTGGAAGATAGATTTTATTATGCTGATCAACTTTTTTTCCTGCCTTCTTTTTGTACTAAACTTTTTTCTGTAACGTTTACAGTCTCATATATATTTATGATAATGTAAAAGTTCACAATTTCTTTAAGTGGGTGTCTCGCTCCTAGTATCGTTTTAACACCGCAACAAGAAATAGTTACATTATTAGTATCGCTCAAATTATATTTCTGTAATGTTTCAATTTTCTTTAAATTTTCAACCCGTCAAAATTCCGTTCCGAGAAATACACAATACAGCGTGCAATTTTATAGCACGTTCAAGCTATTCATGCAAGAATACTTTGAATATTGTTGCGATGCAAATTATTACAGCAAGTATTCAGAGCATGTTGCGATGTACGTTGAAAATATTAAATCAATCTATGACTCTATAAAAACGTATGGAATTAGGAGCGGTCGCTAGACATTGGAGATTGATTCAAGTATTATGCGATTGATATTTTACAAATTAAAGTGTTTCATTAGGCAATGTTTGACGATTTTTAAAAATCAAAAATTCCGTGATTAAATATCATTTAAATAATACTAAAGTTCATTAAAAACGTATATAAGCCTGTGTGGGATGTTTAATTTTTCTTTCGTTGAACTGATTCTTATGTATACTCTTTTTCTTTATGTCAACAATTTTTTTATTGTCATACAGGTCTTCGAAAACTATACAAGTTTTATAAGAAAGATTTTTTAATAAGTCTTGTAATTTAAAAACTGTGCAGGTAGAAATAAAACCAGTGACTCTGATACCAGGAGTTGTTTCTCTCTTAAAGTCAGAAAATAGTAATGACAAACATTTCTGTAGTTTCATAAAAATCGGTGTGTAACAGTTGGCAGTCTTCACTTTTGAATGGATTTAATTATGATAGTTATACTCTAATGCGATAACAAGATCGGGGGAAATAAATATTTACACGTACAATTTTCTTTATTATTGTATGCTAAATTCACCCCTGAAAGTATGTCTATAAATTTTGACAAAGTATATATACCAAATGGCATGTGATAGCACGTGTTATTTATCTTATTATGAAAAATTTTACGCGTTCGTTAAATTTACCGTTTCATATGTATCGACTTAATATTTCAAAATATAATAGCAAAGTGTAGTGTGCCAACTGAAAGAAATAAATCACTAACAATGAGCACAATTTGAGAGTTCATATAACATACAGGCGTAAGTCGAACATTATATGTTAAAACTAAAATTTGAGAATATTCAAAGTTTCAAAAGGATCGACTAGTATCGTTCTTGTATCTTTCATAATTAATGGTTCATATGTAACGTGCACCACTTGATACTTAGATTTCTGGAATGATTATAGTAATTCCGACCATTTGAACTGGAAGTTTAAATTTCCATTTATTTTCCGAATGCAGTTATTATTCGTTCCGCGTACTTTGAAGCATCACGTGATAATTGCCAACATTGATCCTTCGTTCTTCTTGAACAGAGAAGACCAGTTTTGCATATAGATTAAAGCTGAGTTGAAGCATAATGAATGCTCTTCGATACGTCGCGATCCTACAACTAAGTCCTCCGGAGACAATTCTTAATCACCACTGTTCTCAATTGGAATTATTACTTTCCGTTACTTCCGGAGATTATACGCCTGACAATGAGTACATTATTAAAGCAGAGATAATAGAGAATTTAACGGAGAAAATACAATTTTACTCAATTCTCTTATAAGGATAAACGTTATTATTATGTAATAATTACCAATGTCTATGAAAAGTATATTGCTGAAAGTTATCTTATATGCTTTTACAAATGTACATTAATTAAAGATTTATTATTTTTAAATGTATTCATTCGATTTTTTTTTGTCATAAAATCTGTAAACAATTTGTATTATTGAAAGTGACAAAAATATATTTAAAAGTTATGAAATTTTTTTGTACTATAATAATAATGAAACCTCCTGTGTCGTTTATTTTGTAAGGAATACTTAAAGACTAACAGTACGTTACTTTATTGTATCTTGGCATGTATGTATGTATATGAAAAGGTTTCTTATACTTTCTAAATAAATTTAAATATAATGATAGTTTTAAAGAATTGATTTATTAACGGTAACTTATTGTCTAAAGAGAACACTTCAATAAGGGTTGAAAACGTTGAAATATTAAATTGACTTATAAATGGCTATCAAACATACATATATACAGGTATGATATATTCGCTACTGGTTCCAAATTAAGAAGAAACGTAAAACATTGTTAATACAAACAATTGCATCTACTGTATTTCATTTTTAGTTCACAATTGCAAAATATACTATCATTAAATTATATAATATAGTTTATATAAACTTTACAGGAAAGAGATTCACAACACTTACATTAAAATCTACATTGTATATCAAGCTAATAATATATAATTCCTATATCCTTGTATTTTAATTACGCGCCACAATATTTCAACTACTGCACTCTGGAGAATCAAATTGAATACTACGACAAATGAAGCGTAAATTGTAGAATTGGATTTGTTGCAAACAGCTGGAGAGTTGAGAAATAGAAAGAACAAAATAACATAATTCTTAAAATCAATTGAATCTGTGTTGCTAGCATTTCTTCGCAAATTCAAGAACAAAATACGATTCCTTTAAGGATGCTGTTAGTGTACTAAATTGCTGTTAGTGAACTACAAACGTAGATCAGTTTTGAAACAAGAACCAGCAATGTGAATTATGAACTTTGTAGATTTGTTGAAAGGAAAATCTTCTAACTCAATAATAATTGATTTTTGGCCCTTTTTATTAAATAATGTGAGAAAAAATATGTTTATGGAATTAATATACGTCTTTCCCCGGATATAAATGTATATTTCCCTTCGTTTAATGACGTAATATCGGGTCTGCGCAAGAAGGTCACGACACGTACAAAAAAGAAAAAAGGACAGCTTCGTTCGTATTGCAGGATGCACACGTTTTTGGAAATTTCTTTCCAACTTTTCGCGATACCGGTCAATGCACGTCCGTATCGGTCACTGGTTAAATTCAAACTCTCCTGTTTGTTTAACGATTTACCGAAAACAGTCGCTAATTTGCTGCCAGAACTTCACGCGATTCGACCGCGAAAATCCGTCTCCACAGTAAGCTATATGCCGAAATAAATGAGGCTCGATTAAGTACAGAATCCAATATACTATATCCACTTCGTTAAATTGCAAATTAACTGTTCTTAAACAAAAATTAAAATTATATGATATACATGTACGAAGTACTTATTAAGAATAATTGAGAACAACTTATTAAGAACAATGTTTTACAATTAATTGTATACTACATTTTGCTGAAATAATCTTTAATGTAATTAATTTACGAATTCATAACGTAACTTTTGTTAATTATTCGACAATGACTGGTTTAAAATTTCAATAAATGTTTTCTCGCAAAAATAAATCAATTTTTGAATAAATAATACATTCATTATCATTATTTACTAAATATTAATTAACGTAATAATATCAGTTTACATCTTATTATATTTCACTAACTTTTTAATTTTTCTTGTAAAACTGTTGATTACAATACTTATCATCATAGCATAAAGACATACTCAAACCACTTAATTCTTTGTTGAATTGAACAAACTTAACATTATAAATAAAAAAACATATTCTATAATGATACGGATGTAATGGATTAATGCTATTGAAGTAATCGTAATATGCAGGGTAAATCACATCATGTTTCTTTACAACTGAATATTTTCAAAAATGTTGCTAATATAAAAAAAAATTGTTAGACAAAGTTGGAGTGTTTTAAAATAACTTTCAAGAACCTTGAGTGACTATAGTCATTCAACTTTAAATTCATAGTAATTAAATTTATTTTCATTTAATTTACTCGAATATGGAATGACATACATATCAATATTAAAAAAACATATTTTCGTTCGAAAAAATGCAATGAGTTTGAAATCTCTTTAACAATTTCATGTAGAAAAAGCCAAAAAGTATGCCCCTAAAACATTTTAAGTTCGTTTACAAACACACGCACATACGCGCGCGTGCATTTTCTCTATTGTAGCAAATGAAATTGAAGTTTAAAAGTTTTTCCAATGTTAATCATATAGTTTCTAAACAATTAATAATAGTACGCGTCGCTAATCTATTTTAATGTAATTCCACAAGATTAGAATATTACTATTATGAACTCCGAATGGGAAACCTAATTTTACAAATACGTTTAACTTCTAATGGGAAACATTCTAAATTGTGATCAAAGGGCTTTCATCAAATTTTTCGTTCTTTTTCACTAAATCTAAAAATTCATCGTCTTAAGATATAAAACGTTGTATGCAATGGAAGACGATATTAAAAACACAATACTTCGTGCACATCGAATGGCGATCTACATGATGTACCTATACATCTTTATTAACTCTGTGTTCTTACATTGATTCTTACTATGTCTTAGTCTTCTATGTTCTTACTATGTCTTACATTCTCTATTGTTCCTACATTGCACATTACAGAAAATACATGGAAATTAAATGTACTGCGAATCGAATAATACTATAATTCACGAAGTATACATCTCAAAGTGTAATTGTTACGGTGAAAATGCGTTTCATTTATTTTTGTTATTTTACACTAATTCTTTCTTCGATTAGTGTGCAAATATTTCCGGTTAGTTTCGATTATAGATGTATAATTCTAAAACATCTATAAGTATTTTTATTCCAATAATATTGCACAAAATAATTATTATAATCAATCAGTAACTAGTTGCCAAAATAAAAATATTATTCAAAAAACATCCGTTGAAATATGTAAAATCTTAATACAAAGTGGATGGTCCTAAAAGAAGTCGGTTAAAGTTTGTCAAAAATGATCGTCACTGCATTATTGAACATTGGAAAAACATTCTTTTTTCAGATAAATCTAAACTTAATTTATTTGAAAACGATGGAAGATATTATGTTCAATGTCCAATGGAAATAACATCAACAACCAAACACTAACAAAAACACATAATAGAGGAAGCATTATGGGGCAAGGAGCTTTGTCCACTCAAGGAGTTAATGCGCTTATAGAAATGTAGGGTATTATGAACAGTGTCATGTATACGAAAATCTTATAAGCATGAATCGAAAGTTGTAAAAGGATAGTTGTCTGCAAATAAAGTAATGGTTTTAGACTGACTTAGCATTATTTTTATTTTTTCTACTAAAACAAATTGACTGAAAACTTTTGCACAAACTAGTTCAGTTATTTCTGTAAAAAATTCCTTAATGTTTTGCTTTTAGAAAAAACAAGTGAAAAGCCATCTGACCGGGAACTTTTTATGCCACTTTATATATTTATTTACAATTGCGTCAAGTACTGTTGGCTATTACTGAAGTACTTTAGTTTTAATACAGATTTTTTAATAGTTCTATTTTTTTATGGAATTCAATGACTTCTTTATATTATAATAATACCAAACAATTTTTCAATAACGTGCGATTTTTTTTAACGTCATACTCTCAAATTGCAGATCCCATGAGCAATATGACAATAATATTTTGGTTGCATCAATGTAAAAAATGATTCCGTGTCTCGAGCTCTACAATTGTTCACACTTCATCAAGTAGAAAGGATGAAGTACGTACATATGTATATAGGAAACATCAACGCCTATATATATAGTGACGAAAAATATTAGACTCGATTTTCCCAGATGAATCGAAGCATTTGTATGACTGAAAATTTATTGAAGAAACCTGAAGTGTAATCTTGATTTTGAAATTCAAGCTCAAGTTTCCTCATTTCCGTGTATTTTACAAGAAAAAGATTATAATTCGAAAAGAACCATATCTAGCGAACGAATCGTTTGTCAAAATTGTAAAAATTTTGATCAACTGACATTACCTATATGCAGGTGATATTACCAACATCATACTTGATATGTGAGTTACCAACTTTCAGAGTTGTCAGTTTATTACAAGCTTTATTATTATACAGTTTTTGATTGGAAGATTTTAGTCTTTTCAGTACAAACAATAGAAAAACTTTGTAAATCAATAAATGGTTGCAAATTACGAAATGTAGAAGAAAGTAGTATACATATAAAAATAAGTGTATTAAGAAAAAATATATTTAGAAAAAAAGAAAATCATGACTATTAATCATATGTATAGAAAATAATACATGTTGTATATACCTTAGGATTCTCACAAATTATTTTATAACTCGTATATACAGCGTATCTCATTAGCTTTGTTACAAGGCGATACCACCGTTACCGTTAGTGATATACAGAAATACTTTAAAAAACAAATTATTTGGTTCAAAGGAGCACACTGTGGTAGAAATCATTTTTTTCTAACGGCTATTAAATTATTTGAAATGAAATTTACTCAATTCTTTTTTAGATTTTTGCCATCAAAAAATTGTAATAGAGCGAAGGAGAATATTAACCCCTGGCTACTTACAGAGCTACACCCTAATATAATTTGGGAGTCTTTAATGACCCTCAATTATTATAAAAGTGTTCTTGTTGTGAAAAAATGTTTCAAACATTAATTGTATTATTTTTGTGGGAAAATGAATATTGTTTGGTAGCTTGCTTTTGGCATTAATTATATCATTCCATTTTGTAAATACAATATATCAATCATAAATACCACGTAAAAATATGTTAAAGTTTTACATGTCAAACAGTTAAGTTAATAAAAACGTGTCGGATATTATAAACACTGTTTTCTGCAATGATTCCTTGTACTAGGATAAAAATTACAGCTAATTTTTCATAACAGGTTTGTTGCAGGAGGTTTTCTACGATGCAATTACGTATATTCGTTTTTGAAAACTTCAACAAATATTTCCTTTTCACATTGATTAAATGTCATTTCAATGGTTCTCCGATCATTTTTATTTTTTTATATATTCAAAATATAATCAGCGGTATGATAATTAAAAATCTTAAAAATTGTAATACTAAAAGTTTGAAATGTACTGGAATTCAAATATTAAATGTAACATTTGATACAATACCGCTTGACGATATCTGTGAGAAAGTAATCACAATCTTGAATCTGCCATTGACGCTTGCAGCTACCCAGTTTCAATCTTTAAGTTCGAGTCCATTGACAGAACGTTCCCTCGCAAATACATCCATTTACAGATGAAAATGGAATACAGTGTACATAAAGCGAAACGCATGAAAACTTTACTATCAACGCATCCACAGACTCCCAATGATATTATTCGCAGTGCTAGCGAAATGTTGGAGTCATTTCCCACAGGGATAGCTACCTCAGACGTCTTAGACCGAAGATCCTCGTATACTTAACGGTGTATTCTGGTTTAGAAGATTCAACAAATCGATGTTACGATCGTTATATTTTCTTAGAGTCACGAGTCTTAAAAATTTACCTTCAAAGTATTATAATAAAATTCGAAAATAGAGATAGAGAATTTTAAAGGTTTTATAGCTATAAACTTTATAGAAGTTTATTCATTTTTCTTTTCCTTTTTCTCAGCCTTTAGCGCATTTGTTATTTGCAAAAAGTGTCAAAAAGACATTCTTTGGTAAAGTAGGTACATAGATTGACTAGAAAATATATAGAGTGAACGCTATACATTGACCATATAAAGTAATATCCGCTTTCGAATAACAATTTTTATGTCAAATTCAAGTAATCGAATTCTTTCCTCACAGTTTGTAGTTGTGTAGTGCTAGCGAACCATCATATCGATACGCGTGGCTAGCGGCTGCAGAAGAATGTGATCATTATATTATTTCATCAATTACCAAAATTAAAACTTTGCATTCTTCAAAACAATTTTGTAAGACCAACGTCCGTATTATCAATGGACTCATGAGGTCTTCCCGATGAAAGTGAGTCTAGATTTAACTTTATTTGGCTTACATTTATTCATACGCAAAACAAATCATTTTTAAGCTACAAAAATACGTTCATCTACGAAAAGATGAACATGTATACAAATAAAAAAAATATACTAGTTTTTGAATTTCTATAGAAATTTTTATTTCGTATTTTTCACCAAGTGAAGGTAATGAGAGACTGGCGCGCTGCTGCTCTATCTCATTCATTCTCGGTGTATCTCATTCATTTTTCAGCCCCAGCTAGTGATATATAGTAAACGTATTTTTTTAAAACGATATTTTACTATTTAGACACTGGTACTCTAGTTACCACTAAAACAAATGGCTTGTATTTTCGTATACATAAAACGTCGGTGCCTCGTTATTGGTGGACCTAAAAGTACGTCGATATCTGTAACACTTTTGTTTACGACTATGGGAAGTTGTCAAATTAATGCTGGTAAGCGAATTTCACATTTTCGAAGGCCACTATTTTATTAAATGTTCTTGTATCTCATTTATACTGATTCAGATGAAAGCTTCGCTCGTCTAAATGAAAAAAGAAGATACAAAATTGTTATTTCGGATAATGAGGGATGTAAATTTATCAAAACACGATATAGTCATTTCTACCTCATATATTGACAATTACTTGAAATTTCATTTACGATTACTCACGATAGAAACAAATATCCGTGCAAAACCTGAATGGTATGCGTTCTTCAGCAGTTTTCTTTCCTGAATTCCTTTTTTCAGAATACCCTCTTAAAGAACTATTAACATCCATATTGTAAATGCGATGTCTAATGAAACGAATTTGACAAAGCTCACAGGTGGTACTTGGGAATTGGGCGAAGTACTCTGTATATCCTGGGTTTCTCTCGACATTCTTCTCTGTACTGCCAGCATTCTCTCGTTATGCGCCATATCCATAGACAGGTAAGTTGTTGCCTGCATTCCTGAATCACGGCACGTAAATGAAACGAGATTACTGGACAAGTTTTCCTTATGCGCTTCACATAGACAACTCTATCGACAATGAAATCACACCGTGGAATATCCTCCAGTACATGTTTGTTGTTTAGTTGGCGGGAATTTCGAAGAGACGGATTTGTCGGAAAGTTTAAACACCGTTTACCGCAAATTAACTTGCCGATCACGTTCCACTTTTCTCTTATCCCCGTGTTTTGTATCAATTTCTGTTTAACTGGACGACTACTGGGTAGATTATTACCTGGCTGAAAATTAGAAGTTCTTAATCAAACCGCGATGTAGATTGATATCACTGCGATTACAACCTGCGGGAACAAGCGATGCATATTTTAATTTCTTGCAAAACATTGGAAAGCAAACCTACGAATGGTCGTTTATAATTAATATTACACAAAATGAACGCATTTAACGTAAAGTAGAATCTCCACAGGATATTTCAGTAACAATTGCCATTGAAAAATATTCGAAATCCTGGGAGTTACAGATAATTCTTTCAGCGAGTGTTTTATATGTTAAAAGCGTCGTCTTATGATGGTAATGATTTTTTCAGATATAAGCATTATCAAAATATAAAAATTATCGGCACGATTATAATGCTTACTGAAATGCATAAATTAAAATGGAATTTAATGCAGTCTATTATGATCCTGCATTTTTTCAAGATCCTGTATTTAACTGGACATCCTTTATTATAAAATAAATAAACAGAAAATATTATTATATTTAGAAAAATAAGTATGTACGTACATACTTTAAAAACGTTTAAGGAGTATATTACACTTTAAAAATAATTTTGAGGATTTTCTCACGATAAAACTAGATCATTTGTAAAATGCTTTGATACTTTTCAGTGTTCTTTCTGAAGTACAACAGTTTATTTTCTTTGAGAGCATTTAGAATTGCAAAAAGATTTTTTGATTTTTTCTTCTTCATTAAGATGTAGAAAGACCTAAATGATACACACGGTAATGCTATTACGCCTCCCCCCCCCCCCCCCCCGGGACGAAACACACCTCTTCAATTTTTTTCAATGGAATGCCATATAAAGTTTTGAAATTCTGAATAATCGTTATTGTTTCGAACAACATTTGTCTAAACACGTTTCTGTCCGGTAGCTTCTATAGTTGAAGAATTATAACAAAAAAACTGTTAGATAAAGGTAATTAGAAACTTTGAGAACTATTAAAAACTACGATACTTTGTAAAACATTTTATTCAAAAAAATAAAGTGTCATAGAATGCTCTTGTGAGAACAATCAAAAGCACTATTTACGTATTACGTATAGACATTGGGGATTCATTTGCATTAAAAATGTTTGCAATTTGAGTATGGATCAGATAAATATATTCTACGAATTAATAAGCTTATTTGGTGAAAAATTATCATATTTACTAAGTTATCATGACTCATCTGCTCTGAAAGTATATAGTGAACCATCGATAGCAGATGCTGCTTCTTCGGTGGCAATCCACCACTTGTTTCAGTAATGATCTTCCATCGCGTATCGACTGCACTTTAACATTTGCAGGGATCACACGGTGGAGATCCGTCTCGCATTGTTCTCAAGCGATTGGTCTAATTTTGATATCTATTACCGTCACGATCGGTAGTAAAGATCTCGCTCCATCATTAAACGGAGAAGTTGCAAGGTAAGCAGTAATCTCTAGAGTGAGATCTCAGTTGTCATATTTGAAGCGAGTTCCCAGATAATAGCTTTCAAACCTTGTTCCAATAAATGATTTTTTCTCAAATCATCGTAAATTAGAGTTAATACTTTTATAATCAACCGAGAACGAGCGGGCCTAAGATTATATTTACAGAGGTTTTTAGCAACACTTGCATCTTATTAAGCACACAATGAAGTTTCACTTTCAGGTCAATGACCGTGCACTGATATTTTATTGATAGAAACTTTATGGTGAAAAATTGAAACCATGATCTTCATATTTTCAATGCAATGGCAACTTTTGCGAATAGCAAGTTCAAAATAAATATTTAAATTTTCAATCAATTGTACAGTATGTATTTCCTATACAACCAAAGCATGTGGTTTCTTTTATACACTCGAGTAGTCTCAAACTTACTTTTAAATATGATTAATACATTCTTTTTCTAGTATATTCGTATTTATTATGGACGTGGCCCGAATCCAACAAAATAAATCAGTATTAAAAACGTTGTATCTTCTCTATTACTTTAAATATTGGTTTAATGTTTTGGGAAAGTATACATAAAAAAAAAATCGATTGTTTAAATTATAGAAGTGGTGTTCCCCTCTAAACTTACAATTATGGATCACTACCATCGTGGGATAACTCTCGTACCGTGTAACTTTTACTCAAAAAATTGTTCTGTAACTCCCACAGTTTCAAATATATTATATGTAAATAGTAACAGTTGCTAGTTGCTTTATTCACCTGAAAGTAAATTTTCTAACATGAAAATTAGAAGTGAAAAATTATCCGAGTAAAACTCAAGTTACAGTAATATGCCTGTTTAAGCTGTTAATATTTATGTATAATCAAGCATGTGCTGCACCCGTAAATTTGTAGACAGGATCAATTTAAAGCATACTTTCAATAATGAACAATGTTTCTTCATAATTTTACCTTATATTAATTCTCAGTTGCGAAAGGATTATTTATTTAGTAGAAAAATAATTTATTCTTAGGAATAATTTCGATTGTAAATAGTGGAATTAAGTGCGTAAGTTAGTACTGAGAATAATAAAAATATCCTAAAAATTCCTGGAAATGATAGATCATTAACTTTACAATGACTGAATTTGCATTTTATTCATTTCAAATTTATTTTGCTTATAATTTATTTTATATAAACTCTTTCATTATTTTTAAACTAATGAAGACTCCATATTTGACATTATTTGAACGATAAGTTTTAGTTTATACTCCAACTTATAAAGGATTAAACAAAATTAGTTGCAAAGAATTATTGCAAACATTTTGCGATGTACAATATTATACATAAATACAGGGTGTATCTTTTGTTTGGCTACCATTTTTTAAGCATTTCCGCTAGTCTACCAAAGAAATGTTTTAAACAAGTTTGTAAGTTTTGGGTTGACTATACACTTATATATTATAAATTTTCAAAAAATGTAGTTTTCGATATAAAGTCTATGTTAGCATTTTAAATGTCACGCTTATTTATGTTAAAGGGCATAAAACAAATTTTTCTCGAGGACATATTTTGTAAACTTGCAAGATCATCTAAGTTTTCTTAAACGAAACTGTATATTTCTATTATTCTGATACAATAACCGAGATTAATACAAATCCAACAACTTATAATACAATACTATGATATTTGCGTGACGTTCAACAGTTCATATAATACAAATAGTGAAGTAACTACAGTCAAAAAAATTAATAAAGGAAAATTCATTTTAACAAGCGCTTAAAATAATGTCTATCAACATCAATATATTTCTGTAAATTCTGGAAGATTTCACAGAGTATTAGAATCAACAACTTAAAATGATATTCCCACAATATCGAAAAATATGAGAATGTATTAGAACTGCATGTACTAATATTAGTGAGCAATTTATAAAAAGGGCTAGAAAATTATTCATTACGCGTTTAGAGAAATGTATAATTTGTAAATGTATCATTAAAATAATTTTTCGTCCATTAATCTCTTTATCATAGTTATTTTACTATTTGCATCAATTGCTCAATTTTTATGAATTTATCGTACTTAAGACCACTCAAAGGTCATTTAGTATTCGTCTTGGCTTCACCTATCGTGTTAATAAAAATATATAGTTTCATTTAAGAAATCTTCAATGACCTTGAAAACTCGAAAAATATGATCTCGAGAAAAATTGTTTATATATTCTAATATTTACTCCTTTGAACCAAATAAAGTTTCTTTTGACGTATTTTTCTCTCCATCAAAAATAAGTGAAATATTTTGCTCAAGTTAAGTGCAGCATCTTTTACGTATTTCGATAAAGGAAACTTTATACGAACCCAGTTCTTTATTCTCAGTACCAACGAACATATCCACTTTGACCATATGTCCGATTTATATTTCGTTGTAAATTGTTTAAACGAGCCCAATTTTGATTTTAGGTACCTAGCTATAACTCAGCCATTGATATACAGTCGACGACGTCGAAGCAAAAGATTGGCTGGTTTAATGATAGTTGCGGTCTGGGTCCTGGCCGGGGCTATAACCAGTCCACCTTTATTGGGATGTTTTCCACGTGGAACTAATCACGACAGTAAAAAATGCTCGTACAATATGGACTCCTCATACGTGATATTTTCTGCGATGGGTTCCTTTTTCCTACCGATGCTAGTAATGCTTTACGTTTACGGCAGAATATCTTGCTTGATCGCGAGCCGCCATAGAAACCTGGAAGCTACTGGGAATGAAAATGTCCGACCACGTCGCAATGTGTTGGTAAGGACACTTTAAATAATAACGAACTAGTTAATTAAATAATTTTAACATTGAATATATAATTTTAAGGTTGAAATTACAAATTTCAATATCATTTAAAATAAATTTCAGGTACAAAAAAGCGTGACTTATACGCTAAAAATACAATATGTTTTAGTTTCTTAAGAAAAAAAATACCAAAATTCATGTTCATAAAATCAAGGTGCGTTCTGTCACATGAGAAGGCTTTATTTGATATTATATTTATTTGAATCGCTAAAAATTGTTGCATTCTTAAGAATTTTTTTTAAGGAAACAGTTAAAGGTATAAATATATGTAAATCTTCGCAGGTATATTTATGTGATTCTAGTAGCAATATAAATGCTTTTGTAATGATTTTGAAAATGTATCGGCTCTTATTACGTGTTTCAATTAAATGGCTCTCAATATGGACGACCAATTTCTATGCTTTCTGAATTTATGAACACACAAGTACTGGTAACATATTTACGTACAGTATTAGACATTTACATGAATTAATCGAAAAATTATTGAAAACTTCTTCCTCACTGTAATATGTAATATGAAAGAATAATATACAAACATCACTTTAAGTGTGCATTATTTTCTAATGTTTTATAAAAATACAGATTTGGATGCTCATATCCGAAATTTTTATACACAGAATCGCTAAAGGAAAAGATTTACATTACATTATTATAAAAGGTGTCCCAGTAATCATTGTATAATCCAGAATGGGATAATTTTACGTGAAAAAAAAAGTAAAAAATGTAAAATAAAATTTTTTCGTTCAAATTTTTGTTTTCGAGGAAATCGATTTTGAATATTCTTCTAGTTCATGAGCACTTAATACTTGAAATGTTAGGTATTAACAATTTGTTTTAAAATTTTTAGTTCGAAATTCGAAAAATTTGCGTGATTCTGAAAAGTGGAATGTAACCGTGTCAATAACAATCGAGAAGCGTGACGTACGCAAAACGTTTAAAGGTTTAAAGAATGATTAAAGTTAGAACAAATTCACGTTAAAGAATTTTATTATTTAGAATAAACAATTTCGGGTATATACATTGTTTAAATAAATCCAGGCTATAAGGCCTACCGATTTCTATTTTAAAGCCTACCGATTTATAAATTTAAAGGTATTAATGTTATTTTATAAATAGGAATCAACTCTATAAACGTTTACTGGAAGTTCCGATTATAAACTAATTTAACTACAGTAGTTGCCTTTGAAACTTTCAATTTTAAAAACTAATTGTCTCCTGTTCTTAAATGTCCCTCATTTCATTAAAGAGAGTCCATCGAATGAATGCCCCTTGAGTAATCTTTATAACTAACGAGGCAAAAGTTAAAATACGCATATAAAATGCTTTTTATATAGAAAAACATGAATCTATTCTTTACATTTTGAAAAAGGTAAAATTAATATTGAGTGATGAAATCTGTAATTCAAATTTTCTTTATAACATTTATAATGAAAAATCTATGTTCTTTCCAATACTTTTTTATTTACAATTATATCTTTATTCCATTTTATAAATGAAAGAAGTAGGAACATGCATGTAAGTACGTGAAATTTACATGAAAAGTGGTTGCTTAAGTTACTTTTTATCAATTCTCGATTACCTTCGAAAGTACATTGTTATGCATTTTTAAGAGACATTCAATGCTTCAAAATTTTTCATTGGGTATTAGTTATAAATTGCCAGAAATGGAGACTCTTAAATTTATAAATATATCATTATTGTTTTTAATTGCCTTTTTTACAACGAATAATATGTTTTCAATATTATAGAATGAAATATAGAATATAAAAACATATTATAAGTTAGTCAAGTGACCATATTAAGTTTTCTAGTGAATACCGTAGAGAAATGATCCTATATTATATAAAAAATATGGTAGAAAAAGTGTGAAAACTAATTTTGAGAAAATTTATTTATTAAAAATGTTGTTTATTACATTTCAATCGTTATTAAAGTAACTACCTCCTAAGTTGACACGTTTACTTTAACGTTGTTTCTATTCTTCGTAACAGAACCGTAAATTTTGTTACAACAACTCCCTTAATACGTCCGTTACAGACTCTTGAATATTTTATAATATGTCACGTTGTATTTCATTTTGAAAATGAAAAAAAATTCTTCTTCGAAAACCTAATGAATATGAACCTTGTTAAAGAACTATAAAATTGTATTCAGTCAACAATTTACGAATCAAAATGGTCGAATATGAAGCATTATTATTGGGATCAAGAATGTAAATTGTATCTAGTTCTAGTCGATTTTAATGAAACTTTGCAAACGGGTGAAATTCTCTAAAACATGCGACACCGATTTTTTTAGTGCCTCGAATTTATATTTAGAGGTTGAAATTACTACGTTTCAGTGTTTAATGCTTGAAACCTATTAAACAGAACAGCTCAAAGAAAATGGAGCTAAGAAAAAATATTACACATAAAAATTGCTCGATTTTTTTACAAAACATAACCCGACATAAGCCAATAGGTAACAATACCTAGAACAATCATTTTTACATTGAACATTTCATGTATATAGCATTGTTTGCTTGCTAAAAATTCATCGATGCAAGTAACAAAACGAAACTTACAAAAACATGTACACAAAGCGTTACAGTTCTTCTTCAGTATTCATATACACCGGTGAATATATTCTTTCATCTTGCGATTTCTTTTTCTCTCCAAAAACGAACTTCAAAGTAAAGGGTCATTTTGAGACAATAGAGAACACCCAGTAGACTGTAATGGACGTACGAACAATCGCGGAATTGCCAGAAGAAGACTTCCAGTCGTGTTACGAAGAATAGGAACAAAGTTAAAGTAACTGTGTCACCTCTGCAGGGAATTAGTGTTGCACGATTTTGATAATAAATGAACTTTTATGTAATTGGTCATTTTACTTTTACATCAGACCGTAAGTACTTTAATAAAAAATAAATTTGAAATAACTCGTAATGTGTTTATTTTTCGAAGATCTTTCGTTAATTTACGTTCACGCACGCAAAACATTTAGAACAATTTTTAGAAAAAAATTTATTTAACAAAATAAATGGAATTATTTGTACAGAAAAATCCAACTACACTTTACAACTGTATTGTTCCATCAGTGGAAAAAGATGTCACAGGAAGTTGCAATACATGGCGACCTTCAATTTCTTCTGATATCATTTTCTTCTATTTTTAACCAAAGAAACGACTACTCCTAATTATGTAACTTATCCTGTACAAGTACAGCTATAGTAAAAATATTGTTACACGAAATACATAGAACTCCTTCCTGATAAATAGTTATTTAATTCATTATTCTAAATTCCGTATGTACCTTAATTATGCGAAATTTAAAAAAAATATGTCAAGTAAGTGTTCTTTTTTCAATGAAATATCAAAAAATTAAAAATTT
Organism: Ptiloglossa arizonensis; assembly: GCF_051014685.1. Taxonomy (NCBI): domain Eukaryota; kingdom Metazoa; phylum Arthropoda; class Insecta; order Hymenoptera; family Colletidae; genus Ptiloglossa; species Ptiloglossa arizonensis. Next base: position 988,394 of record NC_135057.1, read on the forward strand.
ATAAAATAAATTGAGAAAATAGTGTCACAGTTTAAGGGCAGTACAATTTATACCATATAAAGAGCTCCAGAAAATTTTAAAATAAAGAAGGAAAATGAAATTTGTCACTATTCTTAATAATCTCTACTTATAACAATTGACGAGATTTATTCTGCATATTATATAAATTCAAAATACTATTTTACATAACGAATAATAATGGTACAAGACAATGTGACCTTAATTCTAAATTAATGTATACGTATTAAACTCTGTCATGAAATTCAAATATACCATCAACTTCTAAATGCAATAAAATTATTGTACAAAGTATTTCATGTAGTGTACCCGCTTTAGTCCTTCTCTTACTTTCGTTAATACGAAAAACGGTGTCAGAAAAAAGTTATTTGTTTTTAAAGAATAAATATGATGATTAAGGCCATTTTTCTCAAGGTTATTTTTTTCTAATCTGTATGGTCATCGATGCTGTTCCTTGTGCTAGTGATACACTTTTATTACTACACTACTGTAGCTGATAAACAAACAAATTTTATCGTGCAGAACGTGTTGACCTTTCAATGATCTTGAATATGAAAAGTCATTGAAATTTTAAGAAACCAGAGTAGTTGATGGTTCTCTTTATATACACAGAAACCTTAAAGTTATATACAAACATAATATACGTACATATACCCCTGGTGATATTTTATACATTTTATATACGAAACGTCGTGTTTATAATAAATAACGTTTAACACAAAAGCTTCTTTGTTCGAGAGAAAGAAGAAACTATCGTTAATTTTATTTTAAACATTTTATTCAAAAAAAAGAACAACGTTCATATTTCTATCTTCCTCGATCGTGACTTTTTTTATTCAAAATCGTTTGATGGTCAACATATCATATATAGTTAATTTTATTTATATTTTGTCATTTACCATGATATGAAATGCGAATATAACATGACGATTTACAAAACGAACAATGACGGTGATCTCGAAAGAAATAACCCGAAGAAAAGAAAGATGCAGGATAAAAGAAAAACCCTATATAACGAACTGTTTGCTATTTCAACGATTCAACGATTATCTCTGATTGCGCGCAAACGTGTTTCAACTTATGCCAATTTTGCGCAGATCGAACGAGCAATGAGCACCAGGGTACGAAAAACCGAATGTATGAGTAATACTGTGACCTGTGAGAGGACTTCTGACGAAGTGGACCCACCGACCACAAGCAAAAAATCACGGATCGTACGCAGCCATCAGCAGAGTTGCATCAATAGAACAGCTAAGGAAACAAAAACGGCTGGCACTTTAGCAGTGGTCGTAGGTGGATTTGTGGCATGTTGGTTACCATTCTTTATCCTCTATTTGGCCACTCCATTTGTGTCCGTAGATCCGCCGGACGTCCTGATGCTAGCGTTAACGTGGCTAGGTATTTATGATTTATATACAATCTAAGAGAATCGGACAAATTTTTTAACAGCTATACTATTTTGAACATATGTCTGAAAGTAGACAAGTTAGATATCGTTCGGAAGATCTTAACTGGAGATTTCTTTTTAGGATTCCAGTCTCTCTCTCCCTACTTCTGTCTCGAAAGGTTCCAATTATTCTCTGTTAATAACGGTTGACAGGATTTTTCTTTGCAGCAAAGTGCAATATTAAAAATTGCCGAAACATTTTTTCTTCGAGAACAAATATCATAGTCACATTTTTTAGATGACATCGTATAATTTCTTCCATCTGATATTGTAGGTGGTATCGATGTAAATTCGCTGATATTGAACGAAGTTGGACTTCTTCGATACTTGCTTTGAACATTATTCGTAAATATAATAAGATTGTTTATCAAAGAATAAATAAAACATTAACCTACTCCGATGATACTTTAGTACAGTTTACGTATTTATCAGGTGTTCGATAATAATACGATTACATTTAGTTACAAAGGAATACGTGTATCTAAATGTTTTAAAAATAAATATAACTTTCTGCTTTCTAGTATCTCTGAGCTTACAGAAATGCGATTTTTATATTAAGAATATATATACAGCATATACATATATATATATATTATATATATATTACTCTACAGTCTTTTATATCGTTCTTTCATTTAGTCCGTAAATTGCAGTTCAATGAGTTAAAAACACGTTTCATACTCTTCTTTTTCGCTGATACAGTCAGAACTGGCGATAATCTTAGCATTGCTAGATATTAAGTAAGACGAAAATATGAAGCAGTCCACTTGTGTATTATTTCACCATTTCCGAGTAAACTTGTTTATTTAATGTACGTATTTTCAAGCGTAGCTAAGAAATAAGAAAAAAGTTTCCTTTCTATTCTCTCTGAGCTCTTTTTAAAATTGTAAATGAATAGAAGGTTATGCTTTCAAGTTTTGATACATTAGCATAGCGAAAATATGCTTGAAACAAACACATGGTGAATATCTTAAGACCTGTAAATTGTAAAACAGACAACTACTTAAGGTGCAAGATTCTCCGGCAACAAGTATTTCTCCGACATCTACACTATGCACACATATATATTTCCATATCTGCTTTTATTCACTTTATACTATATAAAATTATTTTGCGAAATTGTTTAATTTTTTATTATTGTTACGAAAGTAAATGTAATCGAATTTAGGTCATATTTAATACCCAAAAATATAGTATTCATCTTGTAACGCTTTTCAGGTTAAATCTTGAATGTTACACAATAATAACACGTGAAAATTCAAGAAAAAAGATACGATATACAATAGTTTGTATTCGAATACTCGTCTTTTGAAAGCTACATGCAAATTTTTTTCTAAATTTCATATATTAGTTTATTGTGGAATATTTACGGTTTTCGAAGAGAACTATGATATAATATAAAAGGTCAAAAAACGAAAACCATTTTTTCTTGTTCTCTTAAAAAGTACCGAGAACAAACAGAAGAAATTTATTTAACCAAAAATATATAGATTGTCTTCCTTTTTTTGGTCAATTGAATTAACACACGATATGTTGACAAGAACAAGTATATATAGTATTTATTGAACATACGAGCAACTGTGGAAAAACGTGCCTTATGGGTTCTTAATATTTCGACCACATGGAGTACAGTCAATTTCAAAACAATATTATTAGTAATTCGTATTAGAAGCTCAGAAAATATCAAATAGACAACTTTATTGTTGGATTGTTAATAATGATATTGTAGGAATGTAACGAAATACGTATGGTTCGTGAAATTTGAAAAAATATGACAAGTAAGTGGTCTTTTTTCAATGAAATATCAAAAAATTAAAAATTTATAAAATAAATTGAGAAAATAGTGTCACAGTCTAAGGGGAGTACAATTTATACCATATAAAGAGTTCTAGGAAATTTTAAAATGAAGAAGTGACGAGAAAATGTGACGAGTGTTGTTTGGGATAGACGAGCGAGTGAAGTGTTTTCGAGGCGTGAAAGAAGAGTGTTCGAACAGAATGACAGAATGTTCGAACTAAGGTAAGAAAGACGAGCAATTGGGATGGCGCCAGACTGAGAAATTTTAAGCGAACGTGACCAGACGCGTAAAGTGAAAAAGGTTAAGGATTAGAATGAAAAGGGATGAATGCATGCGAGATAGGGTGCGAGAGAAACGCGATTGGGACACTTGTCAGAGATTTGTCAAAGTGAATCCAGTGAGAGTTACTGTGAACAAGCCTTTCTTTTTAAATAAGTAATATTAAATGAATTTCTTTACATTTTAAACCTCTAAACCTTAGTCACGTGGGATTTAATAAAGATAATCCCTACAATGTACACTTAGCCTAACGAGACACATTTTTTCACGATTGCTCTTATGTCCAACACAGGGAGGCATTTGTTCCTTTTTCCAATTATTACTGTTGGATTGTTAATATTCAATGTTGATTTCAGGTTGGATCAATTCAGCTATAAATCCATTTATCTATGCCTTTTACTCGGCTGACTTCAGACTTGCATTCTGGCGATTGACTTGTCGAAAATGCTTGAAGAGTAGAAGCAATTTGGATCGTAGCAATCGGAAGCTGCCAACTGCGGCCAATTGGAAGAAGGAAACATCGAGAACGTGAAGATCGAAGAACGAACACGAAATGAAAATCTTTTGATCGTAACGGTCGAGCCATAGGCCACTGTGATTTACCTAAGAGTACGATTTGTGTTATATCAAATGTGAAATAGAATTTAAACAATTTAAAGAAGACATCAACCACGTTCGTTTAACTTCCTCGAAATACGCCGTTTTATCAAAAATTTAAAAAGTTATTTTATCATTTGAGACAAGTGAACAAACGATTACAGTCTTTTATAAAAGAATGCGAATATTTTTATTATTCGGAAAACGTCTCGAAACTTTTTAATGCTTTATTATTTTATAAACAATTATTAATTTCGAATGTATTTCTATCTGTAAAGTAGTTTTAAAATCAATTTTATAAAAGGAAAAATTCATCGACTACTTCCACAGTGCAATAAACATTTTTCAATATCAAACTTAACAATTTACTTCGACATGACTTATTCGAGAGTCAGGTAATACATTCTGATAGTGGGACTAGTTGGACTAATATTGTCAATCATAAGCTAAGAAAAGATTTATAATTCATTTTTATTTTTATAAAACCGATCAGGAAATGAATAACCAAGCATAGTAGATTTTTCGAAACACAGTACGGCCAAGTTTTACAACGAAGGTAATAGTTTGAATTACCTTTGCTTTCGCATTCGTTAAAGAAACTTATTGTTTTATAATACTTTTTGCATCCTCTTTCGATAGTACTGGCTGTGTGCATTTTTTCAAAAAGTGCCTTTTCTTCTTTAGAAATGCTGGTGGTGTTAGTATTTTTAAAAAATATATATGGTATAACTGGCTGTTCTTTTTCTTCTTATTTTTCATAAACCGCAAGTCAATTGAAAAACATTTTTCACGCATGTACACACAATGTTGGTACATATTGTAGAAACTCGGACAAAGACATTAATCGTTTGTAATGACGTCGATATCCACTACCTGGCAAGGAACCAGGCACACAAATCATTTACCGGATTAAATATTGTTAACCGTGTTACTGGAACAAATATCCAGCGATCTAAACAATAGATTTATTCGCACGAAAGGAAGATTCACCCTTCGAACTGTCAACATGTATACACTCGAATAACGAATCATCGATACCATGCCTAAACAAACGATATTTATTTACTGAAATAATCCCTGTACTACAATTTTATGAAATTTGTTTTGTATCGAGAGCAAATGTTCATATGTAAATAAAATTTACATTTACTTTGTAGAACCAAACTCATAGGTTATAGTAAATTATAGAAAATAGTCTTCCTTAATCATTACGGTGTCTTGCCTGTATTTATCTACACATAGATCTCTGTCAATGTAAAATGTATGCAAGTATACCGATTTTATAACGTTACGGTGGTGTGTTTCATTTCGAAAATCCCTTTGAACCCAAATGACCTTACGTTTTCGTTTCTCCGCGGTGTGCTAATTACGCGATACCCCGGTGTTCCGTACTCGTATCATTGTAGGTGCGCACAATGAGGAATTATGTAAGTAGCCCATTTCAAGCGCGACGTCTATTTCACTACAAAGAGAATAACCTCATTTTATCTATTCAGGAGAGAGCGTAACACACAGAATCGTACAACAGTAACGATTTCAGCGCTATTGAGCGACAAAAGTGACGTCGTTACTTGTAACTACAGAACATTAGTTACATACCGAACCTGAGATATATGACAATTAGTTACGCGCGCGAGTACACACACACACAGAGAGAGAGAGAGAGAGAGAGAGAGAGAGAGACGCACACACAATGAACATGTGAAAAAAAAAATATATATATAACTAATTATTTATTTGAAAAAAAGTCCTCCATGTCTAATAAGAAATTGTCGGCAGATCTCAACATAGCCATCCACACTGATTTGTCTATCAAACAATTTTTAACTACAAAGAAAATTGTGGTGGTGCTCTAACCTTTGTATTCTCCAGATTTCAGTCTTCTTAACTTAAAATCATCTTGAAGACCGACATTTTCATAAAACTGCAATCATTCAAAAGACCATGACCGATCAATTGAACAGTCTCTCCAGTATCTCTATAAGCGCATAGCTTCCCAATAAATCTACTTTTACAAATATGCCACTACTTTTTAAACGGACCACGTATGTATCTGCAGCGTCAGAGAACTGTACTTCTCATAGTATATTATTTAAAATATTTTCCATCGTCGGTTGTAAAGACGTAAGAAAGGAAATTGGAAACTACAAAACTTGACAATTTTTGGACGAGTTAAAATTTTTCGACTTCGGTGAGATAATTTTGCTTGCGAGCCCAGTAATAAGAACTTTTTAATGCCATTCGATACCAAATTTTATATTCATATCGCTGAAGTAAAAGTAAATTAAAATTAATTGAAAGGAACCATTTAAAATTAAATAAGAGTATTTAGAACATACACACATTTTTGTACAGAATAATTTTAAAATATATTTTAAAAAACTGATCAATTTTGTTTACAATTATTATTCATTATTAAGTGAATCAAGTGGTATCGATGAGATCATTGAAAGGGGGAATACTTTATTTTTATTCCGGTGTAAATAGGGACACTTAAAAGAATTATCCGTATTCTATAATCAGTCGATATTATTAATTAAAACCGTATGATGTTGTAAAACAAATTTTCGAATACTAATTAGATCGAAACCGGTTATTCAGAAAAGAAATTTAAATTAATTTAGAATGAAAATAACAATACAAAAAGTTACTCACTCTGTACATCAAGAAAGAAAAGAAAATTTGTAATGCAGAAAGACGTGGATAACATAAACATTTCTTTGTGTTCATATATCGATCATCGGACTTTAACAACTGTAGGATTTCATTTTTTAAACTTACCACTTACTTGCGGCGCAGAAATTTTCTTGCACTTTAGGGGAACGCCTTCCAGAAATTTTGAAAACCATTGTTTTGAACGATTAATATCTTTCACATGTACACATTTTATTAAATACATTTTACCGAAATAAAAAGAAAAACGTATAAGCTTACGATATAATATGAAATACGATCGGATTTCGTTTTTTCTCATTTCTGTATTTGTACAATATTCGTTTATACAGTTTTATTGTTATTAAGGGAGTAGGCCAACGGGAATACGGATGGGATACACAAATCCACAAAGTTCCTCGAGAAGAGGAATGGGCGAAAAATTCGAAAGACTCGCATAACGCGTTTACTCGCGCCCCATAGATACTACAAAAAATCAGTCATCTTCAGATTTCATCGTTACGCACAATATTGAATCACCAGCGACGTAACAACCTCTCAATGAAACACACTTTACACGACATTACGTACGATTCTTTCAAAGTACCTAATTGTAAGTCGTCTCTGTTTCGCTGTCGCGCCTACTCGCGATCATTGAAGTTCGCTTTTCGTTTCTTTTCTTTTTTCCTATCTCGTTTTGTGTTCCTAGAACAGTGATTTCTAACCGTGTAGACGTGTCGTTGGTTAACGCAGAAAGATTAGAAATTCGAATACAATTTCATATTATCGCCTAAAATATTTTCGCTTACATATAACGGGTGTGTGTGTGCGTGTGTGTGTGTGTGTGTCGCTCGAACGCAATCGCTTTCTTGACACGTGATTTTATTTATTTCCGAAGAGTCATGATTTATTTGCTACATTGCTGCATCTGAAACATAGAAGAACGATTGATCCACGTGGAATCATTGTATATCCGATTCATTCTGCACCGATTTTACCGATAAACTCTGTGATTATAACTTTGTTTGTAACATTGATAAAATTACTGACATTCAACTTGTACGTTTTCGAGGAACCATTATAATATTCTCTGTATGTTTATTCGATAGACTCTGGGATCATAACTTCGTTTGCAACATTGATAAAATTACTGACATTCAACTTGTACGTTTTTGAGGAACTATTATAATACTCTCTGTATGTTTATTCGATAGACTCTGGGACTATAGATTCATCTGCAACACGAATAAAATTATGTATGTCCAACTTTGCTGAGAGGAATACGTAAATTTCATCTCTCCTGCGATCCTTTCTCATAAAATTATATTATATACTTTCATCTGTAACATTCGATAGAGCTATTGACTCGACCAGACGGTTCATTTTCTTATGAATTACGTTTCGAAAGCTTCGCGTCCTTTCGAAATAAATAAGACCAAATACTCTGAGAACGAAATTATAGGAATATATTGCCCTGGAAGATATTTTCTAAATGATAATATTTCAATGAAGGGCCAACGTTATAGCGCAATGGAGAAAACATGGTAGAGAAGACACGGGAAGCGACATGGACCAATGTCGTTGGACTAGAAAAGCTTATCTCCATGAAATTGTAAATAAATTCAAGTTCTGGAAAGCTCGTTGCGTTAGTCGAACGAGGGAAAAGAGTTTCTAATTCGTGAACAAGATAATTTCTTACTGTCCGAGGAATCGATTAACCATCGAGAACGCTTTCGTTGAAGAAGCGTTTTTCGATCTGGTGACGAAGAAAGGTGCTTTGTACCGTAACACGAGGACTTTGTTGGAGATACAAATAATTTTTGTCGAACAAACAAAAACAGAGGGACCGATTTCAGTTTCATTGAAACGCCCGTACGAAAAAAACGAAATCCGTTCGCGCGACTCGAAGACTTTTCAGCATTTACCTCTGTTACGAATTATTTGCTTATACATTTACACAGAATATATCGAACATAGTCGACTCTGTAACCGCTAAGTTTATCCGTTATTCGGTTCTCGTAACTCTACCGCACGTTGTGATTTTAATCCACACGTGCGACAATCAACACTTAACACATAAGGAATCACATGAAATTCTGTATATAACGATACACCGTTTAAGCTTGCTTAAAACTACCTTCAAGATACCTCACCCAGCGTGTCTACTACCAAATCTTTGTAATCCATGAATATCGAAAAGGAGCGTTTAAGTACCATGAAAAGATAAGTCTGAAACGCGCTGTCAGAGATCGTAATTAATTACTATAAGCGAAAGATGTTGTAAACACCGTCGAAAGCGTTTCAATACCACCGTTTCTTCTTCCGACATTGCTTGCGAAGTGCTTTGAAAATAATAATACGAAATTGTTCAGAAAATGGTAACGAGACGAAGAAGCTGAACACCAGAAGCGAAGTACACCGTGCGACAGGTTAACAAAAATTGATTTTAAAAACAAACGCCTGGAATTTCACGTGATTTTATCCTCGCATGGATCACGATACATTCGAGGGATGGATTTGGAATGTTTCGCAAACAATTCGGTTCATTTGGTCCTTGACTCAGAAAATATGTTGTCCCTCAAATGCATTGTGAAATGGTGCGAGGCTCGGACAATGATCGTTCCAAGTTGAAGATTCGTAACTTTAGAACACACACGTGTGCAATACTTTTCGTAACAAATGATCTACGAATTCAGGATAATTATTGTTATCGTTTGGCATCAGTATATTTGCCACCTAAAAAGAAAACATCAACATCGACTTCCGAATCGTTCGATGTTTAAAGCACTGTTGTATCTGCTTTACGATTACATACTTCACAACTAATGATCGTCATTAACCGCGGCTATCGATTGCTCGTAGCTGACAATGAGTGACGTTTGCACGCCATCGCGCACATCTCGCGATTTAATATCTGTTCACAAGCAGCTGTCAAAACTATTTACTTCGCCATTCGTTTGCCCTCTTTTCGGTTTAGGCCGTAATTGAGCAGTATCTGTAAAATTTGTATAAAACCGTAGTGCTTACGAAAAAAAAAGCAGCGAGTTAGTTACGATTCGATCACCTTTCGTGAGCTATCGACTCGACCGTTGAACTCAGAATGATAGTACATTACGATCAAGTTAAGCAGAAATACAAAATTATAACATTGGTCATAGTAATGTCTTGCAATTTGGAGTGCACACTACCAACCATAAGCATGAGTTCACAAGGATCTTCGTTACTTTTATACCAACGTATACCGATAATTAGAGTCATTATTGAATAGATAATTTAAAAAAAAAAATTTACACCTCAGCGATGGCCTTGCCCTTTAGATATATTATATGGGATAAAATCCAAAGTGACGTGCATTTGAAATCGCGTGGAGATCACTCATAATTATCGAGATAATTTCAAATTTTAAACTTACAACGTAGAGGAAAAATCAAGTTAAAGAAATATAACCAAATCAACCTAGAACATTACCTTTCATTGGTAATGGTCTGGGTTAGTTCGATCTTGCTTACAGGACAATAACGACGGATATTTAATTCTAAATTTGACGTAAACTATAACTACCCATTTATGCTTCTTATTTAATTGAGCATAATTAAGTAAAAAAATTGCAATACCTCGAAGCTGCGTATCTCGAGCAACCATAAATAATCCCCACATAATTTACAGCATAGACTACACGGAACTTTATTCTTTAGAATATATTCTAACGTCTTAATAATCCAGATGTAAATCTTTGCAAATAATTACCATTTAATATTCTTTTGATATTAATATCTTTTCCCGCGACACTTTCTCACTGAAATACGCGAATAGTCATTTTTACGATACGATGATCAAATAAAACTAATGCAGTATCGTTTATAATTAATTCAATGACAAGGTTGTCCGTGTAGGTAATTGTGAAAACGTGAATATCTTCAGTCCTAAGAGATCAATTTTTTAACGCTGTTCGTTAGTCATAAAAATAATATTAAGAGGGCAAAGTTTAGTTCAATTTATTCAAGGATCGTTAATTCCTCTTTCTACAGATTTCAACAAGTGTCCGATATATATTCTTCTCTAGAATGCATCCTGCATGAAATAGGGACTTCAAAACATAAAAGGTTAATTTATCCTTTGCGTGGTTATTGTTTACTTATTGTAGCTGCGTAATTACTGTTTTTAAAATACGTTACAAAATTATAACACCCGAAATGAATTTTCGTTGTTCTTCCTAGGGGTTTTCGAAAAACAACGTTCCATACTTTTACGAAAACCTGGTCTCATAATTTTGGCTGGTAGTGCGAGTATATTTGTCTTCTAGTTAGTACAAAGTGAAACGAAACAAATTTAAGAATGAAATTAAGGACAACCGTGAATCCTTAGAATCGTCTTACATTATGATAAGAGAATTCTTATAATAAATACCACTTTCTGTGCACAGTGATTTCACTTTGAATAAAATTGACAGAAAGAAGAAACCACAAAAAATATTCAAAGGAATCTACCGTTTTCAACCTATAGACGAAGTAAGAAGTATATTAGAATTGGCTATTTTAAGCGTGTCGTATTTCATATTAACCTACGCGCAGAAAAATGTGTGCGCGCGCATGTATGTGTGTGTGTGTGTGACATTTGATCCACGCGAGCCTAAGCGCGATTCAAATGGGATTGTCTTTGACAATTAGATAATAGAACGAGTACATAGAACACAGATATGCACGGAAAGAGGCTGAAGAGCCTTGCCAAGCAATCTTGAATAGAAACTCTAATCTTTACCGTACCTCGTTTGTGGGACTATGCAATTGCAATTTGGGATATTCGAACTTCGATTCAAGATTATCACTTAACGAAGTTCTTCCTTGGGCTTTATTTTCACGCAAATGCAATTGATTATCCCGATTGCTCTACACCACACATAGCTGGTACACACATACAATTACATCAGAGACATTACACCTACACACCTCTACGATTATTTTACACGTGTCCGTGCGTCGATAAAGTATGATTATCTGTCATATGAGATATCTACTAAAAGACTCGTAACATACATATGTGATTGGATCAATGATCTCGATTGTCAATTTCGATACGATATATATACGCATTTAATATGTATATATACATATGTATATAAGATGTGTGACACATTCACACGCGCGTGCACACACAACACACATACGTACCTACAAACACACACACACACACACACACACACACACACACACACACACACACACACACACACACACATGCATTCACACATGCATACACACATGCATACACACATGCATACACACATGCATACACACATGCATACACACATGCATACACACATACATACACACATACATACACACATACATACACACATACATACACACATACATACACACATACATACATACATACATACATACATACATACATACATACATACATACATACATACATACATACATACATACATACATACATACATACATACATACATACATACATACATACATACATACATACATACATACATACATACATACATACATACATACATACATACATACATACATACATACATACATACATACATACATACAGAAATACAGAAATACATACATACATATGTACATATATGTATATGTACCTTTAGATTTGCTTTATATTTATATACTTATGCTATGCGCGCGCGTGTGCGTGTAATATGACATTATACACACACGCGCGCACACACACACACACACACACACACACTATATATATATATTATATATTATATACACATTATACATATTATACATATTATATATTTATATATATAAATACATATATTGTGTGTGTGAATGTGTTTGCGTGTGTGCGTGTGTGCGTGTGTGCGTGTATGTGCATGTATATATCTCATATTTATGTTGGCGATACAATAGTCATAAAATTAGGCAAACTTGATTTATACTCGACATCGAAGAACTGTTTTCGTTTCCTAGAAAATAAATCGTAACAGCTCAATGAGCGAAAAATGTTCGTTTCGTGGATATTATTCTTCACTCGTCGTATTGTAACAAACTGAAATAAACGACGCAGCTTTCTCGACGAATTCGCGCGTTCGATTAACGAAAAGCGGTCAACCCGAAACATAATTCGCGTGTCGGCACACTTCGCGTCGAATCGAGATACAGCTAAAGCAGCGCTAACCAGCGAGACCTCCGAGGTTCACCAAGGACCGTCTGTTACGACACGTAACGCTTCGCATTGAATTACCATCGAGGAACGCTGATCTCGTCATCGATAAAAATGAAACGACCGCATAAGTAGAAATTACAATGCCGACGATTAGAGTGGCGGTAGTAATTAATAAGTACGTTACTTCGAAATCTAGTAGAAAATGTGCCTACAGTGCGCTTAGCCACTTACGAAGGAAGAACCTTTCATCTACAGGTTTAGATGATTGCATTCGTTCAAAAGGATTGTCCATGCGATTAACATCGGACGAAGGCACTTTCGAGGGAAGCTCGTTAACCCTGAACGGATCGAGACATTGACGATCGCTCCCGTCGAAAATTCTTTCGTGCCTGATGTACCCTTAAAGAAAAGACATTAGGATATGTTTGTAGGCCGATCAGAGTTTTGCGTTCGTCAAACATCTGCTCGCGTATTCCTTTCCTCGAGCGTTCATTTCTTCTCGTTTCGTCGTCGTTAATGGGCCACCGTCACCCTTCTTTCTTTCGCATTATTTCGCGGATCACGAATAGAACAATGAAGAACAGTTAACCATTTGTCCGCTTCCGAAGGAGCACGATTCCTATCCTTCGAAACGATAGTATTTCGAGATTCGAATTTTACGCACCGTAGTTGGTTTTTCTTTTTCTGCCGACCATGTGCTTCGTAGAATTGGGAAACGATTGAGTCGAAACAAAGTACGAGCATGATTGGATGCGATCCGCGCGAGTCTTTAGGACTCGCGGGATTCTACGCTAACGCGAAGCAAATACGTTTTTTCATTGTTCAATCTCTCTCCAAACAATTCTGCGATTAATCGCTGGGACAAGGTCACCGTCCAAGATAATAGTAATTTTTAAATGGCGGGATCTTACCAGATATTAACCTTCATCGTATGACACACTGACATAATGGTCCATACATTTATTGTTTATTGCTCTACGAGGTTCTACTTGAGCGAATCGCATACAAAGCGGGAAGATTCAATTTCAAGAAATCTATTTAATTAGCAAAACACTCCAGGTGAGAATTTAGTTGTACGCTCTTTTTGTCGTTAAATTATTGCAACCCTTAAATGTATTTGCGTAGCTTCACATAGTTCGAGATTGTTTCTTTCGTCGGATTTCTAATATTGTACGAAGAACCTTCGAACGAAGTTAACACCGTGACCTTCGACAAACCGAATATTTCCACTCGTGAAACTTCGATGCTCTATATTCTTTTTTCTTTGTTTTTTATAAAATTCATTACGATAAAGGTTAAATCTGCTCGTTACAAGGATTTGGTCAGCGAAATCATCGATTTCTATGTACCATTGATCTCGTGCGCGTATTTTCATATACATACAATATCGAATAATTTCTATCTGACAATACAGCGTAGCTTCTGTTTCTAGCTCGGGCGGGGTAAGCGCAATACTTTCGTACAACTTGTCGTCTTTTTGCTTTTTATTCCCGTTTCGATTCTTTCGCTATCCGATCTCTCGCTCTGCGACTCCGTACCGATTTGTTTCAGGATACAAACTCTTTTTTTCGAGAAAAGTCACAGCGCTCGTGATTCTCGTAGCGAAAGAACGAAACATCGACCGTTAACGCTCTAAGCATCGACCATCTCAGAGGCCACTGCAATAATTAAACGCTCGATCGAACGATCTTCTCAGTCTACGAGCTACAAAAATCGCGTGACTTCTAAACACTCAAGTTGTCGTTCGACATTTACGTCGCCCATAAAGTTGTTCCGGTAAATCACTTACCGATTGCTCTTGGTATTGGGCTCGGCCAGCGAGCCTCGGAACGATTGTTTACCGTTAAATAATTAAACCGTCGGAGGAGACGTCTCGATCTCTGGCTTCCATCGTTGAGCGTTCTCGTGCTTGCGATGTTTAAATTTTTGTTTCTTATTCCAATCCTCGCGCCATCGAATTACACTGTTTCCACTTTGATCGGTAATCATCGAATCGTTAATTATTATTATCAGCCAACTTCTTCGATACGAATCGAAGAGAACAGTTTCTCTCGAGACGTTGTTCCCCCGACGAAGAAACTACCTAACGTCACATTCGCCGGTGAACACGCATTTGTATGTTTTTTCACCAAATGTAAAACGGTTCGCGCGTTTCGCACGAGACTCGATCGAATCATCAAACTGGATCAACCAGAGCACGCTTTGCCGTGGCGGATGTCGATCGTCTCTCGTTCGTCTCCGTCAATCCTTAATTTATGGGAAAAATGGACCCTCATCGTCTCTGAAGGACGTTGCTTTTTTTTTCGTTCTCCTCCCTCCTCTGTTGCGTTTTTTTTTTTAATAATTCATGCAAAAAAATAGAATCTCTCTTAGACTGCTTTCATCGTACTCGCTTTCTTTGTTAATACTGTTAAACAGGTTTAGACTGGTACATCCTTATTGCTAGAGCCCCCGTGGATGTTTCTCAACGATTCTCGCGTACCCAAATATCGGAGGAGAAAAATCGAAAATAATTCGACACTTTGCGATTATCGGTTTGTTCCTTGGTTATATTTCACAGATGCACCGAGTTATTTCAAGAACAACGCGCGATGAATCGTTCGATATTAATTTGCTTCACAGAAGGTGGTTCAAAAGACTCCAGTAAAACCATTGTGCTTCTATTTCTTATACGCTCCAATACAAATGTTTCGATATTATCGATTGGAGTGATCGGTGTGTTTGATTGTCTTACGGCATGCTCTACATTGTGAAATCGTGATCGATAAATGAGAGGTACAACGAAGGAACGGCGAGTTCGAAGCACAGCAGAATCCTATACTCTACGCCACATTAAACTGTTTGTTCAAGGTCATTTGCCTAAATTTCTTCGAGTTTCTTTGAATTTCTTCGGATCCTCGGCTACATTCGAATTTATCGAAGAATGCCACTATCGTGAAATCTTAATTTATCTTCAAATCAACCAATGAAATATATCTGGCCATTTTACCAGTCTTTGGAAAGTCTTTGCACATTTTTGTTTAAGTAAATTGATGAAACTCGAGGAAAATATGTTCGGATATACAACAAATGTTAACAGCCCACATAGTGGCCTTCTTCTTGTACGATCGATAAAATAATTTACCGATATCTGTTTCAAAGAAATCGATCAATTTATTTAAAAAAAAAATACTCGTTCAATGTCAATTTCAATGTATTCAAGTTGTTAATGTTTTTGATTTTCAACAGACTGCGTGATGCGTTCTGTGTAGCATCAACTGCCGATAACAGAGTACGTTTAATATGAATTTTTCATTTTAAATTGGCAAATATTAACCATTTTGTTCAAACTCGCTTCAACAATTGATAGAAAACCAAATACAAAGAGTATAAGGAAGTTTGAGAAACACTGGAGTAGATCAGAAGGACGCTGTTACTTCTATACGACAGCTCGTACTAATTGGAAGTAGCAGCTAAAAACTGAAAATAAGCGAGGAAAGTAGAACGAATGAAGGTGTTTAGAAGGAACAGTAACCGGTTCCATCAGGAGATGATTTTCACGACAGACTCGTCCTCGTTTTTGAGCAAAAGGCTCAGCCTGAGGTCGAGTTCCCCAGCCTCGAGGGCCCATTTTTCCCTGAGCCATCATGGAGAGTCCGCGGTATGGGTGCCAAGTGTATGAATCGGGAACAGCGGATACCAGTCGATGGTCAACCGAGTCAATGGAAGATCGTCGAGGCTCACTTCGGCTCCCCCTAAGCCCTGATTACTCTCGAAGGCCTGTTTCTTCTCCCAAAGCATTACGAGCAGATTTCTTCCGAGAGCATCGCAGCTGCTGTACTTGATGGTCTGACGGTACTGTGGATTTCTCGAGTGTCGTATTACACGCGTTTTACGCTTTTGCAGCCACCTATCGCCATCTCGAAGATACGTTTTCACGTAGGTATCTGTATCGCGACGAAACAATGAGTTAATCTTTGATAATATAATTATATATATTATATTTTATCTATAAAATTATGTTACGAAATGGAATAAAAAGTTCGTTCAGATCTCTTATCAACGTGTTAGTTCGTCCATTTATATATTTGATCTACAATGTACACCGTTCGATAATTGTTCACCACTGTTTCGGTCATTAATACAATCCACTGGTGAAGGAGCTTTTGTTCCGTGCTGTTCGAAAAGTTAGACATTTCTAATATCGCCCATGTAAGTATAATACTTGGATAATTTTTTATTAAATACATTTTAAAAGAAACTCAAAATGAACACAAAACTGACCAAGTCTGGTAAGTATTAACAGTGGATTCGTAAGACCCAACTGCACGGTAATGTTTATCCCACCGGAGAAGTGTTCCTGTTTACCATAATAAAAGTTGATTCTTTTCCGCGATATTAACGAAGACAACGTTTTCCCATCGCTCTAACTGATTTAATTTTTAATCAAAATTTGCGATATCAATTATAGGATTTCTCAATGAAAGTTTACAATAAGAAATTTATTTTTTACTTTTTTGTTTGACAATTTTATGTATCGTAACAAAACAAAATCTAATTTCTGATCAAAATGGAAATTATTTTGCAACCTAATTTCAAATCGACTAATCTGATAACAATACTATCTCAAAGTAAATACGAAAATACCTGTAACACCAGAAACTAGAAAAAATATTTAAATTTCGTTTAACGAAATAAAAGGTGTCATTATTCCTGTGTCGACTTCATTTTCAAATTATGTTCACATATTCTTCCACACCTTTATATTTATTCAAACTGAAAAGAATAAGACTGTGTGATTTGTTCATAAGAATTAACGTTTCAAGAATTACCATTTCTCAAAATTCTAAACGAATTTATTGCTTAACATAGTATTTCGTTTTTAAAACTGTTGTATACTTTCTTCAAGGTATAATCAAAAGTCCAGTAATTGCACATATTTTGCATCCACAACATTTTTCGTAATAAACAAACGTATTCAATGAATAAATGAGAAACGATGAAATTACCTGGCTCTTCTTTCTCTCCTGGACAAATGCCTCTAGCACAGATAACCTCAACCTCGAGCGTTCCTTTGCTTAGGCAGAAACCCAATTTTACCTCACCATTTGGAGCTCCTAAAATTCATGAAAAATTCGTATAATTGATCTAGAATTTAGCGAAAACGATTTTATTCCAATAAATTAATTTTCTCTTCTTTCAAAGAAAAAGAGGCGAAACATCGTTTTTCCTAAATGATAAAGTAACGTTAAACATCGAAATCCTTGAAACATTTTTCAAATTCTTTACCAGTGATCATTTTGTATCCCTTTGGCAACACCTGTCCCCGACCTGTTTGACCAACACCGTTTTCGTTTCTCGCTGGCTGACTAAAAGTTAAAGAAAACAAGAATGAATGTCTGCAATAATAAATCGCTTAAAAAGAAAGTAAAATAACATTGAAGTGTCGTAT
Organism: Ptiloglossa arizonensis; assembly: GCF_051014685.1. Classification (NCBI taxonomy): domain Eukaryota; kingdom Metazoa; phylum Arthropoda; class Insecta; order Hymenoptera; family Colletidae; genus Ptiloglossa; species Ptiloglossa arizonensis. Next base: position 1,006,775 of record NC_135057.1, read on the forward strand.
AAAATACTGTTGAGCAATTTTAAACTCAGTGAGATCAAATATAAAATTTACTTTTTAATATTATTGCTCGAGTCTCATGTCAATACTAATCGCGAGTGAATTGTAAGTGAAGAAAAGAACTATATACCTATGAAGCAAACAATCTTATTGCGAACCAGTTACTTACGGGAATGTTATGTTGAATGCAATTGTACTTCTTTAAACATAATTGAATGTGACTCGTATAAAATTGTAAAAAATATTTCCCACTTAAAAAACGTCAATTAAAAAAACACATAATTGTACAACTCATTATTAGCTATAGTTTGTACGATGTATTATTATCTCTTTATAATGGAATAAAATAAAGTATATAAGTGTTGTGAACAAACTGTGTTTTGTATGCACAGTATCCCAAAATGGACAGTACAAGCGAGAAAGTGGCCAATTCTCTCGAAAAGCTAAATCGAAGCTGTAACAATTTTCTTTGTCATCCTTCCTTTAGGAGTAAATTAGTGTTGAAAATTCTTGAAAATGCCTATCATGTTTGTACACAATATTTATTTGCAAAATGCAAAATGAATAAGTACAATGACGTTGAAAAAAATTCAGTGACACATTTCATATGGAAAATCAATGCTGAAACTTCTTTCGACGATAAACCATTTTGTGTCTTATAAATAAACGAAAATATATTTGTTATTGTGTTAACACTTTGTTTAAATATAATTATTCTTTCCATTATATATTTTTCATCTATGGTATAATTGTTTTTTCTACTTATACTGCATTAATCACTTTTGTTGTAGTTATATCAACTCGGTTAATTAAATACTATTTACCTGGAGTTGTATTTCGAATGTGGATTATCTCGAAACTGAAAATTTTCTACAAACAGATTTTATTCTGAATTTTTTATTTAATTTTTCACAGTTTATTGGCAAAAGTCGGGTTGTAATGTGTATTTGGTGACGCCTTCTTTACGTCCTTTTCTGATTATAACCTTATTTATTTTTATTTTATACCAACCATGATACAATATTTCGAAAACTAGATTATACGATGGTATAAATTTCTTACTTGTCACTTACGTAACGACATGTTTACGAGTTTTCTTGAAATCCTCTTAACCAACCAAACATGTCATTTTATGATAATACCGTATCATCACCATATTATATTATTTTATGGATGAAATAAAAATGTCATTTTATGGATTTAGAGAATTACGACATGGAAGAAAAATCAATAATATATTTCTTCTATTACTTTATTGAAATTGATTCACTTAATTTATTTAATGACATTGTATATAGCTTAATTTAAAATTAAAAATAAAATACAACAATTTTAAATAATATTTTAGTCTTTTTTACTTGGAGTTAGATAAAACAATTTCTCATTTACTATTTACAAATACTGATGAAGATATAATTACTAAGATAATTTTTTTAAATAGTTAAAATTTGTTAACAACATTTAAAATAGTATTTGTTACGATGGTATTACAAATAAGCTTATTACAAAAGACTATATGAAGTATATAAAAAATGGAATTTCTTTGCATCTTTCAATGCTTTAATTGCTGATCAAAGTACTTTTAAGTTCAAAATTTATTTAAGTGCTTCGTTCTTACCGAAATTTAATTTCAAGCTATATACAATTTTCTAAAAAGTACTTCTATTGAAGAAAAATCATCCATAACGTTTGATATTTATAGCACACATCAGAAAAAATATCGTAACAAAATAACAATTTCCTCGAGGTTTCGACTAAAACTAATCTGTTTCAGGAGAAATATACATGTATATGAAATTACTAAAAAATATAAACATAAGAATAAAAATAAAAACTAAAATTAAAGGAGCAATTTACGAATAAAAAACAACACAATAAACACAGATATAATATGTGCAAATAAATAATTGATTTTTTTATTTGTTATTTTCTATTTATAAGTTTTCCAATAATTTTGATCTTTTATATACATATTTCTTTTGTCTCTAGAAATTCTATTCTATATATATATATTTCTTTCTTTCTTTCTTTCTTTCGAGGGTCTTTACCATTTGGTAAAATACTCGATAAAATTATTATTATTGTTATTGGTAAATGTTTGCTCATATAATCAAAAGTTATATTTTGTTTCGAACTATACGGTGTGCAAAAGAAATAGGACGTTTCAAATATTACGTAACACTTCGAATGTTTTTAATATTATTGGAAATTGTTTCTTTTCAAGTTTAAAAATTCAATTCAATAAATTTACTTCCATACTGTATGTTATATATTTAGAATTGCTTACCCCCATTTGTCTTCCTCGTCTGATTCCGTGCTGCGTTCATAAAACCTTTCCGGAATATTCATGACGCTGTCTTTGCGCTCACCCTGCCCTGTGAAATAGAGGAAAATATTTTCTTTCTGTGACTCGCGAATTTTACGATTACCCACCCACCAATCTGCGTGCCGCGTAATTTATTCTGTCCAGGGCAACGCGTTTATCTACGCGCTTCTTTGTTATCTCGTGAAAGGGAAATAGTCATTTCCCCTTTGTGTTCTTAAATATGAAAAATATGCAATGTCACGCAGATTGCTGAGGAGCCGTTACTCGAAATCCATTTTTATACCTACTGAATCTGGCTGTCTACCTAGGGATTCATACTTCTTGAACAAAGCCTTACTTTACGTTACAATCAAGGAAGCTTTCAACTGTTATTAAATGTCATCAAGTTTGCAAAGCTTCACCTACTATGTGTATATTTATATGTATGTTTATTTATGGGATGTAACGAATAATGAATTTAAATAACGTTAAAATTTCAAATTTTTAGATGAGAAAATATTAACGCGTTTTGTGAACGCATGAAATTGATTGAAATTGTAGTGTACAGATATTATGTTATTAAACTGTTTGGAAAAGGTTTTTCTTCATTCCATCAACATGAATTTATAGCTACACATGAATCTATAGCTGTCTTTCGTTTACATCGTTCGTTTGTAAGAAGTATAAAATGACAATGACTGTTCAAAGTTGAAGAGTTTACAAGCTTTGATCGATCAATTCGGACAAATTATGCGAACATTATTTACATTTTAATAAACACAAAATTTTAATATACTTGACAAAAATTTGCTTTCTTTCATTGTATTAATCTTATCGTAATTAACCGACCAAAAGAATCAAAGTGTCGTCTGTTAGATCGATGGATGAACCTGTTCGTCTCAAGTTTTTGCATACAGGAATCAATAAAGAGGCTATATCTAGTAATACATATGGTTGCTAATTAATATATTCTATAGAATGTACGATAACACAATTTCTTTTAATATTACTATCACACAATTGAGAAAAGAAATAAGAAGGAAATATTAGCATCAATAAATCGAAAGATAGTACACTAAAGCCTACTTACGCTTTTCTTAGCTACGTGTTGCAATACTCTAGCTAAGAATGGAACAGGTACTTCAATTGTAGCTATTTCTTCAACGCCTACGAAATTACTGGTATCACGAGATTCACATTACCATTACGAGGTCTACTGATACTATCTACTGGTTCTACTGTGTCTACCGTTTCTACGTGAAACAAGTACCATGAATAAGTGTAGTAATAGGTCATAGGCATACGTACAAGGATGTAGAGTTACCAGTTTTCCGATCCAGCAACTTTAATCACACGGGAATAGTACTCTATATTTCTATGCAGCGAAACCCGTATACGTCTTCTTTCTAGAACATGCTCTATTTCTTCTTTCAGATTAAGGTTACTGTATCCTGTTCTCCTGTTATCGCCAAATGAATTTCAAGAATTCATTGCCAAGCATTTTAGCGTTTTCCTCGCACTTTGAGCTTGCTTCTCTGATTTTTGTACGAAGCGCGTAATTTGTTTTCCTTTCAAGTAATATAGTACCACTTCGGTCAATTTTGGACCATTTGTACAGGTTTTTAAATGTCTCATGAATAACACTGGTGACAAGAATTGGAATTGAGATTTACCAGTGTATTCTCATTATCTAGAATATTCTGTTAGATATCTAGTAGACATGTCAGAAATTTATCATCAAACGTGTTTGACACGAATACCGATAGCATGTTCGGAATCTACTGGAAGGCTATGGCAGGATTGAAATTAATGGGTCAATTTGCGGTATGTTTGATCACTAAAGTATGATCATTTCATGCACAGTGATGGACAAAAGTACATATTTGTCCGCTAAGAAAACTATAATGAAAGGAACTTTAAATATCGAATAAATAATTTTACGGTAAGATTCTTGTAATTATTGTAATAATTACTTGTAATGGAAGTTCATGCTAAAATAATATCTACCATTAATTTAAAAATATGAACTAAACAAGATATAATTCCCAATTCCCAATACTTGAAAAGATAAATTCTCAATTTCATTTTGCGAGTAATCATTATGGTTATTGTATAGTAATATAGAATAATAATTGTTATATTGTAGTTATTCGATAAAGACATAAAATTATTATTATTCCTCGTATAGGGTATTTAAAGTTTAAAAATTTTATTCAGTTCCGTTGGCAAATATAACGAACGAGGTTGCATAACAGACTTTTTCAATGTATCAGAAATTAGGTTTTATCTAATGTATGAATTTGAGGATGAAAATAAATGTAGTGACATAAACTCAACAGAAAGAATTATAAATTTGTTTAATGAGAGTATATCTTGTGAAAGATTGTACAAAGAAAACAATGAATGGAAAATATGTCACAAAGTGGGTGAACATGGAAACTTTCTATGCAGAATGAATTTTCGAAATTGTAGAAAAGAATTGGAATATTCGTGTAACTTGTGTTATAATGGTATCGTAAATAAATAACGGTTGTCTTCTCCTAAAATAAAAATGAATAATAAATTATATTAATATCATAATAACATGATAGGTTTCGTATATAATGAAGTTAAAACATAGTCATTTATGCGGTAATTAATGTGTACTTTGAGTTGAGTAGGACATATGACACGAACAGTAAATAGTACAAGTTAATAATTTTATTGGTAACAAAGGTAAAGCCATTATTCTCTACTACCTGAATTTCAAATATTTCGCTGTAATTTAATTTCATACCGAAAGAAATAATATTTTCGTAAATATGTTTGATTATTAATATTTCTCCGCAGCAAACACATTTACGTTCTCAAAATGCATTCAACGATACTTCAGCATTCTACTTTCCTTACCTAGAATCACGATTGCAGTTAGCAATGAATGGTTAACCATTAATTTTAATCTACAGTTCATACTAGAAGCGAGTAACTTACAAGGCACTACTGGCGCAGATAATGGGAATCAACGCGAAAAAAGAAACCAGGAATTGCTACGTGGTGCACAAGTTTTCTACTTAAATGCTATCCAAATACGTAACAGGGGGCGGAGCATTTTTAAACGTTAATACACATTTACGTGTTGAGCAACGTTTCAAGGAAAATAATTTTTGATATGTCAAACGTTTCCTTTCTCGTGTCTTGCGTTATGTTTTAAATAAAATCATTTCTCTTAAGAGGTAATTAGGTAAATCGCGATATACCGGTAATAAAAAAAAAAAGAAAGAAAACAGTCACCTATAAACTTCTACTTTCGTCTAAAGAGTAGTATAGTAGGTACTGTCCGATTAACTAAAATTTTTTATCTTTTTTCCAACACTAACATCGATCTGTCGTCATATCTTTGTGAGAATATTATCAATGATTTGCAAAGGTTTTCTTGTTCAAAATAAGTACATACATGACTTCATTCAATGTCCACGTAGTTGCAGAATTCAAAAGTAATTAATAATAGGGTATGCCATAAAATATTGTATATTTTAACATTTTAATTTATTAAACAACAACAAAGATTAACTTCAAACATAATAATCAATGGCCTTTTTTCATTGTGTTAGAAGTACAGACGTCTGCGCATCTATATTTGATATTGTCATTATTATTGAATCACCACTCACTCAAAGAGTATAGTATTGCTCATGCAAGAAATAATAGTTGAATAGAGTAAAGTCCGAATGAAATACAATTTCAATTATAGAATTGTAACTTTGTTTCCAATAAAACAATTAACATTTCGATTCCTTTTTTGCAATTTATTCATAAAATTAATCAAACAACGAAGAGAAAAGCAAAACAAATAAACATACACTTTATTTCGGTAGACTGTTTGAAAGTAGCAAGAAAAGAAATGTCTTAATACGCATAATATCTTCTGGGTCACCTTAATATTAACTATAATTAAAATTAATTCCGGTGAGTTAATGAATCAATAATATTGTCCTAGAGATATAATGACAAATATAGAAACGTTAATTTTCATTATTAGTCGATAAAATTCGATAAAGCCTACGTGTATTATTGTTCCCAGCCAAGTTTATATATATGTAGGAACTTAATCACGGGCGTAAAAATACGTACATATAAAACAAAATTTAAATTAAAATAGAATAAAGGAAAAGAGGAGCCGTAAAAATGTAAGATACTGGATGGTCCACCTATAAGAAAACAGCTAAATAATTTTCTTACTCTCGAAGACATAATTTCTGTCATTTAAGGGAAAACCTAATGCAAAAATATTTTTCTTTTTAAGATCAATACTTACAAGTTTTTTAGGTCAACTTGTTTTTTATGTGAAACAACATACTTTCATCTTTTTCGTATTCTGACCGGCACTGAGATGAATTTCCTAATGTGTTATAGTTCAATACGAACTCATAATGATTTTGGACTCGAAAGATTGAACGGAAGGCGATATTAAATTGCCTTGTTAAATTCTCGAATGTATAACAAATTGTAGTAATCTTTCGATTATTCTTGTTAGAAATGCAATATGACGGTTTCTTTTTGTGAAATAAATTCAAGAAGGAAAGTGTTTATCGTGAAAAGACATTTATTCTAGAAATCACGAAACAACGAATGAATAAACCTTGTACTGCTCGTATAGTGGAAGTGAAGGGTAGAACATCAGAATATGTTATTATGCATTTCAAGGAATATTATATATTGTTATCGAAACACGCCACTTTGAACATTTACAAAACCAAATAAGGTAATTTCATATATATTTCATATTATTTAATTTTATTTAATCCACGATTACATTTAATTATTTACATCGATAAATTTGTCCAGGGTCGACTATACAACCAAAAGTTTATTAAAAAGAAAAAACAAATTGACCTACAAAGTATTGAAATCAAGAACAAACATTCTTTTTGCAAATTTAGTGTGTAAAATTGTTGATAATGGAAACTTATTTTTAACATCTCGGCAATTTATTGGCCGTTTTCAAGTGACAAGTTGAAATTCAAACGTAATTCTGTAATATATTACAGTGTAAAAAAGTGCAAAAAAATAAATATACCAAAAGAATCATAAAGAAAAAACTTTTAGTCAATTTAATAACAATTTCTTAATTCCGAAATTATATAATCTATCCTATTCTTTTATACACATGTTCTTCTTTATAATAGTAAGATACATTGCCGCTATATTGTTTACAGACATTATAGTAAAAAAAATAATAAAGATTAGAAAATCCTTTTTGCATTGTACTTTTACTTAAAAATTATGCAAATTATGTGGTTAATAATATATTTTATATCTTGAAAACTAATTTTAAGAAAATTTGTTGAGTTTATAGTTGGGATGGTAAGTTTTTGTCTATATAGAACATTAATTGGCAGCATTGATTTGGTCTCTTTTTGATATAAGTGTATTATTTACAATTAATAATAATAAGAGAAATAAGAATATATAATGTCTTAAATAGTATAAATAATTATAGAATCGAGCAACAAAAATACTATAGATGTTAGAACGTGTATTTACCACGTATTAATAGAAAAAACTAAAAACCTTCCTTATTCTATTGTGCAGTAAAACAAAACACCACTTTACTTTATTTTAGAATTAAAAAAAGAGAGTTACTTTACTTTATTTTCAATTTTATAACTATTTATATTATTTCAAACGTTATATATTCTGTTCGTGCCAGTTACCGTTTCATTATTGTTGTAAATACACACCTGGAAATATTCTGTACAGACGAAACTTGTTCTTAAATTATAACGGGTCTCGATAAATTATTCGGGTGTTTCGATTTGGGTGGACCGGCCTGTATAACGGGAAAACGGGAAATATCGCTCGTGTTCGTCCATAATAGGCAAACGGTTAAACGAATATGGCAAGGCAAACATGTCAGCAAATAGGCAGATCGGTAAGGCAGGTAGACAGAGAGAGAAAGCGAGAAAAATGTGTCTTACCGGAAGCCCGTGACGGTGGTCCACAGTGTCCTGTGGTTATTTATCGAGGTGGTATGGAGTGCGGCAGTGGGAAGGAGGCCGAGTTACCGGTCCTCGGAGATACAGGCTCGCACTGCCACACAGTAACCGTTGGGACTACGCACGCTGTTGTCGTTGATCGATGATGGTGGTTGGCCGGTCGATCGAGCCCACGATTCGTCGTCGATCGGGGATGAGGTTGTGACGATGGCCGATGGCGTTTCGACCGAGCGAACCGAGCATTTTGATCGATCGTGTACGCATGTCAGAGTTTGCCGGACGGTGCCGACCGAGAAAGGAGATCAAGATAATCAACAAAGAGACAAAGCAGAACACTCGCGACGTTCTTCGTCAGCGGATCATGAGAGAAGACGAACACTCAGTAAGTGGAGAACGATCAGCGCATAGCTTTTGGCACTTGGCGTGTATCAACGTGAACGAGGAACGAGGCCTGGGTTTAGAGGTTTTTTTGAACACGGCGTTGTAAACTCACAGTGGCACGCGCGGAACATCGGGAGCTAGAGCGGGAGAGAAGGAACCAAGGTCCTTCGTTCTTGGCAATCCTTCTCACCTCCTTACGCTTCTCCCCACTGTGTTTCATTCCGCTTCGCTTACGTTTTGCCAATCGCTTTGTTCTTTGGTCGTGGATGTTGGGTCGTTGGTGTCTCAGGCTGGCATAGGCGGAACGAGTACTCAGCGACAGGCAACAGCGGCGCAACAGCGATCGCACAGAGATGAGCAAAGAGCACATATTATTGCGACGAGTGATTCTTTTGGAAATGCCAGCTTCTCCATGAATAGACAGATAGACAGACAGAGATATGATGATGCGATTTCGCACTGCCCGAGCGCGAGGCATCCGGATAAAATTGCGCTTTCCAGTACTTACAGAGCAAGTGACTCGGTTGTGCCGAACGATCACTTCCACACGTTGGGGGATATCTCGAGTTATCACGAAACACGTTCGAAGGTTTACCTTTGGTTCGAATAAAATCCTGAACAAACACGCGCCCTTTGGAACATCGGGTTTATTTCTCTCCCAATTCAATTCCTGCGAAAGATTTCCAATCGAAGACATCGTCTTTACGAAACCGATATTTACCGAGCCATTAACCAAAACAAGTGTTACGGGTGAATCTACAAGCCCAGAGGTAAATTTATCGAGTCAACTTACGTGGTTTCGAATTTCTACCGAATCCAAATTTACATATGGCACAAACATCCGAACGAACCAAAAATAAACCCCGTTTGGAACAAATTTGATTAGACTACTGACCATAATGGTCACCGTGATTGAACACTGAATTCTCGTGGACGTGTATCAAATTAGAAGAATCGAAGCAAATAAATAGCGAGACAGTTACTAAATGATAAATCATCGTACCATCCTGTACGATTGATCACCGAATACGTTATTCGGAATTCTATCCAATTTTTCACCGTATCGTCGAATAATGCGAGGCTCCCTGTCAGGACGATCCGTTTCCGGTTCGATTAACTTTAACTTAGGATCGGTAAGCGTCCCGAATCTCGATGAGGGCTAACTTTGACAAAAAGTTCTTAAGACACTCGAAGCGTTCGCTCGGTCAAATCGCTCGAGATCGATGAGAAGTGATTTTACACGAAGACATTCGGAAAAGGGAAAATAGTGAAAAAAATAAAACAGTGGAAGAGAAAAAAGAGAATGGTATTGCGTAAGAAGTATACACAAGTGTTAGATAACAAAAGGCCCATGAAGGATGACGTGTGAAAAAATGTACAAAAATGTATTACAAATGGTACGGACCTACATATAACAAGGTATTGCTTATTATTTGTGTTCAATTCTATATACGTCAAGTACATAAATTCAAAATACTTCGTATAGAAACTGAATAGCAATCGAAGAAATTGTTTCGCAAACGATATATTCCACACGATGCGTAATTGAACGAAATGTACATATTTCCTGCGATGTTTCCCACGCAACACTCCTTGCATCGTATCGTTAAGTAAAAGAAATCACGACGTCTGACAATTTCTTGTACTTTCCTGATCTTTTCAAGGTAAACGGCACGTTGTTTATTTTGCAACTCCATTCACGGATCCTGGGATAGTTGTACAATTACTTTCGACTCGGTTTACCTCGTCGTAATGTATACATGTACGTCCGTGCAGATACATTTATTCACATGCGTACGATACGCACGGGATCAGCCGACGAGGAGGATTCGATCTGCTGATTTGCTGGTGGACGAAGATGGATCGTGCGGAACGACGGTCCAACGATTGATAACGGTGGTGATGAGAAAATAAGAGAGGAAAAGAATATAGAAGTAATCAACGAGCGCGTGAAAGACAGACAGGCAAACAATTTCACGAATGTATGAACGAATTGACGGACGGACCAGCGAATGGTTAGGCGAAATGATGGCCAGAAAAAAAGCAACATAACCGTACTCACGGCTTTCGCGTCTTTTGTCTCCCGAGAGACTCATCGTCCTGCCGAGCTCCCTCTTGGCCGCTTTAAACGATCGTAGACCTTCTAAAATTTCTTCCGCGTCCCTCATTGGCCTGGTAAACGAGCTTCGTCGCCGGTCACGATTGTAGTGCACTATGTTCGGTATGTCAGCTTCTCCCATACTTCCGCCTATAAAATCAAACGGAACATCTCTATTGACTACATTGGGAACGAATTAGTTTTTTTTTTTTGAATAAACGAACGTTCAAATTGATATCGACCCAAGACATCCAACAGTTTTACAACAGTGTTGCGTCATTACAGACTTTAATTACGAACATTTATTTGCAATTTTAGTGGTTACCGTTGTGTTACGATATTGGAAATACCTTATAAACTAAACGTACACGTACATACGTGCCAGTCAAATTTTCTCGATATTGAAGGTTTTCCATTAATCTCTTAACTGTTGCACTCGAACCAAGTATGTAAAGTTTCTAATTTTTGCGGACAATTTTGAAAGATTTTTTACATCTTTATTTAACTTTCAAATATAATTGTTAAAAGTATTATAAATAGGAAATTTAGATAAGGTAATAATTTCTATCGTGAAAATCAAGAGTATAAATGCACATCGCACGACCTTTTGCTCGCTTTTATCACTTAGAACGAGTGTTCAGAAATAGATTAAACAGAAGTGAATCTCCGAGCTCGAGTGCTTGCTTCAAAATAACAGACACTGCAAAATAGAATCTGTCCTCTTATTTGACGACAGGGACGAGAATGAAGATAAATGCCATGAGTGACCTGAAGCGATATTTGCAATCGTTGAAAGTCTGATTTCCAACCCTGACCTACTTTTTAGCGGGTACAATGCTAAAGTTAAACAAGCACAGTTTAAATAAATTCTACTCCATTGGTCTATTATCGTCTCTCTGGCAACCAAAGGAATTTATTTTCTGGGGAATTTAATGTTTCGTTTGCGCGTTAATGAAATTTGACAAACAACAATGAAAACTGGTCTCAGCTTTAAGCGTAAAAAGGACTTTGATTAACTGTACTTGATTCGATCTACCGAACGACCAATTTTAACACGCATACAGTAATTGTAGTTAGCCATAAAGATTTTAACAGATTGTATTTTACCCGAAAGGTATCTTCTTGCTTGTGAATTTTGTACACGCAAACGGAAATGGGCAAAATTTGTTTCGTCCTTTGTGTGAAAAAAGTTAATTAAAGTCATATATTGATTTGGAAAAATTTGATGATACTGTAACCGAACGACGCGCGTTATTGGATATATTCGATGTAAATTAATGGACAAGCGTATCTCTTTGAAATCTGGGGGGCAACTGCCGTCAAACAGTTCGTTAGTTATACTGTCGTAACTACCCATCTCCATTTATTGATACATCCAGTGGAAAATTAGTAGAACGTAATAAAACATTACGACATGTACATGTACAACAATACTATGAAAAATATATAAAAAAAAAACGATTGCACATTTTATATGTAAAATAATGAGAAGAATTTATGTAAAAGCAAAACCATGTGGTTGTATTTTTCTTTGAACTGCAATGCACACCGCACTTGAAAACAAAATTTAATCGCGAAAGAATAATCTCTATCGATCCATTCAGCTTCGTCCTCTACAAGTTTTCTCTATCATCAATTACAATTATCCATTAATAATAAAGCGTTCTACAATTCTTCGTGCAATATTCGATCGAAAGAAAACAGAAGACTTCAATTCAATCCTTTAGCGAAAAATTGTTTCAACTTAATTAGAAATTAATTTTACTTGTTCTTAGTTCTTAATTGTTCTAAGAACGTACATGTTTATTAGCTTCATCTGTCGTTTAAGTCGATCGAACAAAAACCCATGCTTTAAAACAAATTTTTATAAAAGAACGATCCGGCTATAGTGGCGTCATCGTTCATAGAAAAAGAAATTTGTATATAGATAATGTTATTGCCTGTTAAAATCAAACCTTTTTCTATCTCTACTTCGAGAAATTCTCGCTGCTCAAGGTTTATGTGTCGAGTTTCACGAAAGTTGGATATTGTCAAATAAATGATGTTTCTTGTTAGAAAGGAGCCTACAGCCTAACCCAGTTCCCGAAGTCGTCCTCTATACTAGTGCACTTACGTTTACTGTCGGTGCCACCTTGACTTTGGAAGCTGCTTCTTCGGCTACCAGGCAAAGATCTACTGTAATCTCTGTTAAGTTCATAGGGTTCGACTTCTAGTTGCTCGGATTGACTGGAGCCTCTTCTGGAATTCGCATGCCAAGCGTGATCCGGATGCAAGAAACAGAGCTCAGGGCTTCCACTATCGCTTTGTGTATCGTCGCTGTAACTTCTTTCGCGCAATTCCGTCTTTCGCAGTAGTCGTTGAGCTAGTTCCGTTGAAAGGGAGCCACGGGGAGAACAATAGGGTGATTTGCTTGCGCGAAGTCCGTGCGGATCTTCCAAACGATACCTACAAATAATCTTATTTGTGAGTCGTCACATATTATTACTTTCCAACCTAGGAGGGTAGAAAATAGTGTAATTTAAGAAGAGACGGACCGGTTAAGTATTTTTCAAATTATCCGCCAAAGATGCAATGCTTCGATACTGTTTCCTTATAGCGACAGTGATCGAGCGTATCTGTGAATTTTATATCGAATTTTACATTTACAAAAGCAGTTGAGATGTTGGCGTTATTTTCGTAAAATAAGCTTCAATAACTCATACATGTAATTCTACAACGGTAATGTTGAAGCTAATTTGCAATAACGCCGATAACTAAATCGTCTATGTCGTTACAATTTGGGATATATGAACGACATACTTGATAAAGACTGGAATGAAAATCAGAGCGTCGATTACAGCAAAGATTACAACGAAACGGACGGAATGCGTTTGCTATCGCTGTCTTCGCTACCGGTACTCCGCAGTAAAAAAAAGTAAAACGTTAATCATGATAATAGTGATCGTAATAGTAGAAATGATTCTTCTCGATTCGCTAAAAATAATTATTACTGATCGATTTACCAAAAGGATGTAGCTATTTATAAAGATATTGCATTATAATAATTACACATCGTACGAAAGATAATTCATTAGATAAAACGATGAGTTTAATACATAATATATTTTAAATATTCGATTTTGAGACGTTTTTGGAAACGTGGTCCACCTTTCTCGGTTATCCTATTGTAATCGAGACAAATTTTGAAGAATTTCAACGAGGATTTACTACGACTTTTATTTCCACAAGCTAGAGGATACGAATGCAATATTGTGTCTACTCATATACAACTGCGAAAACGGTTCTCAGGATTCAAAGATGATTAAACAAGCGGGCGTTAAAGTGTTAAGTACAGAGAGTTCTTCGTAATTCGTTTTGAAGCTTTCTGCGTAAATCGAATTACATAAGTACAATGTGCTTTTGGTATTTAATCTTAATTACAAAGAGTAACTGAAATTAAATTTTTCTGTACAAAGAAAAATAGAAGAAAATAAATCTTTAATTAATTTGTAAATACGGGGGGGGGGGGGCACAACTGTGTATCTACGGGTCCGCGTAACTCGAAGATTTACTATATCTGAAATCGTTATCTGAGAACACACTATGTGTTAGAACCTAATGTGAAAGTACTTACCAACAGGCTCTGTCGGTGTCGAGAGCTCGTTGCAAATCAATGATGCATTCGCCAAGAAAAAAGTTTTCAACATCGGGACAGTAATCCCAGAGAGTCACTTCGATCGCGCGCTTCATTATGCTTTCTCCGTCCACTCCGGAAAAGAGTAATGTCGCATTCCAAATTGGCTTCTGACTCGGCTCGGCAATCGCAGTTTTTAAACTAATCGGGTCAGTACTATAATTTCCAAAAGCGTGTAAGTACTCGCAAAGTTGAACATGAATATGCAATATGGCACCGAAACAACAAAAAATTATGAAAGTACTACTTATTTTAATTGAAATTTATTTAATTCATTATTTTAATTGAACCAATTATACCAAGTTTATTTAAAGTTTAGTATATATATTACGATATCGAAACAACATAAAAATATAATTTCATGAAATCTTCAATCGTCTAATATTTGTTTTTATTTTTTCTTTCTATTGACGTAATTTCCTTTCATTTTTTTATCTTTAAGGAATAAAATGCTACAAAGAAAAGTGTTTTAAATACTCGAATGCAAGCTAAACCGATTTGTACAACCAATAAGAAAAAGGCGAATAATTCTTGAATAATTAAGAATAATTCTTGCAATACTTACACAGTTTGAACTGTTTTCTAAGAATCACAAAAGTCAGTATTTAGATGTTCTTAATGCTAAAATTTTATATTTTTAATTATTATAATGCTTATTAATAATTAACCATTTTCTGCTAGTGTAGGCAAACCGTATTTCTAAAACCGTATTTGTTTAAAAGTAATGACCATCTTTTGTTTGCGCATTGTGCAATAAGTTCAAGAACCATACAATTAGCATATATAATACTTACCTTGTGTTTGAGTATTTAAAAAACTTTTCTTTATATTCTTCTATTCGTTACTATTTATTTATCTAACATTCGTGTGTACATTTTCTCGCGTTTATGCTTTGATTGTTCTAGATATATGTTTATCGAAAATTTTATTGGAATCTTTAGGAGGAAATTATCAATTAAAGTGATTAAACTACTGACAATGTTTAAACGAAACCTCACCTCTTCGGGATAAGAACAAGTTTGGCATACGCTTCCGGCAGCGTTCCGTAGCCCATGTCTTCTCTTAAGCATAAATCGTCGGCCATGAAAACGGTGACAATCAGCTCTTTGCGATCGGTTTCATACGATGCTTGAATCTGCACTCTGCCCGACACCTGCTTCTCTTTTGCAATTTGTTCCTAAAATAGAGGAAACGGAAGTTAAGACCTACCGTACCTTACAACGACGACAGACAGAAATGGTAATGCCGAGTTTACGAATGAAAAAAGACGTGACCTCCGTGTACTTAAAATTGAGATAGAAAAGAATTCTCGATCCACTTGATCGAGACACAGGTAGACACAAGGTAGAAATGTTTCACGAAAGATCGGACGTCTATGTTTCATGCGTAACTCCTATGTAGAAGTTAAAAGGCAGACTCATTCCCACATGCAGAAGCGATTTGTGAAGGAACCTTCGCTGCCAAAACGAAACGAATAGGAGCAAGCAAACTATGTATATCAGAGTATAGAATGTTTCATTCGTATGAAGAGTAATTCTTAACGAGAGCCGTATTTCCGATCGACAACTACAATTACAAAAGCAAAATATTAATAATGGGCACCAGTGATGAACAACGCAGATCTAATAGACCGTTAACGTTACAATTTATATAATTTTTAATGCATTCTATTCGAATTTCGTCCGATGATTAATAACGATACTTTCAAATGGAAACGAAGATGTATCTCTGTACATTATACAGGGTGCTTCATTAACTTTATTACAAGAACTTTTCATTAATGTATTTGGAATATTAATGTTAGGTTGTAAAACGGCAATTTTCTGAATGTCACCCTTTTAAATTACTTCTTTTGCAATATGTTACATCTTCGCGAACTTGTATTTCGTTTTGATATATCGAATGAAGTTGTTAAATAAATAAATAAATAAAAAATATGGAAAAAAGACTCTGGATTCTCATTATTAGGATGACTGCTGATGATATTGTACAGTATATTTAAGTGTAGATTACTGTCTGTCTAGTGTTGTCACTGACAATTTTTCTGCATCTTCAATAATTTAAGAAATAATTTCTTACAGGCACATAAACTGGAGATACTGTACATATTGTCAAACACAATGTACATATTGAAAGGTACAGGAAAATAGAGTAGAGTACGATAAGATACATAAGAGAGAAGCAAAATGTAAAAAGCAGGGAAATCGGATGGCCGTGGTCGGATATATTTTGCAGTCAGTACGATAAAAACCGTATAAAATATATCTCCCCGTAACTATTCACGTGGATAGTTTTTGCCTTCTGTTTCTTGAAGTGTATTCGAATAAAAATTATCGATTAAATATTTAACATAAATTTTGGAACCATATACGAGTTTAGTAACAAATTCATTTGTTTTTGTTGTTTTTCTCCGTGGAAGATCAGAAGTAAAATATCATATTACAAATATAGAAATACATTATTTGCTTCTTACGTACTAACGGAAGTTAGTAATTAGAAATAAGTACCATAGTAATTATCACCAGAAGGTGGATATATAACTTGTCTCTTACGTACAAACAAAACTGAAATATAGATTTATTACAGAACAAAGTTAATTTTGAGATTCTATTTAACATAATAAATCGAAAATGGAGAACAAAATTGTTTCATACGAACCTTCGTCTACTAGAAAATCTAATTTAAAAATTTATAAAGGATATTGCTCATTATTTCTACTTGTGCCAGATACACCGATATTAAGTTTGGAACATCGATGGTCGTAAACACTGACTACGGTATGCTATTATCTGTTTTAACAGGCTCTGGCTAGGTAGGAGATAATAAGTTTGATGGTAATAAATAATACCGTACCACGGTCAAAGTTCACGAACGCAGACATCGGTAGAAATAATGAGGAATAGTCAAACGCGGTAGCTAATTTGCATTTAATCCTTTGAATTTCCAAAATCATTGTACTCGAAAACAAAACTTCCAATGAAAGAATTTTATTTCGAATTTTCGATTCATTTTCGTACAAAGAATTTTTGAAATTTAAAGAACCGGAACGATAATCCAATATAAAATAATGACATTTAAAGAATAAACGCGCAAAGAAATAATATATAATTATCTGAAAAATAACATTCCGTTATAATAATAGCAATGTATAAAGTAAATAACATATAAAATAAATTTTTATAAAAATTTACATGCACTGTACAGAACAAAATTTTTAATTTTACATGTTTCACTCTGTCCAATAATTTGTAACAAATATTATTATTTTGTAATCCGAGTTATTCTCTCTGCGCTACATATTTTCAAACTACAGCTTCGAAGAAACAAAAATATACCGATATTATTAATATACTTCATATTCCGAGTCAGTGAAGCACTCTTATAATATGGATAAAGATGCACGATAATCGTTACTTATAATAAATACTCGCATTTTAAAATTAAACACTACTACTTTCTATAAAGCTGCAAACAATCATATTTATTGAAATTTCTATTCTATAATTTCACGATAATTTCTTATTTATTGGCCATCCCCTATTGTTACTCTCAATTTATAACGCTTAAGATAAAAATTTCTATTCCTTGATCAATTACATTCAGTCCCCAGTGCGAAGTATTCATTAAGCGCCTAAAATAATTGCATTTCATCTTCTGATGAAATGGGATAGGCAAGCTCCGGTGAAAGATTGTTGTGCATCACTGATGTTATACGATACAGCCAAGAAAAAGGTTCGTTTCTGTATCTCTTTCGGTGCAATAAACGGCGATGTCCCGTATTGCCTTTCAGTCGGTCCTCTTTCGCTTCACTGGTCCTTCACAAATTCCTCGGCACACCTTTGCCCTAATTGCAATTTCAACCAGGTCATACGTTTCCTTCCTCGAGGGAAAAAGTCTCGAACATCGTGGACAGACAATTTGTTAGTTTAATGGGGGGTGTGCAAAAATCTGAAAATATGGTATCCGGTCAAGTCGAGAATTTTTCTTACGTTCGCATCGAGATTCCGAATGTATCTTGCGACATAAAAATATCTAATAAAGAGACGATACAATCCGGGACGCACTTCGTGTGACAACCAAAGACTAAAATTTTCAAGACGTGTCTTCATATACTTCGTGTTATTCGTAAAATCTACAAAGGTCAACGACGAATAATAAAAGACACAATATTTTATTTTCAATCAAATGGATAGGATCTTTTGCTTGCAAATAATTTAAATTAACTAGAAGGAATGGGTCCTGCAAGGACAATTTTATACTCATTGACGACTCAAACTATTTTTCATTAATCACACGAATAGTTTTTACATTACCTAAACAGTCACGCTTGGATGTAACAAATTCAATTCATCTGTAGAAAGAACAATATACTTTTCAAACAATACGTTGATAGAAATTCGTTAATTTATATAACTGATATAAAATTGTTTACGATGTCAATAAATATTAGAATTATACTTGCAAGACTAATATTGTCTAATTTTATTACATATTTAAATGTGAAAATGACAACTATTCCACATTCTACGGTAATAATTTTAATCTCCTTGCTGTAGTAATATTACCGGACACTTGTATAACAGCCGTAACATAACGTTCTACTTTTCCATTGAACTATAATACGCGTATTTGTGGGTGCGAGATACTCTGAAAAATAATATGAAAATTGAATATTACTTGTAAAATGAAAATATTAACTTGTACTCCAATCAGTTCGAACAATCTTTACATTTCAATATTTTGTCCATTTCACACCAAACGAATTAAATGTTTTTATTTTCATTTCATTAATATCTTACTTTCGGAACCAACAGTGGCCGTATAAACTCGTGTATTTAATTTTAAAAAACTGTAATCTAACGATATAAGAAAATAATGTATATGCAGCCTGAATTGTAACTTCACTGCATCATATTGTTTTGAATACTGTATTATATAAAAAATGGTCTCTATTTTATCAATTTTATAGAAATGCTAATTGCGAAAATAAAAAAGAAAAATGCGTTTCAAACCATGTTTCGATGCAATCCTGATATTCTTATGTTGCGAGATATTATTTTACTCACGAAACTATTCAAAAAGATCGTTCCGTTTTTGGAGGAAAAATCAAACGCGTATAAGATTCGATGGAAATAATTTTACCGAACAATGTAGGCATCATATTGATACACCATTTTTTGCTATACTTTTGTGCAAATCGATATCTTAACGCTGAAAAATTTCTGCAATTTTACATTCATGACATTCATGAAATATTATTTACGAAGAGGTATGTTAAATAAGTCATTATTTCCCATTTTTATGCTCTTATTTTTCGTCGAGTGACCTCGTATTAATGCGATAAAAAGTTATGCGATTCGTATTGAACATTAATAGACTTTTTCCACGAAAGTATTAAGTCCATTAATAAATTTCTCAACAGTTTTCTCAAGTGGTTTTTAAAATTTTCAGATTATATGCTATACCTTTTAAAACGATCCAAGAATCTTATCGCATTTTTCCAAAAAATACAGTCCTCGTCGATTTTCAAAAATCTACTAGAAGGCTCCCGATAATCGAGATCAAAATCAATATTCTAAAACTTGCAAACCATCTTCGAAACTTTATGAATCTCGCATAACGCGGTTCGGGTTTATATTCTTTCTTAAACTCGTATATGAAATTTTTACCAACCGTTTTGACCTCTAGTTGCAAAAAATAAACAATAATATAAAATGGAATGAATTTTGCCAACGATTTAATTTCAGATTCGCACACACCCCTGTTATTTACCTTTCTTCCCCTGCACGTACCGTTTTCTCGGACTGTACGTCATCGTGCTTTACGTCTCGAAAGCACTCAAAGATCTACGCAAGCGAGGCGGGCGTGCCTTCGCGGCGCTTTTTCGGCCTTAAAGTTTCTATCGAAATGAAGAGCACCGGGAACAAACGAAGAAGAAGAATAATCAACCGTTGAAGTGGCCCCGTTGCCACGGAAATTTCGTTTGTTCGGAAAATTTCATACGTCGCGGCACTTTTTCGCTATGACAACGCTCGAACGTTGACGCGGATTGTAATCCTTTCGGTTCGCTTGCGACAACATTTAAGAATCTCGCTAATGTGATACGAACGCTTAATTTAGCGTACACCTTTAAAGCCGAAGCAGAGTCGCGATGAAAGCATAGAGTTGGTGTTGTATGTGCAACGATGCCAGACTACGATTCTTTCTTGTACAGTTCGCGCGCCGAGAACGCATCTGGCGGTTACCAATCGTATCGATAATCGAACCTCGATTATCCAATACAATCTGATCGCGAATTTTCGGACAATAGAACATTTACCTCTTTGTCGGTAACTTTTATAAACTTCGGGAAAAAAAGGGACACAAATACTTACTATAGAAAGAAACAACAATGAAATTAAACACCGTTCGATCGAAGGTTTATGGATCCTAAATATTTTTTTGCAGCGTAATTAACCGACGTTTTTAGAAAATTTCATAAGATAAAGTTACATTCTGTCACCTATATTGTCACCTATATTTCAAAATACTGAAATATGTCATCGTTACTTTTACATTTCGTGTCATTCATCGAGGCACATACGATACCATATCATTAGGATGCTTTATAAATAGTTCCATTGTTAGACTTGTACCGAATTTTGTACGAACATACGGTGTTCCGATAATAGAGCGTTCGAATAATAAAGTGTTAGAATAGTAGGAAAGTCGAGCATTCGGATAATGAATGTTCGAATAAGAGAGGCTCTACTGTACTAATTTTAAGTCATGCGTACACAGACGCTACTAGAAGCTGAGGTAGATGCTCGGCGGTTCTTTATCTAATCACTACGGCGCAACCCACACACACGTCGCCAGATGCATATTTTCGGTGTGTGAATAGTACCTAGCTCTGCTATCAGTTCCGTTACAAGTATTTAGCTATTGTTCCATTACAAATAATTAGGTATTTCTGTTAAATATAAAATATGTAAATGTAAAAATATAAGAAACATTATCATTTTTATAAAAAAGTATATAGTTCGTCGATGGTACATTATATGGGAAATCATTATTGCTCCTTAATAAATTGAAATTTAAAAAGTATTAGCTACAGGAGAAATTTTAACTAATTTTCTCAGATTCAATTTTAGTTGTGGTTTGCACGAACGAAATTTGATGTTTCAAACTCGAAATTTCCACGTCTTGTCATTTCATGTCTCAAACTCGAAACGAATCAATTAATGTACATATTGAAAATGTGTGTATGTGCCTCTCGGAATTCTTGACAGAAGTTTCGGAAGCACAACCGCATTACCAATATGCATAAATGCTTCAACAGTCATTGTGCTTCTAATTACTTTAAAATTATTATTTTCAATTAATCAGAATTTATTTTCTCACTTAGTAGCGAAAGAAAAATAATAGTACAAGTCGCTATAAAAATTTAAGTAGCTCCAATAAAACCTTGACAAAAATTGCTTCCGAAATAAACGCTTCTTGCAAACCTACAACGATACAATTGTATTAATAAATTCTGATTATGCAAAGGAAACGTAGTACAGTTGAAATGTTGTTGCTAACCTAATCTTAAATGATACTATTTCTTTTCTTCTCGGTATCCCGGTATACTTATAACAAACCTTATAGCAGAACTAGATATACGTTTTTCCCTAGTATCGTTGCTGAATTGCTACTTTTAATGCGGCTATCTACTTGGTGTTTTCATTCTTTTTTATTTTGTTCCTTTATTAGCCAAGAAATGTTGAGCAACATGCGCATTACCGACGTTTTCACTGTTCGAGCGTTATGACAATCCGTCATGTGTCTTTTTCATTGTTGGTTTCGTTGATAAATATCGTTGGACGACTGGCGTTAACCGGTTGATACAAATTCAATGAAACTTCCTGAATTTCATCCACCGGTCGATTCATTTATTTGTCAGTTAAATTCGACTGTATCGGTAATTCAATGATGAATACCCCAATTAATTATTGTAACGTGCTGTTTGATTTCAAGTTATCCATTTATCTGGTTCGACGCGTTTAACCAATTTTGCCTGGTCTGCCAAATAAGTTTCGTTTCAACCTATGCATTTGCAATACATATTACTCGTGTGGATGAACTGTACACGTAAACATCACATTTCACGAGCGAGAATTGCATTTTCATCGTGAAATAATTATGGTCTATTTATCAAATTGTGAGAAAGAATTTGTATTTATAACTACTTCAGAATTGTAACTTATCGTACGATCGTACAGGGTTGTCGCGAAATTGTGGGTCTTTATTTTGCAGTCGTAAAGAAATGTTTTGGATAAAAATTCGATTATTATATGCTTGCACGAAAAATCTATGGATTCGTTTCTTTGTAAAATGATCTTAAGTATGGAAATTTATATTTCCAAAAAGTAATGCTACGAAAAGACACTACGTTACATTCTAGAAAAAAAAAATTTCATACTCAAAGTCATTTGAAGGTCACGTTATAACTCGTTAATTTCCTCGCAATGGAAATGGTAGGCTAAAGAATTACCTACCTAAAAGAACCACCTTTGAAAAAAATTTAAGAGTCCATTACTACAAAACGTATTAATCCATTACTATGAAACATTGCGATAATTTGTAATTCGTAAGTATCGATAGCGCAACATTATTTAAGCGTGAAACTGTCGGTAACGCGCATACCGTGATCCACTTCTGAAAAAAATATTAATCTGCATCTCAAAATATAAGACTGTCGACCAATGTTATGGATAATTTGCTTCCGTAATTCTTCGTAGCTTCGTAATAGAGCCGTTACGAGATTTGCAAAAAGTCCGAATGAAAAATTTCAATTCCTTTCAAGTTGAAACCAATTTTCTCTACTCGCATTTCCTTCTACGTGTTCAACGAATAAATTTCTAGGGAAAGCGTAAACCAAACGCCCACGATTTAATGCTCGCTTTATATCCTTTAAACGTCAAAGGCTCGCGGAATTTTCAAAAAGTTCCTTCTGTGGAGCGATCGATAAGAGGGTTCGAACGTTTGGTGCGCGTATATATGGTTCGGAACAAGTTTGCTGTTCGTGTATCTGCGCTTGAAGATTTAATGAAATCGATACGTAGATAAACAGAGTGTACAAACAGACAGATAGATAGACAAGTGAAAATAGAGCGAGCGAGCGAGCGAGAGAGTAAGAGAAAGAGAAAGAGAAAGAGAGAGGGGGGGGGGGAGAGAATGAGAGAATGAGAGAGAAGGAGAAAAGAATATAGCAATGAAAATAAAGATAGGAGAGCGAAAGAAAAAGAAAGAAGAAATTAATCCTTCGTTTCATATTCAATTGTAGTTAAAGTAAATTACGCGTTACTGTTATTTATCACGCGTGAAAATACGAAATTTCAAAAGTTCTCCAAACATTCACAGAATGTGATTTATGTATCCACAATGATACAAATACTAATTCCGACGGTATAAAAATTAACTTAGAAACAGATTAAAATATAATTTGAAAATCAAAGGGGTAAGACTTTCAAATCAATATCTATGAACAGAAAGTAATTTGGTAGCTACTGCATCCAAACTTGCCTCGTTTTTCATTCACGACCGTGTTGTTGCAAATTTTCGATAGTCAAGCTATTATTCACGAATATAATGCTCTATCGATAGCTACACATTTAAGTATATTTGCATGCCTGTTACTCGTTGTGTTCTAAATTCGTGAAACGAAGGAAAACAGGGGTTGCAGAGAAAACGAAACAGACGAGGCTAGGAGAATAACGTTTGGAATATAATTGTGAACTGATCACTGCTAAACGACGAAGTAGCCACACGTAATACGATCGTACAAAAGGAATGAAACAAAAAGAAGGGAGTAGTGGGATACGCAAGGAGCGAGCCGCAAAAGAAAATGAACGCTAATATACAACTAGAGTCGTGCCAGTTGGGAGAGAGTAGCATGGAGGGCCAATATGCTAAGTTCGTTCAACATGGACAACTTACATTTCATTTTTCTTTTCCCCTTTCATCAGCGGGTCATATTTCTCTTTTTGTGTCTTTTTCGTAGCCAAACAATTTCTTTGGGAATGGGCGTGGGAAGCGGCGGGGTTTCGGCAGAAACAGTTATGGATGTACATACGAAGTCTTGTGGGTTTACAAAGAATACGTGGATAAATATTGATGCGGTAGAGACGACCACCGGTAGTAACGCGAGGCGGAGCAGAGTTGAGAGGTACAGAGAAAAAGTGTCTCGTGCAGATTCACAGAGCCGTATAGGAAAGTAGAGAATACAGACGTGTAAAGGAGAAGGGAGGAAGTAACACAGGTAGAAGAGAACAACGCACAATGAAAAGGATAGCAAAAAAAGGACGCGCACAGACACGCACGCTGACACAGGAACGCGCGCATCTAACCACCAATCCACACATATGCATGGCATATGTGCATTGTACACGCGTGTTGTACGTGTTTCTTCTCGAGCGAGTCGTTCGTACGTTTGTACGCATACGTACGTACGACGAAGGACAAAAATAAACGAAAAGAAGATCGAGTGCGGTAGCCTCTACTCGTAATTGCAGTTCGAGCTTTCGCAAGAATATTTTCCTATGTTCTTCGTTTCTTCCTTGAATTTATTTTCTCTATCTTTACATCCGGTTACACAGATTCGGGGATGATTCGCGTGGATATTACTCGAATTGGGCTTCGAGCGTGTATTACATCCGCTCGCGACAACCGGATCGACTACGTTCTAAGGAATGGTTATCGAGAGCGAGAGATCAAAGCGAGAAAATCGAATCGGAAGCTTGGTCGACGTTCACCGAAAGCTCACGAGGGCACTGCGCGAACTTCAACGCTCAGATTTTAATGAAAATTTCTTCACGAATAGAGCACCGTACGTATTTCAGATTGCGTATTGCCGTAGATGCAGATGGTGAACCGTTTACTAGAAATAAAATTAATAACGACGGTAATAATTGAATATTCTTGCATTAAGAATACTTCCTTCTAAAATTTTGCCAAGTGAAATAGTAATTCGCTGGCCATAATTGCGATTTCCAAATCGTGCGGTCGTATCGTTTGCGGGAATAATATTATTTTTCTTTATACGCTCTGTTTCAACTAGTACAGAAAATTAAATTTTTTAATCATTTCATTCACGGTGGCCAATTTCTTTCATTAGAATACTTTTATAAGGAGAACAAAAATATTCAAACTTCTTTCCCCTATGATTCCTTGTTATACCTATTACATTCTTAGAGAGGGTATTTGTGGTAAAAATGTATCGTAACGTCCATTAACACGTAACAATTGAGACAATTAAAATCTGATAAACTACGAATGGAAATTTATGGTTTATTTTTAAAAACCGTATCTGCGAAAGTTGTATTTCTTATTTATAATAAATCTTTGGGGTAGTCGAACAAATTCAAATATTTAGAACGAAAAGTTTGGTAACGGTAATGATATATCAACATCTAGACTTGAGATTATTCCACCAAAATGCAAACCTTCTGTATACATTTAGGGTTTAAAGAAACAACAATTTTACCGCAACGAGTATCGAACCCTGCAAATTCTCACTGTACAATTTGGAAGTTGAACTACTCCACTATAGCCAATTATATTATTATCTCACTTGAAAAAGTAGTAGAAGCAATCTTTATTGTTAAATATCTTCTGAACCGAACATTTCACTCGCCCTATGGAGAAGCTGCTGGTACACGAGAGCAGTTCGGCGGGCATGCGAGGAGAGTCACATGACTGATATTGGAGGATGGAGATCGACTGCAAGAATGAAAGCACACAACTTGAAAACACTAATGTATTACCAAACGACCTTCTCGGCACGTCCAGTGCCATATTGAATTTCCTCCACTGTTACGTATACTAATGGACGAGCCGCGTGTCTAGGAGGTCGAAACTTTGGACACCTGCGGGAGTCGAGAAAGAAGGTGAACGTAAATTCCGATTTATGAACAAACCACTTGACCGATCGTTGTTCACATTGGGGGACAGAATATTACCCACGATTCGTATAACGAAGAAAAGTTTTGTAATAAAGAAAAGTATTAAGAAATTCTTTTACAAAGACACGTTTTAGTATCTAATGATCACTTTTTCATTATTTCACGAAAAATTTGTCGAATGTTTTTATTACGTTTAAACTACTGAATGGATTTGGTTTTAGTTATTCCAATTTGTACACGTTATTTGTTAAAATGTACTAAATGAATCTTAGAAAGAATTAAATTTTACATAAAGGTATAAAATTTGTTTGTCCTCTGTAATGACGGAAAAATTAAATGAAATCTTATACATTGCATATTTAAACCATTTCCAAAAGATAAGACTCAAGGGAAAAAACTAATTACAATGTATTACGCGTGAACAAATATTTCGAAATAATTGTTACTTTTACAATAAATATAACATGTTTGAACTTTCATTTCATTACATAACTGCTTTTAATGCAACTATTTTCTACTACGGAAGAATTTATTTGTATACTCATCTAGAAGTACTCTTTATAAATAATATCCAAGCGAGAAATACAGCAAAAAACGTATTTACCAAGGTCTATAGTTTAGCCAAAAGATTAAATTTTCTATTGCGTTGTTTCACTTAATTACGTTAGACTCAAAAAGAGTTTCAAATGCAGCAGTGGTTGAAGGATACGCGTCGTGGACAGTAATATTAAATGATCTCGACTTTGAATTCCGTTGAGAGTGTTTTTCTTTTCTTCTTCTTTAAGTTTTCATTTCTGCATGCGTTATTATAACCCAAAAGAATCAGGTTTTGAAATAACTGATTGATCACTATTTTTATGAGATTGCGATTATGTGGCTTGTATATAACGATGATTTCACAAATTTCTCTTCTACGTCATACGACACGAATTAATCATGCCCAAAGAATAATCGGTTCATTCTTTGAAGATGATAATATGTAGATTCAATTTGTTCTAAAAATTTGCTTTTCAATGTTCTTCATTTACTGTATAGCTTTCTGTATCGCTTAATTGCATATTATTTATAGGAGAAACTTGGAGATAATTTTACAAATAATGATGTAGTATTTCTATGTAAAATTTAATTCTCTCTAAGATTTATTTAAAATTTTTTAAATAATTTTCACAAATAAATAAATCAAATATTTTGATATACGTAAAAAACTACAAGAGGTAATCATCATTATCATATATGAAAATGAGAATATCAAACTCAAATATAAAGATTCGTTGGAATCCATCCACTCGGTTAAGCGTAATCGTGTTAACAAAGTTGAAAACAAATTTTTCTTTTAATAGTCAAAACGTGGTCATGGTCCATTCTTCTTCGTTACAATACTCTTCGTTGTTATACGAACCATGAACAATATTCTGTTTCCAAACGTAAAAAACGGTTAATCACTGAAGCCGTTTTTCAACAAATAGGAGGTCAGCTGTTTCGAAAACAAGAGAGAAAGCTTCATATTCACCTTCTTTCTCGACTGACCGAAACTATTTCAAATTCCGAGCTCGTGGACGCTCGTACTCGTACATTAGTAAGTGTAGTAGTGGGAGAAATTCAATATGGCATCGGGTAGGTTCGAATGTTTTTTCCGACATCGGTGCTCGGAAGGAAGCAGTCGTCAGTAAATGGCCGCCATAAGCACTGGTATGTTTCACTTGTGTAATTACTCCCCACTTATCGCGTCTCATTGTGACGTCACTCTGCTCGTAGCTCTGCCCGCGAATTCCCTGCGGATAAATTTGCGTGCTCGTGTCCGCGAAGATTCCAGTTATCCGTCCTTATCTTAAAAGATTGTCCTTGACAGCTTACGCATAGGTATCTTTCAT
This sequence comes from Ptiloglossa arizonensis, assembly GCF_051014685.1. Classification (NCBI taxonomy): domain Eukaryota; kingdom Metazoa; phylum Arthropoda; class Insecta; order Hymenoptera; family Colletidae; genus Ptiloglossa; species Ptiloglossa arizonensis. The sequence goes on from NC_135057.1 coordinate 1,034,999, forward strand.
ACTACTGTCGCACAATGGTTGAGTCAACTCTGACAAATGTAGTAAAAAGCATTTTTCTATCATCGCAGAGCTATAAATCATGTATGCGTGCTCTCGTATGAACTCGTATCTTTTACCACCTACGTATCGTGCGGTGAAAAAATCGGTTGCGTAAAAGGACCTGTACGGCAACATACAAAGCAAATACTTACGACTTCCTACGTAATTAAAAGATTCCATAAAAATCCGAGCGTTACGCTTCATGCGGTGCCCTCGTCAGATCGAAACGGAATCGTATAGGAAACAAAAGCGGAAGAAAGGAGAAAAACGGCGACGACGCAACTCGCCCCAACTGACACTCTCGTTTCCGTTCTGTTACGTATTCAAATGTAACACGACTAAAGGCATCTGTTCGGCGCTTCGACTATAACGATTCTTTTCCAGCAGAAAGATAAACAGAGAGCATGTAACATTCGTTCTCTCTCGCGAAGGTTTCAGAGGGGATAGGTTGATGAGTCTTGATTATATTCCCGCTTATATGTTTTGTGTCACAGACCGCGCATACTCGAGGCTGTTTCGACTTTCCTGATTTTTGTTCATCGACGGTTGGACGATCCTCGAGTCATACGCGATTGAAATACGCAAGGCGGCGTGACAACTTGCGCCTATACTACTTTGCCGCGACGCTCGCTTCTCTACTCTAAATTACACATTACCGGTGCACGGACGCACATAATTCTTAGCGTTTACTTAGATCGATTGTCGTGCGCTCCTTCGAGTAACGGAAATCTATCGCGTACAACGAATGAATCAACTTCGTTCGATTGAAGAATATACATAACGTTCGGTCGAACGCGATCGCGCTGAAAGCACCTGTGTAACGTGTTTCGATCAAAGGAGTGGTAAACTTTAAGAATAACAGAAGAGGTACCGGTTTAAAATGGTTTTCGCAAAATTGGTTTCTTCCTTTTACATTTTCACGAATATTCGAGCTACAAAAATACAATGCCGACAGGCGTATAATGAAATTCGAAAAATTATCATTATTAATAGGTTTCTGAACTGAATATTGGACTCTCTATACAGGGTATTCACGTTATTACTAGGCAGCGATTTTTTCGAAAACTATTGTGATTGGAAAAAAGTGAGAGGAAAGTGTTTTATAGTTTTTTACGATCAATAGGTTAGTGTATATCAATTTTATATATTTATATTATTTTCCTAGAAATGAAGGTGATATTCAATGTTTTAAATGGAATGCCATATATTTGTTTACGTCATATGAAAGTATGCGTCAAGACGAGTTCATTTATGTACTATATGATTGACCTCCGAGGTCACAGAAGATCGAGAATAGAAGAAGTTTGAATATTTCGTAACATTGTATTTGCAAACGTTTCTTCCTGATACGACTTGGCTCGTACAATGCGATTGAGTATCTGCATTGAGAGCAAACTGATTAGCGATGTTCCATGTGAAATAATGTCTCGCTATTCGATTGAAGAAAAAGCAATACGGTACGCATTCATTGCGAAAGCAATGGTAGTAAAAAAACGCAATAGTGTTAGTTATCAGGAAGAATATCCGGATAGAGTACATCCAAAAGAAAAAACATTTATTTTGGTTGCAAAATGTTAAAGGAAACAGGATCTTTTCAAAATGAGTGTCATAATCGGAAATCTCTTATTTCTGATGATACAAAGCTACATGTTCTTTTACACTTTGAAGAAAAGTAGTTTCTGTAAGTAATTTTTTGGTAAGATCCGTTCATAAAACTTTAAAAACATATAAGTACAAGCCTTTTAAATACTGTACGGTACAAGGATTACGGTTACAAGAAAGTGATTTTCCGCGACGGATAAAATTTTGTAATTGGTTTCTTATAAATAATAGAAACGACATTTTATGTCGATAACTTTTACAAAAAATTTCTTTGTACCGACGAATCAAGTTTCGACAATAACACGATAAACAACATGCATAATGCACGCATGTGGTATACTGAAAAACCAAGAATAAAAAGAGAAATTAATTTTAAAATAAAATTTCGTATAAATGTGTAACATGGCATAATTGATAGTGTGTTACTAGGACCTTATTTTTATAGTGATGCATTAGATGGAAATAAATACTTAGAATTTCTGAATACGCAATTTGAAAACTATTGGGAAGAACTGCCATTTTCCGTTACACGAGATATGTACATATTTCTAACATGATGGAGCACCATCACGTAATTGCAGAATTGTCAAAAATTATTTAAACAATAAGTTTGGAAGTAAATGGATAGACATATACGGACCTTTAAAATGGCTGTCAAGATCTGACATCTTTAGATTTCTTTTTACGGAGAACTCTTAAAAATATTGTTTACAATACACCTCCTATAGATATAAAGCACAACAAGCATTATATAACAATAGCGGTAACACTGAAAATATAATCTGCAGTAGTGAAATGTGTATTCGAGCATAAGGAAATCATATAAAACATCTTTTATAATTTCACTAATACAGAGTTCTAATAAACACAATGTGAAATAAATATTCAATCTTCGTCTATTATTCTCGATCTTATATGACCTCAAAGGTCACTATATAGTATATAAATAAACTTGTCTCTTTCATATGACACAAAAGAATGGAATACTATATAGTATTCCATTTAAAAAATTAAAGGTCACCTTCATTTCTCGGAAAATAATATAAATATGTAAAATTGATATACATTGTGCTATTGATCATAAAAAACTATAAAACTTTATCCTTTCTCATTTTCTTCTAATGACAATAGTTTTCGAAAAAATCGCTGGCTAGTAATAACGTGAACACCACGTATACTCTATCATTGTATAAAGAATGTCAAGAAACTACCTAGTTTAGAAGGATGGAAAAAATCTTTTCTTACATTTTCTTAAAGTTTGAACTCTTAAAAAAGTTTTGTCGTTCGATAAAACTTATTGAAGAACCTATTATATTTTAATATAGTTTTTATCGGATTGCCATATTTTAGATCGATTGGCACGATATCTCAGAAACCAATAGACCGATTGACTTGAAATTTGACGCATATATAAAGTTTTTACCTGCCCTTCTATCGCCTATTGGTACCTGTAAGTTTTTATTACCCCTTAAAGAAGCAACAGATGTTGCGATAATATGAAACATTTTCTTCAACAAATTTAACAGAGTTCAATTCTCGCATTTTCTTATTTATTATCATTCGGACAACGCCATATTTACGTAGAATATAAATCTTTTCTTTTTTGTTCAGATGATTAGAATGAGAATTATGCTACACATGATTGTAAGTTTCTCTGTGTATACTGTGCGCAACTATGTGTTACTTCAACAGTGTCAATTATTTATAAACCCAGACCCAACTTAATAAAACATTAGTAAATATATGTAGGGACGAGTTTTGCGCGAGCGAAATACCGAAGTTTTTTCGATTGAGCGAGCGACTGTTTCGGTGGGTCGACGGGTCATTGGAAGCCGGTGCGAAAGACAAAGGCGGTGTGTTGTATTCTAACCAGCGACCGATACGGACGTGAGTCGACCGGTATCGAGTAAAAGTTTTTAAAAGGAGTTTTTGAGAAAACGTGTGTGTGTTCCGCGGTGCGAGCGGGTGTGACTTTTCCTTTTTCTTGTACGCGTCGTGACCTTGCGCAGACCCTATATTTCCTTCTGTAATCTACAGGGAATATATTATTATAGTAGAGGCATAAATATAAATCTTCTAAATAGAATAAATAAATTTGCATTCCTACAAATTTTGGGGGGCTCAGCCGGGATCGCGCGAGGCATCACGAAATTTGGCGTCGAAAACAGGGAAAATTAATTATAAAATTATAAAGTAGTTTTTGTGCGTTTCGAGAACATTCAGCGGACGTTTGCGAGTGTGTCGGGCGGCCGAAAAAAAAAAACAAAGAGTAGTGCGCGCGTCGTAAAGAAAGAAAGCGATGAAAGATTTGAATAAGTATACGGTCGCGTCGTTAAAAGAACTCTTAGCGACGCACGGTCTATTGACCATGGGCACGAAAGCCGAACTCGTGGCGCGAGTGCAAGAAGCCGATCCAGAGGGAACGTGGCTGATAGATGAGTGTACCGATGCAGGGGGTGACATTGGAGCCTCGTATGCGGGTGATGCAGCGAGTACATTATCAGCAGCGAGTCAACAACAACGTGAAATCGAACTGTGTAGAAGGGAGAAGCAGCTAGCCGAGAAGGAGTTAGCAGTAGCGCGTCTCGAGATCGACACCATGCGAAGGATGCTTGATCTTGAGGCTACAGCGAGAAGAAATCCACAATGGCAGGCGACGCGCGGCAGTGCGTACCATCGAAGAACTGATGTCCGTGACAGCGTGCAAACTACCCCAGCAAATAACGACGATGACAACTTTTCGATGCAGCGACGACCACCGAAAGTCAATGTGACGACGATTGCTGATTTACTCGGCGAGTTTGATGGAAAATCAGGCAACTTTGAGACGTGGGAAAGGCAAATTAGATTGCTTAAAACCACCTACCAACTCGATGACGACTTCGCACGCGTACTTATGGGAATGCGGCTAAAGGGCAAGGCGCTCGAGTGGTTGCATTCTAAACCGGAGTACATCACGACGGCGTTTGACGAACTTCTTGGCGAATTGCGAGCGACCTTCCATCGTCGACAGAGCCGGTTAGCATCGAGGAGGAAGTTCGAACAGCGCATATGGAAACGAGGTGAGACGTTCCATGAGTACTATCATGAAAAAGTAATTTTGGCTAATGCAATACCAATCCATCATGACGAGGTACTCGAATATTTAATCGACGGGATACCTGACGAGACGTTGCGCAATCAGGCGCGCATCCAGCGCCTATCATCGACGGAGGAGCTGCTAGAAGCCTTCGGGGAAGTGACTCTTCGCGACCAAAGGGCTAACATACCAGCGACAGCAAGACGTGCGGGGCGGACCAGCGCCTACAACAGGGAACCGCGCCCGGATGCAGAAAACAACGTCGAGGGCACCATGAAAAGCGTAACGCGTTGCTATAATTGCGGTGAACGTTACCACATAAGCGCGAATTGTCCGACGAAACAACGCGGCGTGAAATGTTTTAACTGCCAAGAACGCGGACATGTTGCATCGAAGTGTCCGAAAAAAGCGGAAATGAACAAGCCAAGTTGTTCTATTACGGAAGTCGCGAGCGAAAAATACATAAAAGAAATCGGGCTAAACGGTCGTAAAATAGAAGCGGTGATCGATTCAGCTAGCGACATTAGTCTAATAAGCGCGAGCGAATATATCAAACTCGGTTGTCCATTGTTCTTATTCGGCGAACTATCTTTTAACGGTATTGGTTCGAAAAATAATGTGACGTTGGGAGAATTCGAGACCACGATCGCGATAGACGGACATTCCTATCGAATTCGCGTTCATGCTGTCCCTGACGTTATGATGCGGCACAAGCTCCTCATTGGGGCGAACTTCTTAAAGAAAACCGAAGTAAACATGCGAGGCAAAGATATTACAATTCGACCATTGTCGACGACAGCCGCGATCTATAAAGACAGCGATGGTGTGACCGCGCCGGAAGTTTTTCAAATCGACGTATCGTGTAACACGACAAGCGTAGTAGACGTTTCATGTATTACCAACCCAGAGCAACGCGCAGTAGTGAGTAAACTCGCGAATGACTACAAACCGAAGAAGACGAACAAATTAGACATGACGATGAAGTTAGTACTGTCGGACGATGAGCCCGTGTATCAATCTGCAAGACGCCTATCGACTCATGAGAAAGACATAGTCGATGCGCAGATTGACGAATGGATTAGCGACGGGATCGTTCAGCCGTCTACATCCGACTACGCTAGTCCGATAGTACGTTTACGAAAAGCGCAAGAAGAAGACGACAGCATCAAGAAACTACGACATCCGATCCACCCAAGACTAAAAGAATATCCGGATGTAAAGGAACTACTTGAGAAGGAGTGGATGATGACGTTCCAGGATGACCGATGCGAACTGCGAGCTCGAGCGAGTGAAGACATTGCTAAGATTCAAAAAGAAAACAAACGAACATTTGACAAAAATCGACGAGCGGGTAGAGCTTACCGCGAGGGCGAACTGGTTGCTATTAAACGAACGCAGAGAGGACCTGGTCTTAAAGTATCGCATAAATATTTTGGACCATACGAGGTCATTCGTACTCTCCGTAACCAGCGATATCAGGTGCGTAAAGTTGGCACCGGAGAGGGACCTCAAGAGACTTCAACCGCAGTCGAATATATGAAGTTGTGGACTGACAGCACAGATGACGAATTTTCGGACGAAGACGACGAAGTCGGCGACATTCGAGGGCGAATGTCAACGCAGGATGGCCGATTGTAGGGACGAGTTTTGCGCGAGCGAAATACCGAAGTTTTTTCGATTGAGCGAGCGACTGTTTCGGTGGGTCGACGGGTCATTGGAAGCCGGTGCGAAAGACAAAGGCGGTGTGTTGTATTCTAACCAGCGACCGATACGGACGTGAGTCGACCGGTATCGAGTAAAAGTTTTTAAAAGGAGTTTTTGAGAAAACGTGTGTGTGTTCCGCGGTGCGAGCGGGTGTGACTTTTCCTTTTTCTTGTACGCGTCGTGACCTTGCGCAGACCCTATATTTCCTTCTGTAATCTACAGGGAATATATTATTATAGTAGAGGCATAAATATAAATCTTCTAAATAGAATAAATAAATTTGCATTCCTACATATATGATAGAATAATAGAATTTGAACGTATAATAGAAATTGAAACTGATATGTTCAATAATTTTAACAAAAAAAATGTCAAATACCCTGCAATTTTTACTGCCCTCGTTGTCCAAAAATTAGACACATCTCTTATTACATCAAAGAAAAACAAACTGACATAATAGTACACGTTAATACTCCACACTTGAAGAATACACACGTAAATATTGTGTCAAGAGAAGCTTTTAATTGTAGATAACCCGGCCTCGTAGTCTTCGCTAAATTAATTTTGTACAAATGAGATGATCCACTCCAAGAAGCTAGAAAAAATGTTCCTCATAAGGAACGGCCGTAAAATCATCCTTCAACATTCGACCCATGAAAAATTAACTCCAAAGATAAGCAATTTTTTTAACAAAAATTGTATGATTTTTGACGTATTAGAAAAAATGTTAGAATTAACAAAAACTGTTCAATAATGTTTAAAAAGGATAAGTTTGCCATATTTATTTTCGTTATTTTATATTCGTATAATAAATAAAATTACATTTTTTATTACAAAAACAATGGTATATGTACATATGTAATAATTTCAATAAACGATGTTGAGAAATTCCATTTCTGATGTGGACCGCTTATTGTATGCACCTACATAATATGTTCGCATTAAAGCGACAAGAACAACGTGTTTACATTTTCGCTCTGCCTGTAGTTACTCGTACGATCATTTTTTCATTACGATCGCAAGTAAGAATCGCCATTGGCCGAAGACGGCAACGAAGATCGACAGCGACCGTAACAAGACCAAGTGAGAGAGAAGACTGCGTCATTTGCGTAGCCTTCTAAGTAAATGTTAGCTACTAAAAAAGAGAACGATTTCGTTCTTATTGAAATGCAATCATTAATTCGATAAGTTGCTCGTAATGAAAAAATGAGTACAATTTAATATGTATAATAATCATTAATATTTTACACATTTCCATCTAGATAAATTCCATGTAATTACAATTTACACAAAAACAAGTCATACTAAAATTAAAACAAACATTATCTTCACATTTTCTTACATTACAAATCAAGAAGTTATACTTGTTTTAATACTAACATGACTTATTTTTGTATAAATTGTAATTATATGGAACACATCTTGTTCGAAATAAGTATAAGCGGATTTATATTATTTTTAATAAATGGAAATTAATTTTTTTCGCCGTGAATAAATATTAATGATTATTACGTATATTAAATTCTATTCATTTTTTCATTACGAGCAACTTATTGAATCAGCGATGGTACTTAAACCGTAAACAAATTATTCGGTTTGTGAATATTTGACGCTGTATTGAGAGCCTACGCCGATGCACCTTGCTACGAATTCATTCTCATTTAGACTTAGGATTACTACCATTGGTCTTTGTCACCGTCTTCGGCCAACGACGATTCTTGCTTACGATCGCAGGAGCAGCAACGGACTACGGTTACAGCGAGGATGTAAACACGTTGTGCCTTCTTCGCGTGGACGGATAATACCTACTGGTATCAACGTTGACTCGTTGACACAGATGCAGTTCACAATTTCTGCAAATTAATTATAGCAAATAGAATCTACATACAAATTTTTTTCACTCTCTGAATATTGCAATATACATTTTATTTTAAGCATTTTATATATTTTTACATATTATGTATGCCTGTTTTTCAATTTTTTCTATATTTTAACATGTCATAAGTATGCAAACGCACGACAAACTTATTGAGCAACCTAGTACTATACTTTTTTATTGAACGAAAAAACTTATTGAGCAACCTAGTACTATACGGTCCAATAAATTTTATCGAACGACAAAACTTATTGAACGGCCTAGTAATTCCTATAATACCACCGTAGATAATGACAACTGCATTTCGGTTCGATTTCAACTAACAAGTAACAGTACTCTAGATGATTTATAAACGTACTTGATCCTTTTTAGTGTACCCGTTTTGTATCATAAGTAAATACTTGATGAAATTCTGAAGGGTAAAGCAGATTTATATATAGATTCTATTTGTTACAATTAACTTGCAGAAATTATAAATTGTATCAACGAGGGTATTACGTACAAACAGTCAGCGTTGATGCGAATAAGTATACAAGCCATAATCAGTCGTCAAATGAAATGGAATTTTGATATTATTTGTTGAAACAACTATTTATGTATATACTCCAAAAATAACAATATATATTGTTACGCGTTTTTTCTTGTTACATAAATATTTATTGTATCTCTTCAAGCATAATAATTGCATAAATTTTGCTAACTTATTTTAATATAGATAAACATTTTTTGTTAACTCTATAAATTTGTTTCTAATATATCAAAAACCATACAATTTTCGTTAAACAAATTTGTATTACCTTTAACTATATCCGTGTTAGCTTTTCGAGATCGAACTGTGAAAAGTGATTTCATCCCTTAAACTTAAATCGCCCCACCTAAATAAATACGTATCTAATATTTTTGCCAGTTCTTTAAACCTGCGAAATTTCATCCATCTCAAGCCGAACTGTTCGCGGATCTTCTTTATAAATGAAAAGAATGAAATCTTTTTTTTGTCGCGTATAAAATACATTTTCACGATAATAATGTTATTACTTTATTTCATACAAAACCCTAACCATTAGTGAAATAACTTTTCTGAAAAATTCTAATCATTACAAATGAATCTGAATTCGTTTAAAAAATCATTTGAGATTATTGTTCGTTAGATTAATGTATGATAAATGGGCTATTCTCGTCGTTAACCCTGACCCAACATTCTATAAAATTAAGGAAGTAATAGTTCTAAGAGCTCTAATATTGGTAATGCTATTTTCTCAAATTTCTGTAACCGATATTTATATTATATAAGGAACTTGTACTCCAGAAGCTTCTTTAAATTTTTATAGAAATCCCAACATTATCCATCCAAAGTCTAAATGAGTAACTATCACAAACTAACCTACACAGCGACAACTTCGTTCTAAATTAAATACAAAAAATACTCTTTCTGCTGTTCACCAATATCATTACTGGTGATATCATTACTAACTATGGCTTTTCTTTTTCTTTATTTCATTTCTTCCTCACGTATGCGCGCGCGCGCGCGCGCGCGTGTGTGTGTGTGTGTGTGTGTGTGTGAGTGAGCGAGATGGGGTCACTGGTCGTAAGACGATGGGACCATGGATTATCCCGCGACACGGACAAAATAGAAGCCCATCGTTTGATTGCCATCTAGCAACTGCCTGAGCAAGCCAGTACGGCCGGTCTACGCCTTCGACATCCCCAAGAAGCGTGACATAAGTCATGTAGGCCCCAAATTCTGGGGTACAAGAAAGGTCGTCGCCCTGAACGGTGGTTGTTGTTGTAATAGCATGTTTCTGAAGGAAGAACGTTAAGTCTAGCGTATCGTAGAGTGTGGTCAATTGCGAAGTATCTAGAGGAGTGCTGTCTACTCTAAATACGGTGTAATAAATTGCGATTCCAAAGTACCTCGAGAAGTTTTGTCTACTAGAGATATCGTTGCTGTTTATTATTCGTGTATTAGTTGAACAAATATTTCTCACAGATCCCAATCCTTAGATAGAAATCCTACAATATTTTATACATTTGTAACAGCGGAATTTTCCATTTCCATTTGAGTCTGCTTTGAGTGCAGGCCTAGAATAAGATGCATTGCGTGCGGACGGACCTGCGTTAGAATAAACACTTTGGCACTGATATGTCGCTAGGTTTTTCGAGGGCACGAGCAACCCTTTACAGGGGGTCGTGCAAAACGACGAGCGTGGTAATGCGTGAAAACGAAAGGTGTTGGAATGAATACAACGATCTTAAGGGTGCCAGTTGTCGATTTCTTTTGGCTTGTCTTTTTAGTCGAGTTCCAAGTCCAGAGTCAGGAAGACCATACGACACTGTCGTCGTTCACATCAAGACATATCACTGTATACGCATTTGTTCGGACTTTATATTCTTATATGTACAAAAACTGTACTACTAGATACGCGAGATCCCTGCATATTATAATAAACTAGATATTATAATCTGAACTTTACAACAAACGGAAATGCGTGTGGTCCGGAGAAAATGTAGAGTGTTTGGAAAAGGCGAGCGATCGAGATGGGTGAACGTGACCAGATGCCTGAAGTGAGAGAGGTTGAGGATTAGAATGAAAGGGAATGAATGCGCGTAAGAATATAGGATGCGAAAGAAGCATGTTTGAAGTAGTAGGACGGAAGAGAGTTTTAAAGACACAGGCGACGAAGACGGTAACGACGCGTGCCGAAGGCACTGAGACGATTAGTTTAGTTTTGGAATAATCAATCTACTTTTAGTATATAAAGGGAAATTTCTTTTAATACCACGTTTTAACATAATCAAATACTACACTTTCGTAGATTTAAAATATTAATTGAAAGGTGAAAAATATAATTCCCAAAAAATGTAATTATTGGGGTGGAAGGTTATTTTCATAAAATAATTTATGTGTACGAACAATATAGAACCGTCGTGCCATAAAAAAAGATTTGCGTCACTTTTCTTGTTTTCTACTCGAAGTTGCATTGCATTCATCGAATAATTTAACGGGATACCTATTCTTTGCGAAAAAAACGTAACTATGAATACAAAATTTACAGAGATTACGGATTTAAACTATTTACTTATTGTCTATTTCATAAGTATTCAAATTCGAATTCAACAATCATCGTTAATTCGCGTTAGCCGTACAAAAAATGCGTTAATTGAATGTGACCCAAAATGATCACAACGAACGGACCAGCATTTCAAATGTTTTGATGTTCTCGAAAACGGAATGCAAATTTGAACCATAAATGAAATATAGACGTAGGATGTTTCATTTTAAATTTCTTACAAGCCAAATACAGAGTGATCTAAAAAAGTTGTCAAAGTATTTAAAAGTATATATTTTAGTAATGGAGCAAAAAAATTATATACCATAGTCGTGAAAATGGGCAATAAACAGTGAAAAATTAAATCATAAAATATGATGATAAAAGTTAAAAATGTTACCATACATGTCTGGTGTTTTGCAAATACGCATAAACATTTAATTTTATCGTGTATTTCTAAATTAGAGAATAGTAAGATAGTAGATACTATTCTTAAGTTTCCTTTTAAGCAGTTTTGACATAGACGAATAGATTGAAGGATATAAATAAGAAAATATATTTGAAAGTTTCTTTCAAAAGGCCTTATCGTACACTTTAAAATGTTACAACTCGCAAGAAAATAGACATCATTTTACATTAATTTTTCTTTTTAAATATCTACATATTTAGTATCGCTTCCACTGAAGCTAGGTTATATTAGCAACGATGATTCACTACTTTAGAGACATAACCTGAATCAAATAGTATGGAGAAGCATCGTATTTTTCAAAAATAATATTATACGATGAATTGTGTGTTATTGTAATTTGTCTATTGTATTTATCACAAAATTGAGTAGACACAAACGAATGAGATAAGTCTGGCACGGCCAAGTTTAAATCTTTCAATAAAATTTTTTCATTTTTCCCAATTTTGTATTGCCAAAAATTACACTAGTTAAACTATAGTGGATTTTGTAAGTCGGATTTTGAATTGATTTATTTAATGTTTCTGTCAAATTAATTATTCTGAAATAATATGTGTTTTTAATCTTATAGCTGCGAAAATTGTTACTTCGACTATTGATATCTTAATATGCTAAGTAATACAAAAGCTGACACGGATTATCTACAATTTATGCCTTCCTCTTTGACACCATTACAGTCGTATGCAAATGTAAGTATTCTTGGAGCAGTGTACACATTTAAGATTGAGGAAACAAAAATTAAAACCTGCACCTTTCCAACTTTTATTAACGAGCATTACTTTGCATATTTTTATGAAAAACATCGAACCATGAAAATGTAATTTTATTGAAGTAAGAACTTTGTCACATGTACTGCAATATTAAATTACTTCATGAAAACATTTGATACTTCAAACAAACACAGTAAGTTATAAATGGTTTTTGATAACATTTTGTATTCATATTACTGAAAAACGTATTTGAAGCAATCAATACGAAGCAAAAATTAATCGTGTCGGTTTATAAATTTTCATCTACATTTCAGAGTTTAGCTTTAGAAACAGATTTAAGAAAATGTTGCTGCTTTCTTCTACGAAAGCAATGCAACGTAATAAATAGTTGAAACATTCTCAGAACTGATCAATCGGTCCATTGTAGCCCACAATTTTGCATCACGACGTAGAAAGTATGCACAAAATGTGGGAAAACCTAAGAATTCGTCGATTTATTAAATAGTAATTTTGTTTCAGAAACCAACAAAGTACCTACTTGAATTTCAGTTATGCTTTTATTATCCGCGGTAATCGATATGGAATATTCTCGGCGTTCCACCGTGAATTAACATACCAGATGCTTTCTGCTCCATCGCGGACGAAAACGGAATAGTGGATTCCTTATCGAAGTGCAAAACGATACTGTTCGTTTTACATTATTTTTCCAAGGAAAGAAGTTAAAGAAAAATGTATAAAGTACCGTAATTGATCGAAAAATCAAAAGTTTTCCCCTAAAAAGAAAGTTACTCTTGAAGATTCTCCAAGTTTCAGAACATAACAACTTTAGTTTATATACGACACACACCTATTGTCAGAGACCCTGTATAATTACTTACGGATCCACCCAACAGAGATACGGGATTATGGCTTACAAATAATGTATCCGATCCAAAGATCGTACTCTTTCAAGGACAGTAATAATAAAATCGTTATAAGCAAGCCAACACTTTGTCCGTAGGATGGTTCACATTTATGCGTGGGTGATCCCTAGCTAATAGCACCTAGAGTCATTACAAGAAAGCGTTTCTTGCCAGTAGTATTTAAACAGTACGAAGGAGAACATCATTCTCCGTAACGCACGTTCTCGCACAGTTTTTGCTTTCGTTTAAGCGTCGTCGAATGAAGCATCAATTAGAAGCGTACAAATTAATGTCTATCTCCGGAAAGACTTGAAATCACGGGAAGTATCACGATTTAATTCTATTCATCTACACCTACGTTTTCCTAAATCCGTTGCGAAAACCGAAACGAGATCGATCACATCGATTCCTACGACTTCTCCGAAAGATAGAACGGAGGAGTCTTTTCTGTAGTGCAATTTGGTCGAAGCATACGTGGGAAAACAATTGTATTCGTTATAGAAAGGATTGTTTGTACCTTGTATTCGTCCGTGTAAAATGGATTGTCAGTTTGAACTCTGTTGCAATTGTACAACATGAATTTTTTACAAAAATCTTTATCGGTTTACATTATAAACATACAAATTGGATGGTAATACGATATTTTGATTTGTCGTGAGTCTGGGTGTTATTTGATGCGCGATTATAGCATATGTGTATAAATTAAATGTTAACAGAGATTCGCTAAGAAGATTTTTATTCAATCTCGTTTTATAACTTGATACTACAAGGAACGGATTTTCTTGAATGCCAAATTTTAATATGTACGGACAATATATTGTATTCAAAAATACAATATTTTATTAAAAAGGAAACATAATAATTCCGTGAAAAAAAACATCTGTTTTAGTAAAATATCGTAATAAAATAAGATAAAGTTAGTTTTACTGTATGTTTTTATCAACACTTGTTTTAGTTTTATTAATTGAAATTTGAAAATATTCCAAACTAAATAGAAAAATCGAGTAAAATATTTTGAATGTAATAATTCCTTTATTCATGAGATATTATAGGAAAGATTAAAACAAAATCATCGTACACTTTATCCTGATCCCAACTTTATAACTTAAGAATCATATGATATTCAAATGAATTTTAATAGTAGTGAAAATATTTTTCCGAATAACTTTTAAATAGAACACTGGGACTTAATATAAAACTTTCTTTTTTGTTGTAGAACTATATACCCACAAAATAAACTAAAATTCGAAAATTTTCATCATCGCATCGAATAGATTTGATTTACACTTTATAAATATTGCAACGTACTTTCTTTAAAGTCAATAGTAAAAATTTAGTTGTAAATACTTCATGTGAAAAATGATTCGATATTTAAAATGTAATTTTATGTATTATTTAATACCAGTATAAAAGTACAATTGCGCTCCGTTAAATGGAGAGCTGCCATTACGTAATTATTTACATTCATTTTTAAGCACACGCGTGTCAATTTATGAAATATCCAATTTCATGTCCTTTGCGAATCAAGTACAAATCAAATTCATAAAATGAGTAATAAAATGAAAAAGTTTCAAATCATTGAATTTTTCTGCTTCGAGTCGCATTATACCAAAAAGCAATGTAACGTTTATTTTTTCGATTGTACTTTTTTTTTTACTCCAACATTTTGCATCAATTTTTTCGTTAAAATACAAATGTGTATAAAATTTCGTCTCTGGTTATATTTACAGTACAGTGTTTAGTATTTATTACGAACTATTTTGAAGGTGGAACTTTTGCAGTAACTCAGACAAAAACGCGATTGTCCATATTCAACGAAAACAGTTATTCGTTGTTATTTTTTTGTTTTTATTGTTTTATGATTTTATTACGAAATATTTACACTCAGTCTCTGACTTTTGAAAATACGTGCACTCGCCGTACAAACATTACGGTTTGACATAGCTTAGTATTTAAAATTTTCCACGCAGCAGAGTTCGAAATGTGTCGGTCGAAACTATAGCTAGAACTATTTCAATATTTCATAGATATTACGATGCTACCAATGAACCTCAAATATTTCAGTACTTGAATATCGTTTCTGGAATATTTAAATAATCAATATATCGTTATTCGACTATTTGAGTATTCGAATATCGTTGTTAGAATATTTGACCATTCGAATATATAAGTATTCAAATACTATTCTTCGAATATTCGAGTATTCAAGCATCGTTATTCGAAAATTGAAATACAAATATTCCTCTACTATTAACGACGAACTGATATTAATAATAAAGAAAATTGATTTACAGACCACGTGACACTATTTAAATACTATGAATACCCAAATAATCAATCGCTACAATCGTCGAGCATTTGAATACAGAGAAATTCGTCAGATAGTCCCAGCCACGGTCGAAACTTCTGTCACGAATGCCCGAACACCGTATTGAAATTCAAGGAAGTATCGTCGAGTGGCCCGTGAACACAGTTCGAGCAATAAAATCTTCCACTATCGAGCAAAGAATAAGAAACAACGGACTTGAGAATTCGGCACGCGATAGTTTCATGCGCGTCCTCCGTTCTTTCCTCGGACGAATCGATGGAAAACGTTTGCACACTCGCGTCTCGTTTATACCAAAGAGCACACGTTGTTATTTACATCGAAGGCGATCGTTTACGCTCTACTATGTCACAGTCGCTATTTTCTGTTTCTACACACCGAGTTCCTACATAACGGTAGTACGAACGCGTACTGGTGTAGTACAAGTGGCTCGGTACTCGCATTGGATACGGATCATGAGATAAATATATATATATATATTTATATATACATATATATGTGTGGTGTGTATATACATATATATATATACATATATACATATATGTATGTATATATATAAAGCGATAGACCGTGAGAGGCGGTGAGATCCTTCCGGTTTCTAAGCGTAGATGGTGCTGTTGCACTTCTCTTTCCGCTACACTAATAAACTCGGTCTAATCGAGGTTATTCCTGTGTAGTATGCGTATGCGTGTACATTGCGTGGAAATGAGAGAAAGAGAGAAAAGAAAGAGAAGACGGTCACGTGTAGGTGTCAATTTATGAACTCGTTATACCGGCGTCTTTGGCAGTTTCCTGCGCGTTGGTGATGAGGGTGTTTTATTCGTTTCCGCTTCTGCAAAACATTTCAGATTTGTTGTGAGAACAACAACAAAGAAAGATACACTTAGATGTGAAACAATTTTATCTAGGGTGTTCACATTATTTGCATCGTTCGTACCCTACGTGTTCGTCAAAATATACGAGAGAGTGTTAGTAAACGCGAGCCCGAACAATTCCTTGCGAAACACGAAATATTCTCAGTGTACCATATATGTACATATATTGACCACTCAATTATGAAATTCTCGGACCGTATCGACTATCACCTCACGATTCGATTAGTTTCGAATGATTATGGGACTCTATATGTATACATTCTGCGTACATCGTATGGGATTCTGTAGTTAAAAAAGAATTTATTTTCTCAAATGAATTTGTTGAACGTTAACGAGTCAATTCGTGTAGCTCAATTAAAATTAAGTAATTCTTATATTTACAATACTATTGGTACGTAATTTACGAATTGTTGAAATAGAACGACTTACATCCTGGGAGAGGGGGAGGGAGATGCTACCGTCACCTGTTTTCGGGTTATTGTTGCGACGTAACCGTGGTAGCCGCCTCAGTTTTTTTTCTGTTAGGTCTCGCCGCGTGATTGTATTACACATCTTTATTCAGAATAAATATATGTACGTACGTTCCTTTTTTACTCTGTACATTGGTTATGTTTCCTACACGAATACTTAAAAATTGATCATGATTTAACAAAATATTGGTACTTATAACTTGAAGGCTTGTAATTCTATTCGGCCTGTTTGTTTTATTTCCGTAAAATTCACGTTACTATCGTCTGTACGGATCGACAGCAACATACGCACATTCGCCATTATTGTATATTAAGAAATACTTTACATATGAAATTTAAATTGAATTCAAATCCATTTGATTACTATATTTGGAAAAACTTGAATATTGAGGAATACTCGACAACGCTTATTTTAGATAAATTGAACAATGAATTCAAAATTGTTGTTGTAATACGAAGGAAAATTTTAATGGTTTAGAATTAAACATTCAATTAAATGGAAGATATATAGAACACCTCTTACGTTAAATAAAAGACATTTTCATTTTATAACATTCAGACGATTCGTTTCCAGACCCAAGTTTACTAACACTTTTTTGTTTACTTTAATAACTACTGTTCGTACCCTGTGTGATATTTGCACCATAAATTTGTGAACACCCTGTACTACCATGTATATACTTTTTCTTCCTTTTTCGGGCAAAGAAAGAAAAATAAAATGAATGTACAGTAATCCTCGGATAAGTGACGATCGAATCGGGTTAGTAACCTCTTGCTTGGAGAAGATAACATTTTTTACCTTCCTCGTTTCAAACTGGGTCTAATCTACACCAGATGACCTCAAGGACTACCTTATCGGTCACTTCTTTTGTTCGGTAACGGTAGCTTTCACACATTACTCCAGTTTGAATTCCAAAACTTTGCACCATTTTTCATCTTTTTAAATTCAGCCAGTTCTCCACATCAAAAAACTTTTAAAATATTAAATATCAAGGTTCCGAATAATTAAACAGAAGTATTTCACAACTTTAACATTTCGTATTTTAAAAACCATTTGATCTACATGACTGATATTATTTGAAAAAGTTACAAAAGAATGAGATTTGACCTGGATAGGTCATAGAAAAATCACACGAGATTAGACTTTTCATTTACACCACTTAACCAACCGTACTCGAACTACGACTTCAGGAATCTTTTCTAACAATAAGTGTCGAGCTATACCGTTCACCAGAGGGAAAGAAGAAGAAGAAGAAGAGAGAGAGAGAGAGAGAGAGAGACAGCCAGACAGAATCGGCCAACTCGACAATTAAGAACGATCCTTGTCACGCGCACGATAAATTATCTACTAATAGAAATTTTAACGTTTAAATTTTTCAAAAACTTTAGCGAAATCATTTGCGTCTATGTAGAAATAACAAAAATTGAAAGATTATAGCCTGCAAGGTTTACTTACAGTATCATGATTAAAATTCCAAAATTAACTATAACACCGATCAAGCATTATAGAATATGAAAATTATAAGTTAAATGATACAAGCTGTTAATTGCATTTAAATTGAAATCTGTTAAACAAAAGCCTTACCGATGAGATCCTGACTAACAAATCCGGAACAAAACAACAGAAGCGTTTGTGAATGCACCTATAATTTATTGTCCTTAAAAAAATTTTAGAATCATATTTAAGTTACCATTTATGAATACCAGTTAAATACTGAAATGTTGTTTTTTTTCTCGTGGGAGAAAAAGTGAGTGGGGTTCATCTCGGTGGGTTTTACTCCTAGTGGTTAGGTTCCGCACCCGGTGTTTCCGAATGCGGGGAATGTCCTAATGTGTGGATGTTTTGCTTATTAAAATTCAATTTCTCAGGAGCGATACTTTTATGCATTTCTCAATGTTTCTCCTTTTCTAGTCCTCTTCAGAAGATAAACTAAAATTATAACATAATTTTACAGTACAATATAAAAAAAATGTCTGTATGACACTACGTTATAGAATTATATTATAATCTTTAGTTTGAACGAACCGAAGAGAACCAGTAAGAATATTACTTCTGAAAAAGTGTCTTCCTATTACTAAAACAATCTACATACTGACTCTAGATTGTTTACATACATTAGAAGCAAAAGAAATTTCAAAATCACCATTAAAAATTGTGGTTTCCGTTACTCGACGAAAATCGTCGCCACTTAACCGAAATGAAAATCGAACACTTGTCCGAGGATTACTATATTATAATTCGATCCGCATGCGAGATCATTATTACTTCTGAGCCCAAACAATCTACGCGTTCTTGTTTTCTGTGTTCTCTGAAGTTTCTTCGTGGCGCGATCGATGAGTCACCGTTTCGTGCGAGTTATCACTTTGAAAGCTGACAATGCACTCTACCGATACTCAGCATCTATCGATTGATCAGTTAGACCGAGTGAACATCATTTTCGAAGAACTTGGTCCGCTGTCGTACTCACCCATCAGCAGGCCCATATTTCCCGGCACTTTTCCCGACGTCGGTACCGTAACTAAATCATCCGGCAAGTCCCCGCTGCATTCATGTCAGGTAAAAGTGTTGATGATACAATCGATTCGAAGATTCGATAAACTCCGTCTCACTGTCAATGTTCAATTTGCTATTGTACTTACATTTCAGCAGCGTGTTCGACCACCAGCTCGACCACCTCATCGCCCCGGTCGGTTATCTGAACGACTTCCTCGAAATTTCGATCGACCAACGACACCCCTGCCCATTCTAAAACCTGGGAAAAAGATATTAATTCAACTTTCATCGCATACAAGAAGAAACGGGAGTTTAAATTGTTAGTTGGTTACGTCGACCAACCGTGATTAACCGAGTTGCTGAAGTTACTTCGTTCGAGTCAGTAAGTGTTGGGGTGATAAGAAATGGTATTTAATTCATCGCAAGAAACTGAGCGTCTTCTACTTTTTGTAAAACTTACTAAAAGTGTCCTTCGAATTAATGGAAAGTTGAGAAATTCGGAATCACGTGTCTGATTTATGTTCCGTTGAAGCGAATATGAATTTTAAATCAATTGTTTTACGAAATTGCCGAGTTTGAATGAAAATAAACTGGGAAATTCTCACTAATTCATCACGCGCATCTTTCATTCGGAAATATTAAGAAATGTTGTTTCCGATATTGTTGTTTCCGTAGTTTTGGCCTGCTTAACAATTGATAACAAAGTTACCACAGGTATGAAAAACCCTTACCACGGAGGAACTCCACATTTTTATACTCATTAAGCAACAAATTGAATAAATTTTGGAATATTTTAAGATTTATTCACTTGGCTGACATAAACACCATGCTAAATTCTAATTTAAAAACTATGTAAACCTCTTGCAAATTTAACAATGTATGAACAGCTTTTCTCTTACAGAGGTGGGACAAAATTAATACATTATCGCGGTACAATTCCTTCAAAGCCAGTTAAATATGGCATAAAAAGGTAGTAAATACGATTGTATATTAACTAATAATATGAGATTCCAAAAATTATTATCTACTGTATGATCAAGTTAGTACCGGACAAAGTATGGCTGACTACATACAATAAATCGATAAAAAAATTCTATAAACTATTCATATAATTTTATTTATAGTCCACTTGACTATAGTTTTTGCAATATGGGTCAATGCTTTTCCTACACAAATTTAAAATATATTATAATTATTTTTTCAGAGTGAATACACATAAATACAATGAAAATTCTACTCGATTAAAAAATATATTCGTTAATCGATAAAATTCTATTAAAAAAAAAATAAAATATTTTAAAGCTTGCCAATAGCTTAGAGGAAATTGTGCTTATTTATTTTTCATTATAATTATTCGTATATATTACTATAGCGATATTTGTATTGAAAACAACTTTGCGATAATGTTAGTTGATTTGATGTCAAATTTAATTACAAATAATTACTTAATGGACAGAGAAAGCCTATGAAATATCCTGTAATATCCTTTAACGACAATACGAAAGGAGATAAAGTCAGAAACATGTAAATAAAAAAGAAAAATTGAAATCAAGAAAATAAAGATATTTAGTTCCTTGTAAACAAAGAAATGTAAAGAAATTTTTTGGTTTCAATCGTATTTAGTGTAGAACTGAGTGGCTGTTAAAGAAACTAGGCCATTGTTAGAATGGAAATTCATTATTGAGGAAATTAATGTCAAATTAATATAACCGATAAAACACGTTAAATTTCGACAGATAAAACACAAACTGCAAGAGGCGGAAAATATTATAGAATTTCAAAATTTAGTTTTAAAATTTTATCTAAATTTCAAAAATATTTTTTAAAAGCAAAAACCTAAAATAGACCTAGTAAAAACTAAGTAGTAAACAAATTTCAAAACTGACAAACCTTCAAAAATTGTCAACACGTAGTCGATAACATTTACTATTTAATTAAAAAAAGATTTGCACATTATATTATTAAAGCATACCAAGAAATACGCTTCAGAAACAATTTTCATTGTTTTAATTCACAAATTCTTTTCGTATAAATACGTTTTGGAAAATGATCCATTTCTAAATGTAAATTAACACGTCGTCCACTAAATAACATTCAGCACTTCGTAATTGAGGAAGTAGGATTGGTAATTATATTTTATTCAACGAAATACCTGAAACTATACATTAGTTATTTTGAAGAGGATTACATGTGGCGTGTACTACGTATAATTGCTACGTGTACGAGGAATTATTTATACGGTGAAAAATAAAAAGACCATATGTCAATGAATTCGTACGATATTCCGAAGTATGGCATTCCAGTCGGCGTTTGTGACTGGCGCGTTTCCGTGCGCGCAGCTGTCGATAACTTAATTAAAATCACAGCTGGAGAGAATGGTCCTCGATACTCGCGTACATTAACCGCTTACAATAACGTTACGGGGTAAACAGTGGACTCACATTGCCACGACAGCCCCTTGTATATCAGTCCGAATTTAAATAGCTGTTAAATAGTTTCGTGTTTAACTAAAAAATTACAACGCAAATTTCGACTTACAACCACACGCATCAAACGTAACTTTTCAATTTTATTAATTTTTTCGATATTGTAAAAAATAATAGATTTATGTACACTTTATCGCGTTCGCTGAATAAGACCATAGCCAAATTACCATGAAGCAACTATTTTTAGCGTTACATTCTTGAACTTTTTATATTTATATTCTATCATGTGGAACAAAAACAGGCGAATATGGAGTGTTGATTAATTCACTTAACGATGAAGATTATTTTACTTGTGTTTTTTTATATTAATTTTCATCAAGACAGAATTATAATTTCCAACTTTCTGTTCCAAAACTTTTCCAATAATAAAACGTATTTACGAAATACGTAAAAATTGAAATTTTTGTCATTAATATTAATCGCATGTAGATTCCAAGAATCAACTTATTTGCACAAATCTTGATTGTCTTAAAACTTAGAGAAGTAATTTTTTATCAAGACTTCAAACAAATAAGAAACAACACTTCTTAAAGAGTGTTTCAACCACGTAAAGTTCTCGATGAAGATATTTTTTCAAAACTTATTTAAATTTCAAACATTCGATAAAATGTTATGAATAAAAAGGACACTCCGAAACAGCGTATATCTATAATTTTACATATTGAAGTTAACATATTCGGGCAGCGAAAATATGTATATTCTCGTACCTTGTCACCGCGTTGAATACCAGCTTTTGCTGCCGGTCCATCTGGTACAGTCCACATCACATACGCATACGTACGACCGTCAGTCCCTGTTTTACCGCCTACTACTCTTAGACCAAAACTAGCCGCTGTAAAAAGAAGTTGAATGTTTAGTAAAGGTATTGCTGAGAAATGTACAGTTCGGTCGTGGCTCAAGCAGTAAATAATTGCTTGAAATTATTATTCAGAAATATTCCAAAATACAACGACTGAGAACCAATTACGGAATAACTTTTACTTCATTTCGACAAAAGGAAGAATAGATAAAATTTATTGAGACGAAATACCCTGAAATGTGTTTCGAATCGGTAATAAAATTCCTAATTAGAGGATCTTGTAAAAATTTTAGCTTCGTCGTATTTCTAAAAATTGGAGGACCTTATAAAATTTTTCATACTATTTTTGAATATATATCTTTGTTTGACATATTAAAAGTATTTTTTATGTAAGAAAGACAATGGTCAAAAATATAATTGACTTTAGATTAGAAACAACGCATTAGTTGTACCTCGTCTCTTTTAAACAATTATCAACATTTTTACTTGTTTATTTAATGATTGCACTTTTATACAAATGTGCCATAAAGACGTTAACAACATTTGGCAAGTGTGATCATTTTCAATATGTTTCACATCCAGGAGAAACTTATTTTCAAAATGTCTTACATCCAATTATCAATAAAATATATCTTGTTAAAAAAGTTGCAAAGATACTACAAATCATAGACTCTTAGACCATTAAAATTGTCAAAATCACAAATTACTAAGTGTAAATATTTCTCTCATAAGTTTATAAATTAATAGTTGTAATATTTGTTTACGAACAAAGAATTAAGGTAAAATTAATGTGGCATATTATGTTTTAATTATTCGAGTGTAGCAGTGCGCCCGATATTTTTGTAATTAAGTATAATGATCCTCTAAGTGGACTCCTTAACAATAATAATATGTTTCATACTAAAGCGTATGTTTAAAATAATTATCAGAAAATCGCAATTTTTTCATCTTCGTATTCGTTGTATTTGAGATACGTTAGAAACAAGTTCTTCAATAGTTCATTACCATGAAAACAAATTACTCCACGATAGTTTTGCGAAGCTGGAAACGTCAATACCGAAATAAAAAAATCAACGCATTCTACATTGACCACAAAGTAATCAATAATATTAAAAAAAGTTTTAAAGGCTCGTAGGGAGAGTGTGTAGGTGACCTTTATGTTTGTAAATTGGTATTCATCGTAGCTGACTACCTCGTCGAGAGTTTAAAATTTCAATGTATTTGAGGTACAGTCTTCTGTGCGAAATTGTAAATTAAACGAGCTCTGGTGCGCGAACCCCTTTCTGATCAATAACGTCAAACATCAAGAAAAGTTTATTACATAACACCCACGAACAAAAACCAGTAATCGTCGCCTCGACGCGATGGTGCTTTCATCCACACCAAAAGACGATTTGCCGATTTCGCGAAATAACCAAGTTAATAACATATTAACGCGACGCGACGCGACACAAACATCTTTGCAACAGTCTACAGCATTTCCAGTTTTAAAGTGACAAAATCGAAGCCATTGATTTGTTTCAAAGCAGGGTAGGTAACAATTTGGATCTCCAACCAAGGCCCAGCCAGCCTGTAAGAATTTTCCTAGTATAAAATAAAATATTCGAAAGTACGTAATAATTCTTGCGACAAATTAATATGCTAATTTAGTAAAATATTAAATACGCGGCCATGGATGCTTTTACTTCGAGTAATGGCATCATTCTTGAACAAACAACTCTTTACGATAATCAATTGTAACACTTATATTAAAATAAATCGATAATATTTTTTACCTGTCAATATTTTAAGTTAACTTAAAACATACTTCATATTTATAAACTTCATAAAAAATGTTTTGTATATATGGATAAATAAAAATCCAAGAAAAATTGTCTATTTTAAAAATATTTATGTAATTAATAGAAAATTTGTTAACAAGTCAACCATTGCGTGATGTAGTAAACGAAGAAGATAAATTTATAAAGGTTCACTTTCTTATACCATACAAGATGCCTTGACTACGTATAAACATTTAAATATGAAAGAATGCACCTGCCTGGTTGCTAATTCAGGGGACGACAGATTTTATTCTCCAAAAAGGATGGAATAAATTACCACCGAGCATGAAATGTACCGAAGATGATAAGAATGATTTAAAAAATGTAATAAAATAAACTGACGAGAAAATCTTTACACGAATTAAAAGCAAATTAAAGAAAACAGCGATAAAGCGGAAGATGTTTTCAAAAACAATCTTCCTATCTATTCAGAAGGAGAAACAAGCTTTAGATGGTATAAAACACAAAAAGAAAGCAACGGTGCATAAGTACAACCTTTCAAAAAAGTTTGTAATCAGGCAGCTCAGAAATATTGGGAAATCTGATCACAATATCAAAGAAAAAAGTAATTAACACACAAATATATAATAACATATATAATATATATATATATATATAATATATATACATATAATATATGTTATTATATATAATAACAAATAAATAATAAATGATCAGTTTTCATACAAAACGCAATCGCAATTTCAATCCTTTTGATTTAACCGAAAAATTGAATTATCTGCTTTTCCTGATATTAATTAGTTCGGTTAATCGAGATCCAACTGTATTTGCTGGACGATAAATCATAATTACTTGACTCTAAAAATTTGAAAGCAAAAAGTATTCAATATTTAGTTCCAAATATAACACGTATATGTATATCATTATATCACAATTCCAAAACGTTCTACTTCAATTATACAGCTCTGGTGACATTAATCTGTTGCTTGAGATTCGTCAGAGAAGCTATAGCTGCAACATGATCAATAGTCATTATGTGTACCTTGATATTGAAGGCAGAAATTATTATATCGACGAAAAAGTATTCGTAGATGATGAAAATTAAATTTTCAAACATAGATAACTGTAGCCCGTTCAATGTTTATTTAATGCATTATTAATTCACTAATTAAATTGAAAGTAAACGAAGACAACAATTTTTGAATCCATAAATAAGGAAAATACATTTAGTCACCCTCATATATGTATATTTCTATAACCACATTTAAATTTATAATACACAATGAATTTATATTTGTATAATAGAGCTAAAATATATAATGAGAAATATATTTCACGTTCGTAAATTAAATTTAAAAAACTGATATCTTTTGTATCGAATAAAAATGTGTAGACTAACATTTTAATTTCAAACAGACGCAAAATAATTATTGTCAATTTATTTATCTGTTTTTAACATTTCTATCTCATTAATGCGGTTGACTATTGATCTGCATTTTTGTTTCCATCAACTTGTATATCCGTATGTTCCGTTTTTACGAGCTGACGAAGC
Organism: Ptiloglossa arizonensis; assembly: GCF_051014685.1. Classification (NCBI taxonomy): domain Eukaryota; kingdom Metazoa; phylum Arthropoda; class Insecta; order Hymenoptera; family Colletidae; genus Ptiloglossa; species Ptiloglossa arizonensis. The sequence goes on from NC_135057.1 coordinate 1,061,207, forward strand.
TTTGTTACGAAGAACAGACCTGCTTTCAAATAACCGATTTCTGACATTACCCGTTCCATTTCGAACAGTAGGTATAAATAGAACAATGCACCAAATTTTCGAATATAATTATCAGGAGCAAAAGTTGTTAAACCTTATTTTATTGGCAAAAGCTACAATTTTCGCTTCTATATAGCCACTTTAAAACACGAAGAATATTACATTTACAATTTTCAAATGATTCTATTAGTTTTCTCGTTTCTTGCAACACATATTAGATCATTAGCATTATTTGCGCGAATAATACTGTGCTAGTGGTAAAAGTAACCAAGAAACTACGGTCGCGAAAGTTCAACGATAAAGCGCTTAGCATCACTGGTGACGAATTTTGATAAGAGCTAAAAGTTGTGCGTAAAACGCACAAACTGTAATTAAAACGAAGAAATTAATTATTTCCGACACTTAGGGGTTGGCCGCTGCCTTCTAATTTCCATTTCGAGATTGTATCTCGAAAGTCTGAACTTCATCGCAACCAGAGATCACTCCTAGACAGAGGAAAGCAAATGGCACGACAATGAATATTTCCCTTGACGCATGTACGCTTGCTACGTAACGAACTAAATGCGCGATTAAAGCCGAGTTAATTTAATACATTGACTAACACGACGACTAATTAACTCCACTACGTACGCATGTACCATGCAACAGGTCCTACGGATCTGAGAACGATAGTAATCGCGAGATTAACGAATCGTGGCCCGCTCGAATTGAAGATCCGAGCTAATCAGCGTCGTTAATCTTTGAGCGTCTCGCGGAAATTTCAGTCAAGAGCGTCTCGGGTCTCTTCTTTCCCGTATCACTCTCTCGCCTTTCGTTTTATAACCCACTTGATTCTGTTGTGCGAATCAGAGTTCCGTAACCCAGACCAAACCCGTTCAATATTTTACAATAAATGATGAAGGAGATATTTTAATTCAGTACTTTGATATTTTTCCACTTTCGCGTGGCTTGGAGTCTTGAACATGTTTTAACAATTCTAAAAGTTTTAAATAGAATTTGAAGAGATAACGGAACTATAAACGTTTCATCGCGCAAGTGTCAAGAATTATGCGCATATAAGAACTTGATAAAACAGTTCCAGTTACAATTAATCGCTAGTCGCATTGGATCAGGCGTTTTAGACAGCATTTGTAAGATCTGCGACTAAGCAGGAGTTAGTCGACAATGTTCACGAGGGGAATTGTAAGGACTCGTGATACCACATTTACTCGGGGACTGATCTTCCTGACTCCTTACTTTACGTTAAAGTCGGCGAAGTCGTCATTGTTGCTCAAAAGAAGCAAATAGAAAATACACCGAAGAAATCGATGAATCGAAGTTCCAAAATGCAAAAAAGTATCACAAAGTCGATGAAAACTCTATGTACGAGGATCTCTCTCGGGACAGTTTACTAGAAAGATTTTTCGCTGCAAAATTTATTAATTTGAATTTTCTGACAGAAAAAGTGAAGGGAGATAGATACACAATATCTTTACTTTATTGTGTATACCACAAAGTGTATACCACAAGCTATATGTCTATTAATTTCCATTTCTTGTTAAAATATGTCACGCAAGGTGTACGTTAGGTCTACAAGTTTCCATTCTAGTCCAATTATTCCTTCACAAGAAAAGGAAACTATAAAAAAAACCCTCCAGTTTCAATCCGAAATATCAAAGTATCCTAAGAGAGAGTGTGACAGACTAACATGATTAGTAGAGCTAGATAGAGAAAGAGTAGAAATTCGAGGGCGATGTGAGTTCTTCTCGTAGAGTGGATCGAGGAGAATTTTGATGGCCAACGGCGTGAGGATGCCAATCAAGAGCCGTCATTCAGCCTTAATTAACAAGCCGGGAACTCCGAGCCTACGATAAGGCCTCGGGCCACGGGGTTTGTTCTGGTAATGACATTGCAGCGTAATTATCTGATCGGTTCACTGCGCGCCTCGTTCTCCATGGGATTTTCAATAAATACCGACCGGTCCATCCTGTTAGCGTTTGCCTATACATCGGGGCACCGTGACAGGAACATTCGCCCGGCAGATGTACGTCAAATCGAATTTCCCGTGCCATTTCTAGGACACTATCGCATTAATTTACCGAACAGAGTTCGACCATAACAAACACGTTCAGGTAAGAGTTCGTTTACTCTGCGCACGGCAGAGTTTTGGTACTCGCGCGACACTAATAGACGCTCTAGAAGGCATTCGAGGCACCTAATAGAGCTCACAGACCTAACGAGTTTCCGTGCAATAATTTACACAACTGTCATCGAAACGATTATTCGAACGATTATTGTGAAACGTGATTGTTGTACGAGTATGATTGAAATATAAACGAGATTTCTCTTTAACGAATTTTGTTCTTTTTACGTACACATTTAAAGTCACTAAACTGCTTACGATTATTAAAAATATTATCCTCTAATGCTTCCTCGCCTAGAATACTCTTTAGAAAATATTCAACGCCAGTTCTTGCGTTTTGCTGCGTACAAATTAAATTATTTCGAAATACATGTCGTGTATTCGACTCGATTTTTATAACTTTAAATTTATTTACACCCGAACAACGGAGAGTTGCAGCCGCCTTAAGTTTGAACCTCGATTTTCTGCTACCTATGCATTTTCTGTGTGCTATTACGAAAAGGTATTTGCCCGTATAATAATAATTACCGACTTATTCTGTTTGTTAGAGCTTGTTTATTAGATTTATATTTTTTGAGAATGAAATTACTTTTTTTAATTGTTTTTCAGTGTGCCTTCACGGTCGAATTTGATTGGAAAATTATCTTCTGTATTTCATATATCTGACATTTAATTAACATGTATACCAATATTTTTACAAACTAACAAATGGCTATTTTTAGTAAAGTCTGTTAATTTCGGTTTATTTTTCCTAGCAAATTGGTAAATTTTTAGCGCCAGTGTCATAAAAACTCTTTCATCTCTGTATCCTTCTTAAATTTTTCTTCCCTTAATGATGTTTCGAGTGATTCAAATAAATGGTAAACACTTGATGGTCAAGTTATACTGATGCATGATTGACAAGCTTAAATTTTACATTTCATCTCGTTTTTCACAAAATAATTTACGCCATTTGAATACTTGGGAATTCAATAACGTCTCGCTAACAAACTGTCCTAGCAATGTCAGCAAACTTTCGGTCAATTTAACGTCTTCCTTACACAGAAAGGTAATAATGATGCATTGCGCAGTCGCAATTGGTACTTGTTGCTGGCTTATGGAGATAAATGATAAACGAAAGTCCAGGGGCATGTATGCCAGTACCAAACAATGTTAGACATGCCATATAAACAGTTAGTGTTGCTACAACAACGTGCCCCGATATGTACACCTTTGTTAAAGTCACGGGTTGTTGCCTCGAACAAAGGGTTTCCTGTGTGACGTCTCTGCAGAGTCCTGCTTGCATCAATCTTTTAAGCATTCCATAATAAGGTAAAACCATCCATTGCTCTGAACATATTCCTACCTTAATGCATATTCAACCATCGAAACGGTAGTGTACATAAGTAATACCTCCTCATTATCTTCGTGTACTTTCATTACAGAATATTTTAAAATTGTTAATTTTAAATACGAAGTATGAATTTAAAGTCTAAGTATGTATCGATATTGGTAAATTAGAATCGGTTCCTTCTTTTCTAGATTGATTGAATTGCTGCAAACCAAAGAGAAGCATATGAGGATACATAATAGGTTGCTCAATAAGTTTCGTCGTTCGATAAGAAATAGAGCTATTAGGTTCGTCGTTTTATTTTTCTAAAGATGGTACTACCGTTTGATGAACATGTGTGAAGTTTCGTGTAGATCTGTCGACTTATTCGTATATTTACAGTTGGTCAAAGTTGAAGTGTCATAGTATTTTTTTACAATGGAAAAAACGAGAAAACTTATTGAACAACCTAGTAGATAGGTACATTTACCGAATGTACGATATAAAACCTATACTTAAGTAAACTCGAGAACACTGACACGTCGAAATAATGAAATCACGTATAGGTGACAGCGACCATCAATGTGATCATAGAAATGTTGATAAATTTTTAGTAACGTGATTTCTGTAAAAGAATATTAAATACCTAATAAAACGTTCCATTTTTAAAATATTACCGTAAAAACAGTACAAGTATGAATAATAAATGTATATGTACTGCAAACGAACAGGTATCGTATCACAGGTCGTTATTTTAAATAATTCCTTGAAACTTTGAATATTGAAAATATTAATAAGAGCGATAGAATTCGCAAAGCTAAAATTTAATTGAAATATACTTCAAAGTTAAAAAAATCAAGATAATATTGGTGAATTGATAAAATCAATAATTTACGATCATAATTCGATTAAATATACTCATGGATATTATTAAACATTTAGACCTTGAATTTTTGTTTCCTTCTCTAAATAACATTAATCTAAATAAAGAATAGAGACAAGTACATTAACATATGACAAGCAAGATGGTTATAAAGATTAGAAAATAATAATATATCCTGAGAAGTACGACATGCTTTTTCAGAGAAACGTCGTAAATTAATATCATATTCCTGAATAATAAATTAATATAACATGTACAATGACATAAATGTAGACCGTTTTCTAACAAATAATCGTAAATAGAAATTGAAAATTGTCGGATCGAGTAACAGAAAAATACAATGAATCGAAGACGCAACAATACAAATGAATTTGTGGGAATGAAAATCGCCATCGAATCAGTTCACTGAACAAAATGAGAAAATTACAGAAAAAGTGAGAACGACGTGTATTAAAATAAATACAGACAGGGCTGAACGGTATAATCGCGCTTTATCGTATGTTCCAAACGCTCGGAGTGCACATCCGTAGCCTCCATTTATTCATGCAATTGGTGACAGAGGAAAAATTAAAGCGGGGACAGGATAGGTGACATAGAGTGAGTTTAAAAAAGGAGTAAAATACTCGGAAGTGCCAGGTGTAAAAATCCGATGAAATTGATCTCCTTGAACGAGATTTCAACCGTAACATTTACTCAATTTCAAGGTAAGATAAAACTATACGAACCGTATCCATGATAAAACGTGACAATAGATAACAATCTGAACGCCTATGGGAAGCAGAAACGGCACGCGACATTTCAATTTTTTAAATTATATCAAGAACTTCGTGCAAGTATCAATTATCACCCCATTTTAACTGTTTTATTGCCGTTAGCTTATAATTGTATACACGATACACTATAATTTGTTACGTATTGTATACGACGATCTAAAAGAACAAAGAATTTAAAATCGTATACTAAGGACAAATATAATTGTACACTAGTGAAATAAAATAGATATATGTATCAATTCTGAGAGAATAATTAAAAATTTTCTATTGAACTATATCTAATTAAAGATAAACGATTACTTGGAAAGGTGTGAAAATTATCAGACCAAGTTATAACATTATAAAGAACGAAAGATTCTTTTTGAATAATGCGTTATTTAAACTTTCTTTGACAAGTTTTCTCTTCAAGAAAACATTCTATTAATTCTTTTAATTCCGGATCAAACGTCAATATTACAAGTCTCGTGGTTCCGATTACGGGCCATATATTGAGCACCAGTTGATTTCTAATTGGAGATAACGGCTAAGACCTAAACAAATTCGACAGTAAAGAAGCTAAAGAAAGAGATCAGTTACATTCGTGTATCATTTCTCACCATTACGCTACACTATTAATTAGTCATGATTTTTACAGTCTGCGCTACAAAGTAAACGTCCAATATTATTCGTAATTTTGTACCTCTTTTAATTCGATAAATAAAATTTAATCGAAAACCCTTACACCATGTATAAAAGGAGGAAAGATGCGAACAATAAGTTATTCGTGTGCGTGCAAGAATAATGAATACTGTATTGAAATGTCAGACAGTGATAACTCTAAAGATAGCGATCTAATTTTACTAGTAAGAAAGGGTATGAAACGATTGATTACAGAAGATGACGATAGCGGAAAGAAAATGAATAACGGACCAACCGTTTCGAAATATTCGGAAACTCCTGGCACAAAAGCCTGTTTTTGAATAAGTTAGATGACCATAGTACCACACCATACTAACACAGTATCGAATATTTCTTCCAAACATACCTCGATTTCTATTATATTAATTTATAGTAGAGATAGATTATCACCTTGTTATACGGTACGCTACAAAATGTCGGACGACTTTACAACCTACTACCCGAAACGACGCTCAATAATTTTTGGATATAATAAAGAAATGGGCGGAATTGATCGTCAAGATTAAATGTTAGTTTATTTTTTTCATCATCAAATACTTCTCGAGAGGATATCGTAAATTTTTTTTTACCTGACGCTGCTACACCTTTGGATACTATTCAATACGTATATTTTACGCAAAACAGTACGTCGTAAACAAAGGAAGGCATACATCAATTATAGGATAAATATGGCAGAATATATCAATTGTTGGGACTTTGCGGCTCCCTTTATACGAACAAGGACAGCGAACCATCGGCAGGCATCGAACCACTGCAGGACACATCAAGGAGCACGCATCGGGCGACCAGGCTATCGGGAGATAGCGCCGCGAGGAGCGGCTAGCTACGAGACGATCGGCAGACATCAAACCACCGCGGGACACATCAAGGAGTACGCATCGGGCGACCAGGCTATCGGGAGGTAGCACCGCGAGGATCGGCATGCGTTACAAGCAGGAACGATTCCCGGAATGCTCTCTATAGGACACCGCTGCCTAAACAACACGGCGCGACGGTCAAGAGCTAAGGAGATGGCCTTCCCCGAATTCGAGTGGACAACGGCTGACGCAACGCAGTTGCAATCCACGGGGACTAGCCGTTGGATTTTGCACGGCACCACTAAGCACGCGACACCAAGCACGCATGGAGGGGGAAGGACGACTTTACCTCCAGGATGCGTCCACAAGATTTCGACAGTCTTTTACAACCGACCTGAAGGAACAGGTCAACTAATCGTAACGCGGGTGAACTCCCTACCTAACGATCACGATCACATCAAATATTCCACCGTCGCTTTCTTATACTTGTATCTACTGTATTAATTATAAATATTATATTATTTTAAACTACAATTTGTAACTTCAACACAGTATCTCTACCGACCATTACAAAGGTCGGCGTGAGGCACAAACATAAATATTGCCAAGGTATGGCAATTACCCGACTATGAAAGACGCGGGAAACCATTGCAGGACAAAATACTATTTAGTCTTTAGTTTAATCACATTTCTCAAAACACATTGATTCGGTAACAGTAAACGGAAACCCAACAAGGTAGTTTAAAGTTTGCGTAAAACTTTAAGTAAAAGTACAAAACAAAATGACGTACGAATATACAAAATGTCGAATAGCTTTATATGTATCACCCTCTTTTCAAAAATATCATACCATGTAGAACTACTCATTTTTAGAATTATAAGTATTTTTCTATTTTTTCGTATAATTAAATTTGTTTGGAAGGGTATGAATGTGTTATTTATTTTGAGGCATCGTAATTAAATATACGTAATTAATATACTTATTTATAAAAAGTATTTATTTTATATTAAAGTATTATTTGTTTTCATATATATTACGAAATATGTATTCTTACTGGTTTTATATTTTTCATAAAAAAGGAAAAACGAATTAAGTTACTGTTTATTAGTTTTCTATTCGGCATGAAGCAAACGAGTGTATGACTGCTTCACAAATAATCACAAGATGTTACTGTAAACCGTTTCACGAGCGTCTTTTCTCACCACTTCGGCCAAAATTTTGCCAAGCTAATTTGCACTAGAAAAGCTTAAGACTAATTTTTCTAGGCAGTAAGTTGCCTATTTAACCTTCTCAATAACCGCAATTTCTTTTCTCTTTGATTAAAATTAAGATGGAGGTGTCCATTACAATTAAAAAATATGTTTCAAGTACAGCAAATATCATCTAAATTTGCCACAACGAAAGGAAATAAATAATAATGACAAAAAAGCTGTGAATGAATGCCTCTAAAGCCTAATATGTTTAAATAACGTTTAATAGTAATTGAAATTTCGAATTAATTGAATTAAGAATTATGCAATAAACGAGAACGGTCTCTCAAAATCTTGTGGTATCCACTTTTGGATACCAGGTAAATCCATAGTTTTTTTATACAATTTTCAAACCTGTGCTGCATTTCTAAAATAACACAACTTTAGTAATACGTATATAAGAATCCTAAAACCATTTGTTTGCCATTTGTGTATTTGTCTCGCACGGAATTGATAGCCTATCATTGCAGCCGTTCAACGTCCAAATTTGCGTTTCGGTTTTGGGGAATTTCAAAACATTCGAAATGTTGACCCATTTGACACGATTGATTTTAAAACGAGCACGCGTACACATTTCTCAAATAGTTACCATCAATTAACGGTTGCTGGCTTCGTTTGAATAATTATGGAATCGACATCGATCATCCAAGAGGTGCACTCGCTCTCTGACGTCAATTGGTATGAAATCCATTAAGTGGAATACACTCTATGTATATTTCATATTCTTAGTTACACCATTTTAACGATGAATAATTGAAATAAACAAATATTATGACTAAGTAAATCAAAATTATTATGTGGTTTATTTCATAACTAATTTTGCAACAACTCGAGACAGCTTAACAACTTGAGAAGCAATGCCTACTATACACGAACACAGTGTTAAAATTTATGTTATGTATATTAATTTCACATTAACATCATAGTTGTAATAATTTATATCTGTGGTACAGTCTTTAAAAGTTTTACTACTTTCCCGTTTTACCAACTGTATTATTTTTTTAAACTACTTTTATATGAAATCTCTTAAAAGTTGTATCGTTGCAGTAGTTTCGACCGATCATTACGATTTCTCTTTGATCTTTTTTTTTTCTACATTTTCAACACTAGACAAGAGTAAAACTTCGTTCGACATTAATTTTAATACTCCTCAACCAATTGAGATTGCACAATTATGAAGGTTTGCACATACTCAAGTTTCTATTGATCACTTTGACGTAGAATAGAGCATCATTGAATTGCATCAGCGTGTGCCATAATTTTTATTAAAATGAATAGTCATTGTAAATATAGCCAACAATTTAATAGACTTGCGCAATATTTTCAATCAAATCATCTACACAACTCATTGGTTTATGCATTTGTCAAGGCTTTATATGAACACTTGTATGTACGGTAATTTTAATTTTGATGCGTATTATTACCCTCATTGCACTACTACCGACTAGACTTGGTTTTCCATATTACGACTACCCGTATATATCTGTCGCGTTTCACTGGCACGGCGTGATAACCAAACCACTCCACAACCCTAGAGAAATGAAAAGTGAGCAAACCTATCTGAATGCGCAACGAGTAATTAAACGTCACTCGCATGCCTACTACCGGTACGCAGTTGTTTTCATTGCTTTCACTCTTTATCAATCTTGGTTTAGTTCGTTTATCTGGTTCTTTGACTGCGTGAAATTCTGACGAATTATCAAACTGTGACATTACAAAAATATTTTCACTACTCACGTCATAAAATATAAAACTTATAAAGCTTCGTTAAAATCTATTGAACTATTCGCATAAATAAATGCAATCGTATTCAAATACATACAGACGTATAATAGCACATTAAAAGAAAAACTTTGTTTTTAATAGTCAATTTTTCCAAATTTTTGTCGATTACAATTTCTTCATTAATTGAGGAAATGTTAACTGCAATCTTATTGAGAAAATTTATTGGTGAAAATTAAAGCACAGTTTAATAAGCAAATGAGAACGAATCTTACGTTTTCACAAATTATAAACAATTTATAATTTTGTAAAGAAGAGCATTGTATATCTTTAAAGCAACTTGTTTTCGAATATGTATTTACTGAGACCTTTTAGTTCATTCGATGACTTTTATTCACCAGTTAACTTTAAACTTATTACTCTAAAATAGCCTTATAATTATTTCTGTAATTTATTAATGAGAACAATCGTGAATGCGATTAATCAGTAATCATAAATAACATTGTAATCTGTAACCATACCTCAGTAATCATTCAATAAAAGCTTATCTCAGCTTTTACTAACTTCTTCATTAACTGATTGATTTAGTCATCATCAAAAGTGTAGTCGTTTCGTGATTAATAATTAACGAGATAATCAGATCTGATAATTAAATTCGTTTTCACTGTTTGTGTTATTAATTAATTTTAATTATTAATTATTCAATAATCAAAACAATTAATCACCGACTTGATAAAACTTAATGGCAATCGTTAATCATTAATAAAATTGCAATTTGCTCAATAGTGTTTTATAGTTTTTTGTCCAGCACTTTGTATGCAAATTATCTTAGCACTTGAAAATCTTAAAAGGATATTTAATACTTGGATGAGAAATACCTATAAAACGTAACACAATATTTCCAGAACACATATTAAAACTTTTAATTAGAGCAGTACTTTTCATTAAGTAAGTTTCTTAAACTTTAGTCAAAAAGGATTAATACATAAGCTTTGATACTGCAACGATCGTTCCATTAAATGCAATTACTTTACTCGAAAGTGTTATTCTTCCCTGATTCGACTCATATTTTGTGAAATATTTTTACTTGTAAAATGATACAATTAACTTCTATTAAATAATTATGTACTCACTTCTGTGTCCTTTGTCTAAAGCTAGATCTCTTCTGAGTTTTATTCTCCTTTTCGCATTAACCCATGGTGCTGGAACAAAAAATTAAGAAAATTGTAAATATTTGTTTTTCATTTTGTTCACATTCTTTTCAAATAATACATTGGCATCTTTGAAGATTATTGTATGACTTGGAATGTTATTTTACTCGCATGTATTGTTACTGTGTATAGAATAAATCATCTATGTAACTTAATTTGTTATTCCAATAAACAAACCTTTCGCAAAAAAGTTGTTTAAAATCAGCGAAGGCATGTAATTCCAACAAAAAGTGATTTATAAAATGTTCTATTCACTGTTACTCACACTGCCTCGCTGATACAACATCGTTAAACATCTTTGATGTTGCTGAATTTTTGTTATAAACTGTCTCTTCAAAAATTGTTAAATAGAACAAAATTCTTTCATGTCATCTTAGGGTTGATTAAAACCTTTTATGTAATATGTGTGGAGTGCTATATATGCTATAACTAAAGTATTTTCTATACATTTTGAGTCTATTAAAAACAAGTAACATTCGCTTGAAATAATTATTATTCTTTTGTATAGTTTAGATAATACTATAAAAAACATTCAAGGAATATTCCATCCTTCGTTAGCAGAACTTCAGGATAGGAATAAACATGTGGAAAACATGTTGCAAACTAGAAATTACTATGTTCAATATTAAAACTAATGTACAAATATTTATCATTAATTCTGTACTGACATTATTGTTACAGTCAGTTATTAATGTACAGGCAAAACAAATCCTCTTTTTCATTATTTTTATTATACAGTTTTGACATATTTCATTAAGTGTGTGAAATTTAAAAAGTTACTTCGACTAAATCTTCCTTAATGGAAAAAGCGTACGTTGACAATGCAAAAATTTAAATACCATTTTGCTTATAAAAGTAAAGAGGATGTCACTTCCACTCTTGGAAAAAAATAGTACCATGAAAAATAAGTTATACAGAGTGGATCGATAATAATTACTACCTAAAATATCTGTGAAATGAAGAAAGTGAGAAAAAAAAAAACTTTCCAATGACACTTGCAGAGTACTAAAGAGACCATTAAGGAATAAATGGTTAAGAATAAAAAATGAGTAAAATATTATTATGACTGATTATTAATCAACGCACATTAACAAATTTAACATTGCTAATGTAGCACTTGAATTAAAACTTTGTTTAACGAATACTTTAATAATAGTTAATTTTAGATCTGTAACTTGTAACACATTTTTACTCAGCATTCAGACCTATCCTGAGCTTCGAAATGAATTATTAAATGTATCATTGAGAAAATTGAAAGTAACCACAACGTTCCATATATTCACCATTACATCGTGCAAAATTATTCTTTGAATAATTTTCTTGTAGAAGAAACACTTTATGAATACTTCAAGGCTGTCAAATTAGACACATCGTTCCGTACATTTTATAAATTTCAACTAGTTTCATTTTCAATTTGAATTTAATTTCAATTTCAAACTAAAGAAAAGTAAAGCAGAAGCGTGTATCAAAATTACGTTACAAATTATAAACAGCCCATTTACAGTGAAAAGCCAATATTCGCGTTATTATTATAAACATGCAAAATATTCAAGAAAGGGTAGAATTTGCAGTACAATGAAAAAGGGACGATTCTCTGCACAAAAGTAAATCGAAAACGTGAAATGAAATTTGTTTAAACGAGGCTTTGTTTCCGTGAAAATCAAATTTGTATATTCATGAGGTGCATGTGCAACTGACTACGAATTGATTAACGTCATAGTCACACTGTTTATAAGCACAGATATTAGTAGAAATAATGAACAATTGTCAAACGCTTAGTCAAGTTGTATTCGATCGCACGTCTATCCTCCGAATGTTCAAAATCGATTTTATCGAAAACAAAACCTTGTATAGACGAAATTTATTATACAATCTTGATTTATTTTGACACGGAGAATTGTCCTATTTCCAGTTACATTATGAATTCCGCCCCATCCTGCTCATACAGCACACGCATCTAATATCCATAAAACCAAGTTTTCACCTGCCACATTTGTAAAATATATAGGTGATATAAAGGAATTGGTCATTTCTAAAGGACTATTATTGCCAGAGCGAAGTAAACGACTTTTGAGGCTATGAAGAAGTTTTCCCTTTAATATCAGTGCCGCTGGATGATAACAAAAGGGGAATGTTTGAAGGGTGGAAAAAGATTGAGCCGGTTTTCTTTTTTACAATGCAGACGCGTGACTTTCGCTCGATGTAGCGTGAAGACGATTTCGTTTATACCCTCAATTCCACTCCTGATCGATGCTCATTCTTGCAGAAAGGGAAATGGCGTCTCCTAGTCTCTTTGCTAGTCCTCGATTTTTCACAAAACTGCAATATATATAAAAAAAACTATCGGAAGAAGGAGCCATCTATTCCACAGTGTAGAATATCGGTAATCCATTGACGTAAAAATTGATTAGAAATTATTATACTCTTAACTATTCTCCGTTCTTTAAACGCGTAACGTTTCTCTGTTTCTCATATACTTATCCAACAAAACAACAGGTTACCGTTACAGAATTAACAGCTATTGAACTGTCTTAAGGTAACTGGAATAAACACGTTGCTATCTTTATTTTTAAATTAAAATCGGAGTCTTTCAGACGATATACCAGAAAAGCTTCTCGTGTCATTTTTATGATAATCTTTTTAGGTATCTACCTTGTGAACTGATCAAATTTCATATCCCGCTAGATCCGCCTGAAATTGCGTCGAAAGATCAGGTTTACTTTCTGAGAGCCACTTTTTTCACTCTCAAGTTTACCTTTACGGATAAATCCCATCACGTATAGATTTTTGTTCTATCGAGAAACACAACCCTGGAAGAATTTTTGCGAGTCAGAAAATGGTGTCTGTTCCTCTCGAAACTTATAAAATTCATCGTGTTAGCGATAACAGATCATTTTGCTGGATAATAATATTAACGCGTCTTTAATACACACAAGTATTCAATAATCACAAAACGAAGTACAATGAAATCGAAACAAAAGGAAGTAATAAATATTATAGAGAGCATTTGTAATAAATAAAAAGCATTTGCTAACACCGTACCGCTTACTACTATATTTACTTGGGAAGTCGAGGATACGATCCTAAATTGCGCTCTAATGGAAATGAAAAATATTGCTATTAAAGTTATGTTGGAAGTTTTTCCCTAATATAGCGTGAAGAAAAATATCTTATGTAAAAGAATATTTTACATCGTATTGTGACAAAGCATTGTATATATCATCTGTAATTCTTCGTTGCGAGATATCACAACTATTGATATTTCACGTTTCTACGAGCTTCTATACTTTTACAGTTTGAATTTCTTTCCTACATTTGCTTCGTAAATTCTTCAAACTATGTAAGCTGAAAAAGAGTGTAATCCGGGATTCGTCGCAATTAAACGGTTTCCGTGAATAGCTTTTTCAAACCTGGCAAACCCGATTCCCGTTACATGAAACAAGCTTAACAAGTTATTCTCCGCTTTTCACAGCGTATTAACGGACGAGGACGTCATTACAGAGTTTACTCTTCGAAGTACTGGAATCTTTACATTATTAATACTTTAATATTTGTCGACGAAATAAAATAACCCAATTAAAAGAATTTAATTACCAGTGCGACAGAATATCTTTGTTTCTTGTGAGATACTATTAATATATTTGTTATTAAGAGCCGTTTTCAGATATTAAAAAAGAAAAGAAAAAGTATTTAATGAAACAAATCTATTAATATATATACATATACATATATTGGTGCAAGGAGAAAAATTGGAAATATTGTCTCAGTAATATTGAGTCGTTTGCATAAACGAAAGTTTCTCAACATTAGAAACACGATATTATCGAACCAATAATATTTATTGTGTATATCACGTACAATTATGTCAACAAGTCGTCGTTTGATATTATTAGAACAAAAGAAAAAAATATTTATGTGAATAAGTGATTTACTCACCTCATGAACACATGAGGTAATTCTTGTATATATATACATATATATAGTATATATAGTATATTCTTGATATATTGTACAATATTGCTCACCCATGTCTTAATATATTGACAGGGCTTCAACAGAATCAAACAGTATTTGACTGTTCCAATATTTTTGAATTTAATATTTATTCCATCAAGCTACGATATAATGTCTAGACGGCCAATGTTATTGTAATTTTTATGTTTTCTTCAAGTTGAAATGTGGTCCACTTCAGAACATTATGTGATAAAATAACGTATCTCAAAAGTGCATACGAATGAAATATATACAGGGTGTGTCGCCACAGTTTTTCAGGTATTTTCGATGAGCAAAGAAGAAAGTGTTTCGAACAAAGGTTAGTTACGAAACAATTTTCTGTTTTCGTTCAAAAGTCAATGTCCCCTTGATTCTTTTGAACAGCACGATGTATTTTTGACTTTACAGTGTTATAGCCTGCTATACTATGACCTTAAAATAAACGACTTTAAATTTATAAATTCAATCAAGAAAAACGTTATCGTGGAAAGTTATTTTATACGAAAGTAATCACAAAATATTAAACAACTTTCTGCAATTCGAACACTTAAGTTGATTTTTGTACGCTATTTGTGACCCTTTGGTAAGGAGGTCTCTACATTGAGCGTGTAATTTTGTCCAAATAAAATAATTTTCCATGTTTAGCGTTTTCTTTGATCGAGCCCCAATTTATACATTCGAGGTCATTTTATAGTCATAGTATAGTAGCTTGTTAAACCTATCTTAACATCAACTACAACACTACAAAGTAGAAAAAAATACGTTATACTGTTTAAAAAAGTCAAGGTAATCTTCATGAAAATTATTTTTAATGTCGAGTGACATTTTGTGAGATCAAATACACAAACACAAATTAATGAAAATTTTCTGTTTCAATTTCCTGACCAGCGAAGTCACCTGAATTAACATTGCCAAATTATTGTTTATTTATATCTTATAGAGTTATCTTTAAAAAAGGGTATATCACGATTCACCTACTCCAGAAAATATGAAAAAGCGAATCACAACTGTCTCCCGAAGTATCAGAAGAGAAACTTTATTTTATTTATACATTAATCATTTATTAAATGCATTAATAAGTGTTTGAAAGTTAAATGTCCCCATTTTAAGCATTTATGTTATGTACACGTTCCTGTACCAAAAAATTAAATGTAAAAATTTAATATAATACTGTAACAATTTTGTAGATGTTTGGACAAAAGTTATACATATGTTTACGTAAAATATGATTCTGAAAAAATAAATATTTTGTCTATGACAAAAAAAAAACAGGTTGAACTCGAAATAACCTTGAAAACGCCCAGACATTAAAACACTAATAATGCCTACGATATTTTTTATTGTGTCGACCAAAATGGCACACCCTGTATTTTATTCAAATATAATACAATACGTTTGAAAATAGAAAGTGTCAATCTTTGGTGCACAAATCAACCATGTCAAATTGATCATTTTTTGTAGTCGAGGTCAAAGATTTTTGTGAAATAGTAATACATTGTGGACTATGTAAAATTACGAGGGATACATGTAATCATTTTGCTGGTTTCGAATTTGTTTAAAAAATACAGCAATTTGTATCTCTAAAACGAATAATACATTGGTTAAAGATCTTAACAAAAACATTCCCTGATTCTTTGAAACTTCCTCCACAGAGTAAGTAATTTCTAAAGTGGCTATTTTATAATTCACATCTCAGGTAATTGGCTTACGAACTCGACAAGTACGATCGTAATAATAAAATATTTACATATTTTCCAAATACTCTACGATTTCGGAAGAACAAGTAAGAATAGATTTTCTCGTTTCTATCCGATTCTAAGCGAAAATTATCTTTTAACTGCGTCATTACTTCATTGGTGTCTTTCGCGATATTACTTGACGTAATTTATCTATTTACCAAACTTCTTTTCGGTATATTATGTATGCGATATTTCTCCAATTGTTTATTTCATAACAATTATGTTAATACTCTTCACCGATAACTATCGAGATGATCTTCGTTCAGGTGATGCAGTTTCTTCAGTCTGTTCCATTCTTTATTCACGATGTAATGTTACATACCAACCATCGCAGATATAAACACCGTTCGTAAGAACAAAAAGCTTTCCTATACCTGAGAATAATTCTCTTGATTACAGAGATAGCTGCACATGTGTTTCACCATATTAGAAAATGCAGACAGAGATTTACAGGAAACAGATATAAAGCCAAATAAAGCTATATAAACATTATATAAAGATTTCCAAAATACTGATATACTAAAAATTTTGGTGCACAAATCCAATACAATTCCGACAATCACTCGGTTTATTACTTCTTTACTGAAAATTTTAAATGGGTGAAAGGATAGTGAAAGGAAGACAAAATATGTTGATTTTAGATAGCCGTTTGTAAGACAGCCCAACACTCTAGAACGTGTTCTTATACGTCAGCAATCCTTAAACTACGTTATCTCACGACAACTTACTGGCGTAGAGTCGAGCGAAAAATTAGTTACCTGATTCCTGTTATTACTATTTATTTTAAGAGATGTTCGTACTGCATATCGTAGCGTAACCGTCTAATTCGCCGACGCGGATGATCAAAAAAAAACGTCGATTATACCCAATTATACAATTGGCTAAAAGTTGGTACATAAATTCCTTAAATTCTATTGGTTGTGTTCCGATATTTTCGATGAGCTGTGATTTATTAATTTTATCGTGGAAAAATTAAAGAAAACACCGATATCATCGATAAAGTGTCCATAAGATTTTTTTTTCTTTGAATTGTCGGGATCCGTGCCTCATCACCCAAGTGGTGTTGAGTTTATGATCATCCAGTCGACTCAAGTTTCACGAGTCGAGCTGGCAACCAAATATTTTATGGCTAATGGAACCGCTACAAGCTACCTGGGCTTGCACGCAACAGGATGTATTTGCATTAAATTGTTTTATTATACGAAGCAGGCAATTCTAGATATTTACCCTTTGCTTGAACTAATATAAGCTACGAGACCCGCCGATTTCAATTTCAATCTCGACCTCGTTGAAACAATGTAACGTGAAAACTGACCGTAGGCAATCGAGATCGCGGGTCAGTTACCTGAAATGGGCCACGCCATGACCTTTAACAGTCCACTGAGATATTAATTATGAAATTTCCACTCTAGAATTCACTTAGTTTGTAGCGTAAGCTCTGAACAGTCAGGGAATTCTTTTCGAAATACTTTACTAATGCATTTCGACTTGATGTTTGCAAAAACGAAAATGAAAAAGAAGAATTCGATACAGTGGAGTTTTGTAAATAAAAATTTATTTGTGCAGTCTGATTTCACGAAAATAGACAAATATCGCAAACTTCGAACTTCTATATATTTAAACAAATTAGAAACTTGTAAAATAACGACAATGATCTCTCATAATTTCACACGAACTAAAAAATATATCAATTTCATCGAAATCCCTGATTTCGGCTATAAAAACTGATTGATTTGACGTGAAATGATACACATAGAAATCGTAAAAGTTTGTAAAAATGATATTCAAATAATTAAATGAGAAATGTTGAATTTTCTATCCTTTACATAAACTAAATACACTTCCAACATACCTATCTTCTTTACAATATGACTGAATTTAACTATTTTTTAGAATAATCGAAAATTTAATAAAAATTGTTTCTCATTGTATCTCTTATTGCAATACTACAAAGTGTAAGAAAATTCGAATATAAGATTGTTGGTCCCATTTGCATAATACCATTGTTTTAAATAACAATCCTCAATAAGATTTGTAGAATAATATATCAGTAACTCGAGTTATGCTAATCATCTGTGTAACAACAAGTGAATATTTTAAATATTCCTCAAAGTTCTTAGACATTGTTGAACAAAATTATTATTATCAAATAAAATACCTAAAGTATGGAAGACAATGGAACTTGGATAAAAATAATTTCCGTTTCGTCGAATAATTGGAAGATTTTAATGAAAGAATTTGTAGAATTCTTAGCGATTTTAATAAAGGATACTCACTCATAATATCATTATCTGCATGGTGAATCACAATTTTGATGCTCTCCCCATCTACGAGGCTTCCTTGACGAGCCAGTTCACGATCTTCGGCTGCGACCCTGTTTACGACTGGAGTTACCTTTGCTCTTGGAGATGCGGCTGTCAACGCCTTTATAGCTTTTATATCTGGTCTGAAAGCACAATATCAATGATTAAGTTTTTCGATGAGACAGGGTAGACGTATAAAATAAAATCAGATATTACACTCCTTGTATAAATTGTATTTGTCCAAAAAATCACCAAACGCAGATGATTGATAAAAGAATTTTGTTACTTCAACATTTATTTTACAGGTATGTTATATACTCGAGTAGGTATCTATTTTGACGGATACAAAACATTTGATTTATAGATATACATATTTTAATACAGAGATCTCTAATACTCAGCAAAATTTTTTTTCAACGTTTCGGCTTATATTGGAGGATCTCTTCAAGAAAGAAAGGATGAAATTACAAATCTCATTGCTCTTTGTATCAACAAATTTTTATATCAATATGTCAAATATTGATTGATCGAAGAGCGAATAAATTATTTTCTATACAATTTTATATTTTGTTTCGTTATCGATTATTGTTAGATATTCTTCTGTTTTCCACTGAAGATGACACAAAAATTGAGGTTGAAAGAGTTCTGTAATGAACAAATTTAGAATAAAGAGACTGCTTGAATCAACTGCAGTAAAAATTAATTTCTTCATTCTAAAAGGAATGCATCCCACTTAATTTTAATAATCCTTTCAAATTTATAAATAGGGCGAATTTTTACAACATTATGTCGTAAATTAATCACGTCTGATAATTTTTGGCGAACTAAAATTAACATTGTTCTCGTATATTGAAACGGAACAGCAGGTTTCATTCATTTGAGTTGCATTTCAATACAATGATAGGTCGTAATTACAATTACACTAGTAGATTTCACGTTTCTCTTCAAAAATGCATTTACATTACCGTACTAAAAACAGTCCACTTTATTTAGGCGATCATTGTACTTTCTTTAATAACCCTTATTAATCTAATTCTTGACTTAAGTACATGAAACGATTGCCTAATGTAGAATGTTCTTGCCCTGATCGAGTACATCGAACGATTTAAGAAGATTCGTACTCGAAAAACGCTGAAGTCAGTAAATCACGGATTTTTGCAAGATTTCTCCTTGACCTGGAAGCTTCCAACAATCGATGAACAACAAACGATGGTACTTGAGCATTGTTACAAAGAGCATACACGAAGCTAAGACTCCGTTGTTGTTCCATGTGTTGGAAATTGAAGAAGGAAATGATAATTGCTTGCAAATCCGAATTAAAAAATATGCGAAAATTAAATATACATAAAAACTATTAGAAAGTGATCTAATTAAAAGTAGAATATACAACCGTATTAACAATAAATTGTAGAACCCTTGAACTATACGGTAGAACATCGATAGTTGCAGCCAAACGAGACTGAATATTTGTGCAAATATCAAGGTACATAAAAGTATCGAGGTAACTGATCCAATAATAAGAAGTCACACTTACAAAATTTCAATTGAAATTGCTGTTCAAATCGCCGGGTAAATAAAATTAAAATTTATTATTGTGCACCGTCTGAACAATACCAAATAAAAAATTCTAAAGCATAGCATATAAACTAGAAGTGTAGGGAGCACTTTGTCAAAATCTAGCTTTCAAATTATAATGCACTCTTGTATGTATAACGAATTTGCTTTGAAAATTAGAGAAACTTTACTATTTTCACACCTCAATTACAGTCTTGTCGTTCAATTTTCATTCTTAGCTTGATAAGACAGTTTCCATAGCTAAAAGATTATGAGATATCAGAATTTTCCGTTCCCATTCGAGCCTGCTTCGAAAGCAGGCCTAGAGTAAGGTGCCTTTTGTCCTACGTGCGAACGGACTGGCGTTCGGATAAACACTTAGGTGCTAGCCTGTCGTCGGGTTTTCCGAGGGCCTAAAGAACACGCAGAGAGGCGTGTCAAATTGTACCGTGACATGTAACAGGCGGAAAAAGAGCAGTTGCAAAGTCGCATGCGGAGAAGAGAGTTGTAAAGACGCGGGCAACGAACACGGTAACGTGCCGAGGGCACTAAGAGAATTAGTTTAGTTTTGTATGGGAATTCTTCGTTTATATAATTTATCTATTAATAAATAAGTTCACTTTTAGTATATAGAGAGAAACATATTTTAATACCACGTCTTAACATAACCAAATACTATCCCACAATTATAAAAAGTGAAGTTATTAAATATGAAACGTTAATTTTAGTCCATGTTGAAGAAAATTTATAACGATAATATGACGATTAATAACTTACATATTTATAAACATAAATATTCATTAGTTATACATATTTCGAAACAGCATTTGGAGTAATATTATACAAAGGCCAAATTGGTAAGAATCAAAAAGGAAACAAATTCTGTAGAAATTTATACTTGATTCCATTTCCAATCATTCTTTGTAACGAATTGAAATACAATTTGGCTCCAATAATTTATATCATTATTAAAACAAACGTATCGAAACTGTTAAAAGATGAAACTATTGCCTACTCAAGAAAGGCAAAACTACTCAATCAAATATAAATTTAAAAAAATTAACATATAATAATAATTAATTTGAAAATGTAGATTGTAAATAGATAATTATATGTAACTGTTTATTTGTTAATCTTGTATAGGACATATATTCAATGAAAAAAATGTAACTTACCACAACGATCGCTAATATTTTGAAGTTGATGCGACATTAAATATATAAGTTTTGAAAAAAATGTAAGTATTTTATTACAAGTACAAAATAAGACTATATTTGAATAAATTTATAAAATCTTAATTCAATAGAAAAGTACTTAATTCGATAGAAAAAAACCACGCTTATCATAATGTGTTCTCACTAACTAGCTTCATGCTTGATCTTCTCCTAATCAACGATCTGTTATGAATGACTTACTTTTGTCTCGACCATAAAACTTCCACTTGTTACTAAGCTACCACGCCTTTTACTAGTTAACACAATGCAACTAGATTCGCATACGAGTATTGAATTTTCATCCATCGAGGTTCTATAATACAATACTAAAATACTATCTATTAACACAAAATAGTTGTACAAAAAAATGTATGATTTCTAGAATCATGTTTAATAATTTGTTGATCCATATGCCGAATTTTACAACAATGCAAACTCCTTCGATCATGAAGATCGAGAAGAGGGAGCACCAGGAAGTACTTGCAGTGAAAGTTTTAATCGTTTCTAGAAATACTTTCGAGTTTGGCAGTCTGATACCTGGCTCTCTAAAGTTATTTCTCTTTAAAGAGTCATCGGTCAATGATTTTGTTCCTTCCACCAGTTGGAATTGATCAATTCCACTCAGGTTCCACTGATTTTCACTGAAATCTCTTTAATGGTCCTTCACTGGATTACATTTTTCAGCAATATTGAGCGTAGAGTATACAATATATGCTTCAATATGCTTTTCAGATTTGAAGATATTTGTACATTCGACAAACGAAACAGATTCTCAGAATTTGAAAATACTTCTAACTCTATAAAATACTCCTAAAACTATGTAATGTGAACTTTTGGTAACCGAAGGATCTTACAGTACCAATGTGCCAATGTTCTCTTATCGATTACAATTACAGTTTTAATTATACTTGTGCTCCATTTGTAAAACTGTTTAATTTTTTCTGACATTTTTTTAGAATGTCTTTGTTTACAACATATAACAATCACAAACACTTTTTCAAGGGACATTTCATTAAATATAAGTTTTTGATGGTATTCACAGTCAAGGTGAACTAAATGTAATTTTCACTAGTCATCTTATTCATACAATTCATATATATACATCTAGTTTAGCTTCTTAGAAGGAAATATAAATATTGCTAATAAGAAAATGAAAAAATAAAAAATGAACATTGTTATCATATTTTAACAAGGCAAACAATTCATATATTTCGTTAATTGTAAAAAATTAATTATTGTACTGTATATCGTTACATTCAAACTATATCGTAACACGTAACATTTATTTCAATTACAAATCTATATTGTAATCAAGGTTATGTTAATACAAACTTACAAACCAAAATCAGAACATAATCGACAACCTTATACCAAAGAATCGGTAATGATGGGCATTGTTGATCGAAGTTGTATTCATTTTCTGAAAATCGGGAACTGAATTCATTCTCGATACGAATGAAACAGCTTCGGATATTAATTTCGCCGATGTGGTTAAAATCGAAATATAATTTCCACTCGAGATTAATAAGACCGATGGAAACATCGATAAAAATAAGCAGAAATTTAGACGGATCTATAGAACAGCGATAACCATACATAGAGAGAAAACGAGGCTACAGGCACAAGAAAGACGTGCTCGCGAGGGCATGCGTGCATAGGTGTGGCATTAATTATTTCTCTAGTGGCGGGTACGTCGTGTTTGCAATCTACTTCACTTTTTGCTGGTTCCGCGAGCAAGCACATCCTTACGAGGGAAGAAAAGAGCGGAACGTATTGAAAGAGCCAGCCAACGGAAATGCCAGCAATTTAGCGCTCACGACGCGATTCTAAAGAATTATACTTACTTCTTTTCAACACTTTAATGTTTCTTTACGTGTTACTTCTGACTTTTGTTCCCCAGAAACAATTGTCAATTTAATGTATGTTCAATCTAAGTAACAAACGTTAAAACTCATTCTCGAGCGCGAAATGAAATAATTTTGTAAAAAAACATGAATTATTCGTAATTGTTGCTTAATTACTGTTTCCTTAACACGCTGCAGACTGTGGACATTTCAAATACTTAAAGGACTATTACCGAGCGTTTAAACCCCTCGAGTACAGCTTTGCAACCTTAGCCACAATTATCGTTTCCTCTGACATAATTACACAAATGAAATACCAAAGGCTATTGTTTGTTGTGTTAGCATAATTGTAGAGTCGTTTAGTCGGTATAAAGTATTTATTCTTGAACGTTTTCAAGACAATTGGATTTTGGTCATTTTCAATATGCATCTAGTGATAATTAATTCGAAAAAGTACAATAACTCTTTTACTAGTAATAAAATTATGAAATGTATTTGTAATATTGAATATTATTGCATACATCATTCTATAATATATATTTCATCGCAAAAGTATTGTTCCTAAGATATTTGATTTTCCCCATCGGTGTTAGATAGTATGAATCTCACATATTTCAAAGTTGAACATAAAATATAAAACATAAACAATGAAATAGTTACAGAACAAGATATGAAATTACGGGTTTCATGCTGAAGAACCACGTCGAGTATAAGTAACCCAAAAACAAAGCACACAGTTCCAAAATATTTGGTTATTTTTCATTTCGAATTAGACGATTCGAATTTCTAAGGATATTTATTTTAATATTACAGATAAAGTATAGGGTAAATTCGAAACGCGGTAGCAGCGTGTTACTCAGTTCGAAATAAAATTGTTGTCCCTGATATGATATGCCTCGAAATGGGTCTTTTATCTTGTTTTCTTAAAGAGAAAATATTTCGTTTGTAGAAGAAAAACCTCTTGGGACACAGAAAAGGAAGTCAGTTTGAACACGTCGTCTTCTCGACTTAGAAGTTTCTGTTTTGTCGTGTACAAACGAAAAGGAAGACTGCAGTAACAATATATAGAATAATTTGTAACGTAATATCGTGTGATACCTGTTTCCATGGAGAGTGGAATAACAGGAATTTTTTTAATTGAATTAACACATATGACACCAAAAGTAGAAAACACCACTTAGCTGTTAGAGACAAAAACAAATGTATTTTCAAATTATAAGAAAAACGCAGGAAAACGTAGGAAAACTAAAACACGAAAATAATTTTATTCAGCAGATTACCTTTGTAGTATATCCTTTTGTAGTATAATCAAAACTTTTAATATTTTTCCAAAGAGAATAACATAATTTTCTATGCAGAATAATATTAGATTGTTATTTTTTAAAGTATTGACAGGGAGGGACCTTGACTGCTTTGAAAAGCACAGTTAACGAAGCTATTGTAATTTCGATGAAGTCATTCATTTGTATTTGGTGATACATTTTACATAAAATCAATTTACCGTTCACTAATTATAAGTTCAAACTGAAACAGACACAATATGTAAATGCAATCATTGATGCCAATGTTATGTTCGTTATGTTCGACTCTGGGTTATTTTTAATTCATTTAATCAGATATTACCTTTTACAAAAACTAATGTATAATCTCGTGTGAACTATGAAAAGAGTTACAGCATACGAACTTCACAATTATCAACTTGATTTAATTTGGATATATATGTATGTTTATTTTGTGGAGATTTAGAACGTATCGAGATTAAATAGAGATTGAAAAACAGAATTTAAAATCTTGGTTACTCGTTAACTCCTCGCACAGACCAACATATACGTCTCCATTAAAACTCGACCACAAAGATTTAAAGCTTTGTTCATTGATTCCGTATAAAAGCAAAACTTCTTGTCTAGTATTCAAATGACATTTCTTGTACCTAGTTCCTTAAGATATTCGAAAAAAGCCTTATTAAAAGATATTAAATAGTTCAAAAATGGACGGCTGATTTTGAATGCAGTCGTAGTAGGAATGTAAACTCAAATTTAAACATTTAATTCCAGCCAGGGATGTGCACTCTGTCTAAATTGTTCAATTTCATTCTCAAAGAATTTCTGCTCGCTTTGAACCAACGATCTTTGAATACTCTTTTAATGATTTATTCGGTTCTGAATGAATTTTCATAAATAAAATTATGCAAATGTTTAAGAAAAATAATAGTGAAGGATCGAATGCATAATTTAATTTCGAAAACCAATTAATTCAGTTTTTGTAGGAACCGTTATCCAATATGAAGCCGTTGACGTAAAATTCCATTGGGGCGCTTTTGTTTACTAATACAGTTCACAAGGATTTGTGAACTGAGTTCATTCGCTATCAATTCGCGTCTGCATCAATTGTGTTATCTGGTTTTAAAAAGTCATTAAGTATATAATACACTAGTATATTGTGTCTACCAAACATTTATCGTAATTCTCGTGGAGATAAAATTATAATTTTAAATTACATTCTTTGGACAAATATGACCACTTTGCAACCATTTTCTTATTATCTATAGTATTATACACTGTATCACTGTTTGTCGAATATCGTCTATTGTTTTGAAATTAATTTCTATTAATTTTAAATCTATTGTTTCTAACGTTTCAAATGCTGAAATTCGTTAAGTTCGTGGTAGTAAAATCTCTTTTTTACAATATATATTTATGGTCGCACCAACGATTTATCTCAGATTTGTTAGAGATTATTTAATAAGTTAATATTTTTAAGAAATTAAATGACGCTTATTATTTCCCCGTGTAGTCAGTGATTCCTTTATATTTGCGTTTAATTATGTACAATACATAAATGTACGATTTAGAGTTGTATTTATTTAATATTAAAATTAACAATTGTTAGTTTACCGTAATTTTATAATATTATAAAAAAACCATATTTTCTTTTTCCAAACGTAGCTGAGAATATTAGAAAGATTGTTTTGTAAACATTGAAAGAAGATTACGGTAAGATAATCTTTTGTTTAGAAATCGAAAACAGCGAACGGAGGTAAACGCGACACTGAAGTTGTCCAAAAGCCAAAATCGCTTCAAAATTTAATTTATTTTTACATTTATATTAACCAAGTATTTTTTGTTGAGGAGCGTTGCTACGTAAATAATACGGTACTTACAACTGAGAGCCTCTTCGTCTGCTGCGCCGTTCTTCGTCAGGAATCAAAATTGGCGGTTGTGCCACTACTGTTGGTGGAATCACCGGCACAGACATCGGCTCCAAATTCATCATGCTTTCATCATCGGCTCCGACATCATACGGCATCACTGGCTTCGTTGCACGAAACGATGGTCTCCGACTGGTTGGTCTTTCCTCTGGTTTCCTACTACCTAGAGAAGGAACGTTTCATTCCCGTGAATACATATCTTCTTTCGGTGTATTCAATTATAGACAAAAGAAAAGGAGGATTTGCGGAAATTAGTACCCTAAAAAATGGAAAGATTACGCGCGATCTTGATTTTCCTTGGAGAGTACTCAATCGTCGTACAGTGAACTCGATACCTTGGATAAATTAGCATAAATGTTACTTTACGACAATAAAATCCTCGAATCAATGGATATAGTTTTTCATGTTGTAGAAATAGAATAGAATAACTTTTTCTTTATAGCTTGGTTTTCATTGCCCTACCGATTAGCCTATTAATTACACAACAATTTGTTCGCTTCGTCCGCATGTTTTCCAAATGCAGGTGTTTTATAAATTTACAATGCCCAAAAAAAAACTATAGAGCATGCGAAATTTCCGCTAGTGATAATCAAAAGATCTTGTACCCGAGGACGTCCGTCAGTTGAGGGCGATCACTTTACTTTAACCGAACGCATGATCAATATTCAATTATATGCACTGACTGCAGTTTGACTTTCCAAATCGAAAACATTTTTAAGTCAACCAATCTACATGTTACACATCGGCAGCATGGGAATCAAACCCACTCATACCGGAAGTAACTTGGAATTTGTGTCGACAACAAATAAGTTTACTTTTAAGCCGAAAATTACGATAAAATCACCGAGCAATGTTACGAACTCAAATCATCAAGAAATACAGTTACAGTTATAAGCCGCGAATAAAGTAGTTGCTCTGAAGATCTAAACCGAAAATTTAATTTATATAGCCATCACGAGTGCCAGATGTTTAAACAAAAGTTCATTCTTGCGAATGTTATTACAATGGTATTTAGACAATGGCTGACTTTCTACGGTGGGTGATGTTTCTTCATTTTTAAATTTTATTGTAATGTTTCGAACAACTCTTATAATTCTCATCAGACAAGGTGTTAAAAGAATGTAAATTAAGTCTAAATGAAAGAATGTAGGTGTATAGCAATTCTTGATAATACGCTCAGTAAATAATTTTCGTTACAACTGGTAAATAAAACATAAATACGTAAAAAGTTTTCTTGGTTTTACATATTACGAGTTTCTATATACACGTATTCTTTCGTTTGAACTTAACTTATATTGTTTTAACGCTTTTTTCGAAAATGATCAAAAAAGTTAATTGAAATATCATATTAAACGTTTATAAAGAATGAAAGTTGTAAAATCAAGTCATAAGTTTGCTCAATACTATTCTTCTTAAACATGTTGGCTGTAATGATTTCCAACATTGGAGGTGAATGTAATTACATTTCATATAATATATTTGTTTAACGTCCACTAAGTTGCGCTATATTAATCTCGTATGCATCAAGAAAGAAATTTAATAATATATTATTTTCTAATGTGTAATCGCGTAATAAGAACAACAGAAGAAGAATCGGGCATTTTTTAACGATTTTATCGATGTCGTTTAAAAAATCTTGATGACTTGACATCTCGTAAAAAAAGTAACCTTAAGAAGAAATTCTTTCCGTGGTTACATGTAGTCCTTGAGACAGTGCAACTTTGTCCTGAAAAAAATAAGGCAGAAATTTAAATGATATCATTTACTCTGTATAAAGGGTATTTCTGTCCATAGATAAAAAAAAAAAGACACGGTCTTGTTAATAATCGCTGTTCAAATTGACAATATCACTTTTCTATTCTTTATTCTTAATTTGTTTTTGCAGCAGTCAAATTCCTTCTAAGTACGGAAAGTATTAGGTACTACAATTCAAGCGTATTCGTAAAGCACATCTAATTTCATATTACCTACGTATTTTCTTACCTTTCGTAATTAAAAAACTTTCCAAAATGATCATATATGTATTATTTTTCTCAATTTTTCCTTGTACTACCCAGTCAGTGCTGTATCCAATAATTTTAAGTATATAGAAAAAAATATATCGTTGTTGCTCATTCAAGCATGTGTCTTGGTACTGTCTTTGACAAAGCGGTGAATCAAGCAAAATGCTTGAATAACCGATGAAAATATTCTTTAAAATTTTCATTCGAACAACTCCACGCCTTAACAAAAACTTTTTTAGTACGTAGCTATTTCGCTATGTTAAACTTAGAGTGTGTTAAAATAACAAAAAATACTTTTCGTCAGCCTCGCTATTTAAATCTTCGCGAAATGGTTCTTCCTGCTTTCTTTGCGATGTAGGTCTAACCTATTAATATGAACCTCTAAAAATAATCAATGTTCGTACAAAGATCGAGATGTCCAATCCACTGAAGAGTCACTAACTATAGACACTACTACCAGTTACTTTTTCGTTCAACTTCACTTGCTACTAACCAGGAACATCACTTGAGTGTAAATCACCGATTTTAATGAAACTTACACATAATATAGTTCGTAGAAAAATATTTAACACGTATTTCTTTTTATCTGCTATTATCCATATCTAGGGGGTGAATGCGACGAACGAGGCTCCAGAAGTTGCAACAATCGAGATTGAAATAATCGAAATTGCATTGTTTGAAGTGGTAATAACCAAAGTCGTGATAATCGCGGCTCTACGTTATTTCCAGCCTAGAGCGAATTATTGAAATGCAATTACGGTTCTAGCGCTTCTCCGATGGATATCAACGTTAAATTTGCTTTCAATTGTAGAGTTTCGCATAACAAGAGTTACAGGTACAAATTAATTAGAACGACGTTGATCTCGTTACAAAGTATTTCGGCCACTAGAGATTAAAGTTTGAGCTAGAGATACGGTCAAAATTAAATGAAGTTAGGCTCGGATTGTCGTGTGGACATAAATGTGGATAACTGGAAACTGTAGTTCCTGAAGGAAGCTAAACTCGATTACATGACCGCAGGACTTTCGTTCAGCCGTAAAGGCCGTAAAAGCATGGAGGAGATTATCCGGTGGACGTCCTTTTGAAACTATTCCGTGGCTAACTAGTACAGTCAAAGCACAACACACTCATGTATTTGCCAGGAACAGGCAATATAGCTCGGGGGAATAATTTGAAATTAAGTGAAATGAGAACTTTGATGTATAAAAGGTGACAATTTTACGAAATACAAAGATTCGAATCAAACGGTGTGGAAATCGACTTACGGTAGAAATACAGGCACGTGATCCGACAATATCGATATTTTAGTAATTGGTGCATTGAAACTGTTTCAACCTGTACACAAATAATCGATGCGCCGCGGAAAACAATTGTAAAACAGACAGTTACTCAATTATTGTTACATTTTATTTCTCCCAATTAAGTGTTATCGATTTGGAAACATTTAAAATTAAAAGTGTTTCCATTTGAAACGCGTAAAGACATACGTATTGTTCAATTTGTCGAGAACTCGTCTATGTCGTGTAATCGTGTTCCGTCGCACGCTTTGTGAACAGTTGTTGAAAAGATACATCCAATGCAAATAATGACCAAAATTATTGACTACGTAATCGTAATGGAAAACTACAATTTATCACTTACTTAAATGCACGATCATTAATTAAAATAGTATTAATTAGTTCACTATATTGCGAATATTGCACAATTTCCTTCTATCCATATCACAATTCCAAATACACGATGAAATATTATATCAATGTACTAATGACGAATCCAATATTAACAATTACCCTTCGTTCGGGCATTTTACAACTCAAGTATCGCAATTTTGTACTTTACCATTGCATTCGCACGATGGCCGGATTTGTACAAAAGTGTTCAAATATGAATTTTTGAAGTCTTAACCGAAACAGTTGTTTGTACAAATTGTTTCGTCTTTTCGGTATGAAAATCTCCATCTCGCAGCTTCTGACGAGTATTCCCTACACTTGAAAATTCTTGACGAGATTGCGGACGCGTTAGGTTTTCGCGTATTACAATTTACTCGTTCCCTGAGTGGTGTCGCTGGCCAAAATGGTTTTAAACAATTTTTAGGGGCTGCTCAGGGGGTCTCCAAAACACATGCTCGCAGGCTCAATGCGATGCAGAAACCATCGAAGATGCTATTATCGTCACTCCAATTGTACAATCTTTCATCGTAATTGCTCGAAGAGAACATGCGTCTACGTGACTAAGAGCGAATTATTATTTCTAATTATCCAACAAATTGCTAACCCTGATCGTAAACCTGGTCGACCCTGTACAGATTAAAATAATACATTTTTCATATTCGCGACACAACAAAATTCGTATTATTATCTTTGCTAATATCTATTCATCAAACAAAGTGTTAAAAGAATGTAAATTAAGTCTAAATGAAAGAATGTAGGTGTATAGCAATTCTTGATAATACACTCAGTAAATAATTTTCGTTACAACTGGTAAATAAAACATAAACTCCCTAACCGAGGGAGACCTAGCCCAGACCTAGCCCAGACCTAGCCCAGACCTAACCCAGACCTAACCATATTGATATGTAAATTCCCGAAGAAGGCTCCAAACAAGAGAGCTTCAAATGGGAGAATCGAAAAGTTCTCGTTCCACTAAAATACATCATATATCGCTAGAATGGTTCCTTAAATATTTTTTTGTTCTCATACGTGTATATCGACAAGAAAGAAAGAAATACTTTTGCTATACAACCATAATTTTATCTTTCGCCATCGAAGGATAATTGGAGTCCTTGTGATAAGAGGATTCATAGACATTACGAGAGGACAACATCGTAATAGAGAACAGAATGAAGAGACAAACAGAAAGGATAACTATTGGGAGTCTTGCGTATTTTTTTCTGTGAGCGATGAAAGCAGAAGTTGCAAACATTTAAGGTTGCAAAAAATTGCAGCTGCTTTCAAAATTGACTCATCTGACGCCCACTCCGTTTGAAAGCTGTATTACGAGAGACTTTTCAATCTCAAAAAGTTCAGCATCTTTTCAGAATACAAGGTAAATTTATGACCAAAGGGAACGACTGCCAGGATCCCTGGCCAGGCCCTCGCAAGCCGAGCGATGGGACGTAGCGGTCAAGTGCAGTGCAAATGATCAGCCAGGACTTTAGCCAGAACATCAGCTTATCGCCGCTGGGATTTACAAGTACACCAGGAACTCACGAAAAACAAGGACGACAACTTTATCTCGAAACTGCGATCAGTTACAAAATGCAGTCTTCAGATTAGACGCAAAGGGGCAAGGTCGACTGAGGAGAACACGGACGAACTCCCGACTCAGCCGATCACCGTTCTATTAGTACATCTAAATCTTCACTTTCTCATATCCATTACCTTATTCATGAATATCAATTTACTTTAGTTAATAAAACAGTAACTACAACTCAGTGTCTCGATCAATCCAAGCGTCGAGGCACAAACAATAACATTGATTCAAAAATAATTTTTATGTTCTCTACGTCATTTCTATATTAAATTTAAAATATTATTTATCATATTGGTGCACAATTTTAAAATTACATGTTAAATAGTACTAGTGTAGTATCGGATTTTCCGCGTCCGCTTGGGCCTGCTTCGAGCGCAGGCCTAAACAAGATGGCGCGTGCGGTCGGACTTGAGTTAAGCCAAACATTTGGCGCCGATCGGTCCGCTAGCTTTCCTGGAAGGCACGAGTATCCTTTACGGGGGGTCTTGCGCGACGACCGAGCGTGAGAATGCATGGGGATGAAAGGGAATACATGTGGTTCGGAGAAAGTGAGGTATGTTTGGAAAAAAAAGAACGATTAGGATGGCCGAACGTGACCGAATGTCTGAAGTGAGACAGGCTGAGGATTAGAATGAAATATATACGTAATAGTTCTTCGCCTCTGACACTTTTTAGACGTTCAACAATTAACAATACACGTACAATCGGACACGGAATAAGCCTTAAAAGCAATTCCAACATTTTTTATATTCGTTTTATTTTGGCATGTAGAATTGCCCCTTAGAATTTCGTACATCCATTGTTGAACATCCTACTCGTAATAATACAATATTTTATATCGTACAGATTAAAATGATTCGTATAACTTAAAGAGTAATTAAAAAATTATTCTTACAATAATTTGAATTGTAAAAAACATTCAGAAAAGTAAAGTGAGAAAATTTCAAACGATAATATTTACTATTATCGAAAATTTACGTGTGCGATCAGTCGTAATGGATCGTTTCAACAACTAAACGTTAACAAAAATATTCCGTTGTACGTTCTCAAATGTTCAATTTCTGTTATTATTTTATTTTCCTTCCTTTATTCTTACAACAATTCAAAACGAGTAATAAAATAAAGTTCTCGGATCCGTCATAAACCGTACAACACGTTAGTTTCGATGTATCACTGGTTAGATCTACTAGATCGCGAAAACAAAGGGGTTGACCATGACCGATTTGGATTCTAGGCCAGCGAATGCGTTACCTCCATAAATATAACAAAGAAATTATTCTACCTTGGGCTGAGATCGATGCTCTCTGCTGGGCAGCCGCGATGGCCATAGCGTTGAGTCCTCCAACACATGGCGCAGCGTAAACGTCGTAAGCTGATGCTCGCCTGGGCAACATAGTCGGAAGTCTCAGGCAAGGTTCCTGATGCTCGTGATGACCGGCAACTCCAGCCATTGCAACCATGTTCTTCATTTCGTCGTCGTACGAACGCTGCCGAGTCATGCGGGACTTCACACGGACAGTGCCACTGGTGCGACGAGCGCGACTTCGGCGTTCTTCTTCCTCATCTACGTCCATGGGCATTGCTTCTAGTGGATCTATTGACATTACAAAAAAGGAATTTTATTTTTCAAAGCAAAAACCTGACAAGGGAAAGTCGATAACCGTCGGTCGAGTTTTGTATTCGTTTCTTTTTTCAGATGTAGGGGAGGACACTCGGAACAGCTTTAGAAAGTAAAGAGGAACCGCCTATATACCGTTTTGGACAATCGAATTCTCAAGAATGCGAAAATTTCAATTGTTAATCGACAACCTTGAAAAGTGAACATTTTTCACTAAAGCAGGTCTGTTTTTATTATATCCCCACCTGGATTTGCACTTTCACATCCACGATTGCTACTTTCATTCTCTCGTTTACTTTTTTTGTTCACTCCTTTTTCATCAGAACACTATTTCCTATGCACTAGCATTTCTATAAAATACAGGGAACATTCGCAATTGAAATTTTCAAATTTTTAGAAATGTGTTTCTCAAGAACGGAAGAAAGATATTCCTTACTACTTTCTGAGGTTATTTTAGGTGTCCTCCCCTACATTTGAGACAAAACTTAAGTACTCGAACGACTTTCCCTTATCAATATGTGGATTCTTGCTCGTATGGCGCAAAAATTTATTGGGTTGCTTTTAGAATTCATGCCGATCCTTGTGTACTATGTTTAGATGACGCTTTGACCTCTTATGAGAAAGTATTTAGGCTGTCTAACAATAAGTCAGGCTTACTCGAAGTAAAATTTACAGTCTACCGGTGATAGGAGACCTTAATACTAAATAAATATTTCTGTCGCTGATTTATAGTAGTTTATAAAATTTCATAATAGAGTTTAGAACGATACAATTTTACCTCAATTGAGAACATTTTTAACACAATTTGTTCAATTTTAAGAGAATAGTGCTCAACTATTGGTCCACAACGATTTCCCAGAAAATTTATAATTATTTTTCGTTTCAAGCACAATGTATACTTGGCGATTTGAAACAGTAATTATCTTTTCCCTCCGGAACTACTTTCCATAAATTATCATCTATTTAAAAGTCTTGAAAACTCTCTCTAAAAAAATGACCGGTTAACCAGAAAAGTACAGACAATGAATTTAAAGTCTGTTTTGAAATAAAAAAGAAACTGTTCCTTAAAAATAGGTTGCACAGTATATTCTTCGTTATGTGAGATGTGTACAGTTTCCAATACTTAATACGAAATTGTTTACGTATTGGATATAATAATCTTGCTTGATAAGAAGAAATATACAAAAATCATTGTAGCAATCCAATATTGTAGTAGCATCAGTATTATTTGTTCCTGATAGAATTCTTTTCAAACGTTGCTAAACGAATTAAATATCTTTTCCTATATTCGTTAGCTTGTGTAGTGTTATGAAATTTATTACAAAATGATTTGAAATACGTACGTAACAGATTTTGAAATATGTTATTCTATTATTAATACGAACGATAGCATTCGGCACTTATTGTACAACAAAATTTTAATAGTAATTACTTTTTTACTATGTGAAACTTATGTTAAGAAAAATGAAGACGTTTCATAAACCGTAAAGAAAAATATCGGTAAAATTATGTCAATTATGCTATTAGTGTGTATACACAGACACGCATTAGAGAACTCTGTCTACAATATAAGAAATAATGTAACAGTACTGTGTAAAATACTGTATAGAGAAAATGATGACCACTGAAACTTATGTTACCTGTTTTTAAATACTATACATTTATGATTTGTGATGTAGCAACAGCATTTTGAACAAAGCATCAGGAATGAAAAGCATTTTGCCATTGTTCCAAGAGCGATGCTCGCCAATGGTCCATGAAAACCGAAACACGGATTGAAAGACGTAAATCAAGCGAGAAATCAATTGTATTGCAATTGCCATTATCCCGGATACGATGTTTGAAAGGGAACATCCATGTATAGCGGCATTCAAAACTTTCTGGACATTTATCCGCTCAGCTTTCCTTCGAAAGGAGAAATCTGTAATGAATTCTAGATAATATAAAAGAAACATATAATCGGAAAATGTATAAATATAGTCACTATTTCATGTATACTATACGAATACTTTTACATCTTTTTTTTATTTTTAATGACACAAAGATCTTATAAAATGTAATCACATAACAATTGTATTTCTCGCTTAACTTGAATAATTTTCAACATTAAACATTCATTTATTTTAGCTTGGGATATTAAAGGAATATTCTCATTGGAAACATCTTTTTTCAGTGATACTAGGAATTTGAAATATAAAAAAAATTTGAAATTGAGAAATTTCAAACTTGGCTTATACGTTCGTTCGTATTTCGAACAAGAACACAGAAATTTGTGTACTATTATCTCATCTATTTCTTTTTTCTTTTCTTTTTTATTAAACATTGTTTGCAACATGGCACAAAATGCTATCTCTATGATGTTTACAATTGTCGCCGTCTTATTCATCCGAGATAGAAGAATCCAAGAAAATTTTAATATATAAAAATGTGGCAGAACAATTCGTTTAGCATTTTCATGGCAGAATAATATACAAAAAATGAAATTCAATCAATTTCCAGCTTTTAAAGGCCATAAAAAAAATACTATTATAGATATCGAGTTAATTCTAATAATTCTAACAGAGAGGTACCTTCTTTGTACGTGTACAAAATTAGAACTTGATGGACCAATTTGTTTCAAAAATATCATAGATGATTGCTTCGAATCTCTTTGTCCTCGTTAATTCGTCGAATCTCGGTATAATATCATATTATAGGAACACATTTTCGAAATTCTAAAGTTTAAAAACTAGAGGAAAGAGAAGATCGATTTTTTTTTTCATTTTTCCAAAGAAAATACCTGCTTTAAAAGTGCAGTACAAATTGTAAATTTCTCAAAAGCGTAAATCATAAAAACTGAAATTATATTATCGATTAATAATTCTTAATCTCTACACTTCTTTATATTCCCGATCTGTTGGTGTTTTCATAATAAAACACTGTATTCATAAGACTGAAAACACTGGGAATCTCACATCAAGGTGCGTCATGAGCTTAGAAAGATTAAAAACCACTGTTATTGAAAATCTATGCGCAGAAATCGTAAATAAGAAACGATGGTCCCCTTTGCTTGTTGTAGGCAAAAAAAATTTGTTTCAAGAAAAAACAGACGATTACCATAATAGAAACATACGTTCGCGTAGAAAAACACAGTATTCTAAATCGTGAACCACTATCCTTACCTACGAGGGAAGAAGGTTCGACAGCACCCCTCTGGGGACTTGTAGCTCTTCCCCTATCGACCTGGTGACGGTCGGGCGATGTTGCTCTAGACTTGCTCTTCCGTTCCACGTCCCTTTCCCACCTGAGGTCTTCGCGGCGTTCCCCTGCAACCTTTCGAAACTATAACATTACGACACATAGATTAGAGTCTCACAGGGAACAACACCATTGCGTGATGGAGGCATGAAGGAGTTGGCGTGACAATGCTCACATCGGGGAGAGAACTGTACACTGATGCGATAAGCTTTGGGTTGAGGGAATATTATCTGATACGGCTGGAAAATAGTGAGTGATAAGCAGTAACAGTGACAGCTATGCAATTTCTTTCCGTTAATAACACGTTCGGACACACACTTCGAATTTAATCTACTTTGTGAATGAAAATAGCAAAAAAAAAATACAAAACTCATTACTAATGCTTGTGAACAAACATGGACTCGTATTGAATTCTTCAATTTTTACTATTCTTCGTCATAAATGTTTCCCAGGAATGTTACCAAAATTACTCCACAGATTCCGTGTAACATTTAAATCAGAATTGAGTACATCATCAGATTATATTATATTCACTGTACCTGCATATATTATGTAATATTAATATCATTGGTTAATAATTACTACAAAATGAAATGCAACTTTTGTATGTAATATGTTAAAGATAAGAATATGTAAGAAATTTAATTGCGTTCAAAGATTATTAAAATTATGTTCCAGAATTAGTTATCCAATGTCTTCCAAAATCTTAATTTCTCTTGAAGTTATTTTAAATAATAGTAAATTAAAATTATAAGAATATGTGGACGTAACAAATAATTAATATATTATTATCTGCATATTCTTATAATTTTATTTACTTAACAACTTATCAATCTTTATATATTAATAATAAATTATTTTGGACAATAAATTAAAATTCTAATTACGTTCTTCTGTAATTGACTTGTTCGAACTAATTTCGCAAAAATACCGAAATTATAAGTTAGAATATTAATAAAATACAATTCTTTCCTGCAAGTTTTTAATTCACAAATTATTAATTTTGAAACACTTATCGTTTCATGTGTAAAGCGATAAATTTTTCAAATGAGAATTGTACGATTGCGCAATGAATAAAATTACGTAACTTGATAATTATCAGTTACCGTTAAAAGAAAGCTTGCGTAAGAAATGTCAGATGACTTATGTATTACAATAATTTAACGTATGGATTATTTTATTAATAAGGGAAAGTCGTTGATTTTATCGATACGAGTCTTAACTCTAATTTAATTATTGCTCACAAATGAAAGGTAACTCCAACAATTCTCTGCCAAAAGGTAAAGAGAATATTCATGGTCACATATCTACTAAAAATTTTTTCATTCTTAGACACAGATTCAATTTGAACATGAAACATTAATCCTAGAAGTTGAGAATTTAACAAAAGTTTTAATTATCACATATAGAAAATGTTATTTTCTTTTTCAGAAAACAAGATATAGTACAACTCTGATAGTAAAGTAATTAATCAGAAATTCAAATTTATTCTTGAAAATTAACGTATTGTAGTATCGGATTTTCCGAGTCCACTTGGGCCTGTTTCGACCACGGGCCTAAACGAGGCGGCATGCGCGGACAGACCCGGGTCGAAGTAAAACATTTGGTGCCAATCTGTCCGCCAGCTTTTCTGATAGGCCCGAGGATCCCTTTACAGGGGGTCCTGCACGACGACCAGGTGTAATGATACATAGGGATGAAAGAGAGTACCTGTGGCTCGGAGAAAGTGAGGTATGCTTGGAAAAGACGAGCGATTAGGATGGCCGAACGTGACCAAATGTCTCAAGTGAGAGAGACTGAGGAATAGAATGAAAGAGAATGAATGGGTATGACTATATAAAGTACGAAGGGAATGTTTGAGGACAGTTTGTGTCCTGAGTGCAAGAGTACGACGACGAGGGTATGTCCGGGGAGTTTGTCACGGACAGTACGACGAAGACGATAAGACGAAACGATTAAAAGACGTACCAAGACGAAAGGCAGGTGTAAGACTTAAGTAACAAAGACGATCAAGACGCGTGCCGAAGGCACGAAGACGGTTAGCTTAGTCTAATACGCGGTCGATCTACCTTAGTAGAAAGCGAAACCAATCACCAACATTACGTTTAATACTTGTATCATTGTAATATATAATATCTTTAAATATATTTTAATATACCACACGAGAACAACAGTTATTTGGGGGCCCGTACGGGGAACAATCACTCAAAGATCTCTTCTCAAGTGATAGGAAGAGAGAAAAACAACAATTTTGGGGGCTCAGCCAGGGATGAATCAGACAGGTGCCGTTATGCAGGATAGTTTAGACGTAGTTCAGGGTGAAGGTGAAACGACGAGGTTTACAAGGATGAGCTGCAAGACACGACGAAAAAGTGCCAGTGGTAAAAATATGTGTGACAATTCTGAAATTGCTAAAATGAAGTTGGTAGAGCTTCGAACAGAATTGAAAAGACGAAAATTAAGAATTACTGGAAATGAAGGAGAATTACGACGACGCTTGCAAGCTGCCTTGACGCTAGAAGAAGAAAGTGAAAACGAAGATATAAGTGATTCTGACGAGGACGACGAAGAAGATGATGGGGACAGATTTGAAGAAGACGTTGATGACGACGATGACGACGGTGATAATGGAAGATCAGGATGTAATACACGCGGAAAGAGGAGACAGGTAAAATATGTACCTAGTTTTAAAGATGTTGAAGAGTCGATGACAACGTTCAGCGGGGATGACAACCGAAGCGTTAAACTTTGAATCAGCGATTTTGAGGAAACTGCCGATATGTGCGAATGGACTGACATTCAAATGATAATATACGCCAAAAGACTTTTACGAGGTTCGGCAAAGCTGTTTGTTAATTACGAGAAATGTGGTCGAAGCTGGAAATGTTTGAAGAGCGCTTTGAAGTCGGAATTTGGTTGTAAAACCAGTAGCTACCGAACGCATCAGGAGCTGACACAAAGAAGGAAGCGTAACGACGAATCGTATCAAGAATACATCTATCGGATGCTCGACATAGCCTCTCAAGCAGACGTGGAGGCTGATGCTGTGATACGATACATAATCGACGGAGTTCAAGACGAAGAGTATAACAAAGTCGTGTTGTATGGAGCCAGGAGCATTCGAGAGCTGAAGAAGAAATTCATAATCTACGAGGAAACGAAGAACAGCATTGGGAAGAAGACGAAGCGCATGGAAGATAAAGTGCAGAGACCAGTGCGTGTTGTAAATGCGAAGACGAAGCGATGTTTTAGTTGTGGATTGCCAAATCATGTGAGTGCGAATTGTCCAATGAAGGACAAAGGGGTAAAATGTTTTAAGTGCAACGAGCACGGGCACATTGCGCCGAAGTGCCCGCAAAAGTCGAATGTGAAAAAGGAAGTTTGTAGTGTCGCACAGCTTCCTCGAGAAAACCATCACGAAAAGGTAAAGACAACGAAGCACGACTTAGCAGCATTGATCGATACAGGAAGCGATTTGCCTTTGATGCGGACGGATGAATGTGTGAAAACAGGCGCGGTTCGCGAAGTTTACAAAACAGATGTTCCGTATACCAAAGATGTTTCGAGTAAAAGTACTGTAGAAAATCCTGAGAGCGTGTCGAATGTCGCGAGTAAGTTTGAGTTGTCCATTAACTGGGGCAAAGGTTAATTTGCGCGATCGAAGATCGAGTACGTAGGGCACATGGTTAAGAATGATGGTGTGCGTCCGACGGAACACAAAACCGATACCGTTGCGAGATTCTCAACATCAGAGAGTGTTAAAGCCGTTCGGAATCGTATGGGTTCGATCGATTGTTCTAGAATGTCTGTAAACCAATACGCGGTTATTGCGAGACCGTTGACGAATTTATTAAAGACGAATGTTAAATTAGAATTTGGTTTTAAAGAGGAACAAGCGCCGGTGCATTTGAGAATGGTATAGTCAAATGGGCCCGTGCTGGAGATTTGTAATGTAGACGCCGATACGAAATCGAATAGAAATGCGTGCATGTGTGTGAACGAGGGTGAGCAGAGTGTGACCGCACGATTACGCGCAGTGCAGCAAAAAGATGTTGGACCGAAGAACGTTGCCGAATTGGTGCGTCAAGGCGAAACGAATGATTGTTGTGCGAAGGATGATTTATTGTTCGAAGTGACCAGTGAGCATAGGTTGATGATACAGGACGCCTTTGTGAAGTGCGTGTGGCCGCCTTTGTGAAATTCACAGTAGGCAAACAAAAAGATCGATTGCATTTGGAAACCCGAGGAGGATCATTACGGATCATGGTATTCTAAAAGCTAAAGGGCAGGTATCGCGGATTAACTTTATACCTCGGTTGACGAATTTCTCTGCGCTGAAGCCGCACGGATGGTGCAGGTACCTGGAATGGGGCCAGCGATGTTTTAACCCTAAGCCGTGTAGGAACTCAGGTAGGCTGCCGATTCAATTGCCGCTCGGAACGCGCGTGAAGTTCAAGAACGACCCGAAGATTAGGGAAACAATTAAGAACGAATGGACAGCCTTGGTTAATAAAGATCGAGGTAAATTCAGACGACGGGCAAAAGAAAACATGCAGAAGGTGCAGCAGACGTCCAGACGGAATTACAACGCAAAGACAAAGAGGGCGAAACGTTACGAGGAAGACGACCTCGTAGCTATCCGCAGGACTCAGTTCGAACCAGGGACTAATGACCTTGGTAATGGTGACTCCAGTGTGAGTGACTGCGAAAGTGTGAAAGACATCTGAGGGCAGATGTCGAAGCAGGATGGCCGAGTGTAATATCGGATTTTCCGAGCCCACTTGGGCCTGTTTCGACCACGGGCCTAAACGAAGCGTCATGTGCGGACAGACCCGGGTCTATAGTAAGTAAAACATTTGGTGCCAATCTGTCCGTCAGCTTTTCTGATAGGCCTGAGGATCCCTTTACAGGGGGTCCTGCACGACGACCAGGTGTAATGATACATAGGGATGAAAGAGAGTACCTGTGGCTCGGAGAAAGTGAGGTATGCTTGGAAAAGACGAGCGATTAGGATGGCCGATCGTGACCGAATGTCTGAAGTGAGATAGACTGAGGAATAGACTGAAAGAGAATGAATGGGTATGACTATATAAAGTACGAAAGGAATGTTTGAGGACAGTTTGCGTCCTGAGTGCAAGAGTACGACGACGAGAGTATGTCCGAGGAGTGTGTCACGGACAGTACGACGAAGACGATAAGACGAAACGATTTAAAGACGCACTAAGACGAAAGGCCGGTGTAAGACCTAAGCAACAAAGACGATCAAGACGCGTGCCGAAGGCACAAAAACGGTTAGCTTAGTCTAATACGCGGTCGATCTACCTTAGTAGAAAGCGAAACCAATCACCAACATTACGTTTAATACTTGTATCATTGTAATATATAATATCATTAAATATACTTTAATATACCGCACGAGAACAACAGTTATTTGGTGGCTTGTACGGGGATTAATAACTTCAAAGATGTCTTCTCAAGTGATCCGAAGTGATAGGAGAAGAGAAAAAACAACAGTATTAACATTAATATGAAATTCAACTACGGAATCTTATATATAGTGTGTTAAAAGAGGATATATACACGATTTCCAGATAAAATTTTGAACGTTTTTACATTTCTATAATTATTTATATTGAATTTAATTATGACAATACAAATGTATAAAAAGCAATGTCTCGTTATTTTAAGATAAAATTTTGAAACATATCTCCATTCGTTCCATATCGACCAAATAATATGTAAATGAATTTTCAATTCGTCAGATGCATTTCAGAATAAATACGAATATAAATACTTCGATCTGTTTATTTTGTATGAAAATTTGCTTTCAAACTAACAAGAAAATTTTTCCTTTTAAACTTATTTTCGCATAATAAAATTCAATGTTAATAATTAAATAAAAATACCGTATACGTAAATGTCTTCGTTTAAACACTTTTATTTAAACAAAATTATTGTGCACTTAATACGGCTTCTTAAATAGAATTCACTTTTTCGTTGCACGTACTAATATACATTCATTTACTACTGTTGATATAATCCATATGCATGTTATGTGGTAAGGATACAATAAAACAGAGTAAATATTGATTTTCGCTGCAGGCCGATACAAATCTCGTTAGTAGCGAACATTTCAGTTAATTACGTATTATGTCCTTTCAATGTTTCAAAGGAAACGAAAGAAAGAAATAAAAGTAGGCTACAGGTAAGAGAAGTGTATTTCATCACATTATGTAATGTATTTACATACGTGTAAATGCTTAGAAGATTAACATTTCAAAAGCAGTCCTAAAATTTGAGTGAAATTATATTTAACAGGCTCAAAGTATTTAATATTTATTATTAATTGTACGACTGTTATTAAAATCATTGCTACAAGCTTTCTCGATATCTGTACATTTAAAACAGTTTATACGAATGAAACACTATTGTATTATAAGTGATGTAACGGTAAATTCCTTTCAGCACGGTAACACGCGTTTGTTTATTTTAGATGTTGATCTCGAAGTTCCGTTTCTTGATACTTAATAACAAAAATGTATATTGTATTCTTAAGACTACCCACTTTGATTTTGATGGCTTTTGTGTTAGCGTGTTTAATCGAGTGTTTCAAGCTTTGAATAAATATTGCTCAGCAATTTATTCTTGGTAGTTTTCTTGTTTGCAGATAGTCTTGAGCTTTATTTTGTTGTAATTATTATTATTAATATTGTGTTATTAACTCTTTGAAAGATATGAAAAACATAACAATTTTCCGTTTACAAATACTGTAAGGTAAGATTCTATATTATTTTTTTATTTAAAATATATCATATGCAAAGATACTTGTACATGCCTTTCTCTACTAAATTGTTTATACTCATTGAAAACATAAAAATTAGATTTTTTCAACGTTGTTGACACTTCATGATGCGTATATAGTATTATATATATATATATATATATATATATATAAAATATATTTCAAAAATCTAATTACCAGACTAAAATACAATTATTTACATTTGTAGTTATAGTTCTTATCTAAATTATTTGCGACACATAAAAT
The DNA here is from genome assembly GCF_051014685.1 of Ptiloglossa arizonensis. Classification (NCBI taxonomy): domain Eukaryota; kingdom Metazoa; phylum Arthropoda; class Insecta; order Hymenoptera; family Colletidae; genus Ptiloglossa; species Ptiloglossa arizonensis. The sequence continues at coordinate 1,105,005 of NC_135057.1, forward strand.
AATTTATGTATGTGTATTATATATTTAATGATCCCGTCAACAGCATTTGTCTTTGCTTTTTATAACAACAAAGTGAAAGATTTCGATATTTTCCATACTTATAAGAACAAACGAGTTTGCTAGTATCATCGTGTGAAATGAATTTACTGTAAATTTTCTCCCGTGGTAATGAAAATTTATGACGTGTCAAAAATGGTAAGAGTGCCATTTGTTTGTCATTGCTGTACCAGGCTATGGTGCAAAAACAAAACTTGATCAGTTTTAACCGGTAAAGCGGAGAAAACTCGCGCGTCGGGGGTTAATATTTTAAGTCACGCACTGCACTCCTCCCCTTCGTTCCGGTTTAAACGTTTCAAATTTACAGGTTGTTGTCAACAGACGTCACTTGTTGTCGGAACAGAAAATCACTGACGTTCCCGCGCTAAAATTGAAAGGCCTCGACGGAAAAGGACACCGACGGAGAGAGGTAAATGTAGCAAATCCGTTTTCCCGACGACGTCGATGTCACTGCACCGGGACGAACCCTCCTGCATTTTACGAATCGAAGGAAATTCGTTATTTACGGCAAACAGACCTGTCTGCGCGTGACGCGATCCGATTTGTGGATGGAATTATTCCGGTATTCAATCGATGCACGAATTTCGGGGCAAAAGCCTCGAGCGTGCGAACGGCTGATCCAATCCGAGGTGTAATCGAGGAAATTGCATCAGATTTTAACGGAATCGAGGGATCTAATTTTGAGATTCCCATCGCTAATTGCACCCGTTCGAACGGCACTTTGGACCCGATAAATTTGTCGCGAGGTATTATCACGAAGTTTGGTTGTAATTCGCGTGACCACGTCACGAGCTCGTTTCATCAACGCAAGCTACGGCTGCAGGTATCAATCACGTGTGTATTTCTTTATTTATGTCACCAAGTAATCACTTTCTACTCGTACACCAAGAGTTCTGAAATTAAACGTTCCAAACCGATACTAGCAAAAATAAGTAAGAAAAAAACTTTTATGTATTGAGTTCGACAAAATGTTTCTGCGTTTTATTTAATAAAAAAATAGAACCATATTATTTTAAGAATAAAATATTATATATATCCAATCGATTATATAATTCTCTTGTTCAAATATTATTGTTTGTCAACGATGGATAAACTTTTCAATTCCAAATTTATCAATACTTGTTGCTTTGTAATCAAATTACACTTGCAAATGGTTATTGATTTTGAGGGTTCGGAATCTTTTGGCATTCAAATAATTTTGCAATGATTTGAATAAATGATAGTTGCAGAATCAAGTCTAAGGTTCTTGTTGACGAACAAGAAATGAAACAAATGTTGATTCGGTACAGTTTGTTACTTTCAGGCACTGCACAAAGTGCTCACAAGATCACAATCAAATGTCAAGTGTTGAAATTGTTCCAAGATAATTAAAATTTGAACAATGCAGGGTCGAGAACAATTAATTTTTTCCAAAAACTCTCCACTTGGTATTTGACGACTTGAAAACAATTTTACAGCTAACTTCAGCAATTGAATTTGGACCTCCACTGCGCAGTGCATCATTTAGGCTAAGCATTTTGCAAACGTTTTCCCACAGTTTCTGTGGATATAGAACTTGTACAAAATTCATTCAACGTTATAATACAGATATGCATTTTATCGATCGACACTTTTTAATATTTTTTAGAATACAAAACAAGTTGCTTAGAACACAGAAAATATTTGGAAAAAATTTACATCTCATTTCAGAAATCTGTTTGAACAAAATTAAATTGGCAGAAAATTGATCAATGTTTTTGAACTATGTCAAGTTTTTGTTAATAAGAGTGACCAACACACTGAAATGCAAAATCAAACAAAATTATCATTTCTTTCTTTTTATTATAATCTTTTAATAAAACATACGAATTTACGTTTATATAATGTTTCTTTTCTTTTCGGTCCATACGACGCAGGATAGTTTTATGCTGTAATTTTGAAGCATCTTGTAGAGCACTCGGTACTTTAACGCGAGTGGCATTAGATCACTGCAGAAATTCGGGCACATTTTCCAAAATATTTTTTTTCCATATACAGAACAAAATAAAAAACACTTATTCTGATACAATCGTACTGACTTTGAAGAAAAATATTAAGAAAATGCATTTTGAACATCATTTTTGTTTTGAGATTATTTCGCTTTTAAAAAAAATATACTACAAGTTACAGAAAGGATAGTGACTACTTGGAGTAACATCAGGAAAATAAGAAAGACGTAACATCACTCAAGAATCAAACTAAAGAACGTACCGTTTTTACAACTAGTAGATAAATATTTTTCACCAATATCTTATACCATTGCTATCAACTATCTGTAAAATAACTTGGGTTACCCAAATAAAACAAATATCGGGAAAAATAATTCGTAATGCAAATAATATGAATTTATAATACAAACAGTAACATAGATATGTAAGAACTTGTGGATTTATTAGACTACAAAAAGAAACGTACTTGAAAAAATTATTCCCCTAATTGGTGTATCAATTTCTTGCTACGACAATTCGAATGAAAATTAATTAATAGCAATCGCAATATTAGTAAACTGATCTACTGGTACAATTAACTTGTAGAAAAATTAGGTTGCAATTAAGAAGTCACAGTCTGGATAAACTATGTTTTATGAATGTTTACTTGTTTTAAAAGAGCTAATAGGACAACAAATTACTCATCTTCTCAAAACAAAAGTATTGTTCTTTTTTTGCTTATTATATTTGCGGTAATGTGTTCAACAGTTCTTTGGGGGCTCGTACGGGGATCTAATAACTTCAAAGATCTCTTCTCAAGTGATCCGAAGAGAAGAGAAGAGAAAAACAACAATATGTGTGTGTGTGTGTGTGTGTGTGTGTGTGTGTGTGTGTGTGTGTGTGTATTTTTTAATATTCCTTTTATTATTTGTGTCTATTTAAAGAAAAAGTATTTGCTAATATTTATGTAATGGTCATTAGCGTTTGACTTCCATTATTTTAAACGGCAAGTACTACATTAAACTTGATAATATAAGAGTTATAGTTCTAATAAGTCTTTTGGGTGTTTTCGTTTTAATCTTCTGACCGTGTCGTCATAGTAATTCCTTGTTAGTGAGTTTGTGTGGTTGTCAACTCTAGCTTTGTGCTTGTTAGTTAAACAAATAATTTCTTCCTGTACAGATGGAACGTTTAATGATTTATGTACGAGTATGTCGTCGTTTCTGACATACCAAGGAGCATTTATTATTGTGCGGAGGACTTTAGCTTGTATACTTTCCATTTTTTAAATATGCGATTTTGCTGAATGCCCATTCCCCAGAGCTGGATTATATAAGTCCAAATTGGTTTTATTACACATTTGTATAGTAGAAGTTTGTTACTCTTATTGAATTTGCTTTTTCGAGACATTAACCAGTTCGTAAATTTATTTCGTATTTTAATGCTTTTAATTTTCTGTTTTTATGTTAGTTCCATGTTAATTTTTTGTTTAAATGGGGTCCCAGATATTTTACCGAGGTTATTAAAAGTATTGTGCTGATATTTAATTTAAAGTTAGTTGATTGTTCGATTTTTCGTAAGATGAAAATGATGTGAGCACATTTGGTAATGTTAACTGTAATTCTGTTAGTATTTAGACAGTTTGCCACTTTTGCAATGTGATTTCGAAGATTTAAGGTAGAGGTTTGTAAGTTGTCATGAATATAAATTATTACGGTGTCATCTGCAAACGTGTAGATTTAAGTGTTTTATGTGTTGGGATATCCACCGTACAGAGAGTATAGAGTAGAAGGGCTACACTTCCTTGAGGTACTCCAGCTTGAATTGTCCGGGTGTCAGAAGTAGTATCTTTGATTTTTACTCTGAAGCTTCTGTTGTCTAGGTAGGATCTGATTATTTGGTATAGTGGTATGGGTAGCAATCGTTCCAATTTCTCGAGCAGTCCTTGATGCCAAACTTTGTCGAAAGTTTTTTCAATATCTAAAAAGAATGCTGAGCCGTATTCTTTTTCTTCTAATGCTTGGATAATTACTTGAGCCATACGATGACTTCGTTCGATGGTGTTGTGTGTTTTTTTTTTCAAAAACCGAATCGACGATTTGGTATTAATTCTTTATCGTTAACAATAGTAATGATTCTTTTGTGTATAACTTTTTCAGTTACCTTTGATATTATTGGTAGTAGCGATGTAGGCCTGTATGATTGAGGAACGTTGGGGCTTTTTCCAGGTTTTAAAAGCGTTATAATTATAAAGTATCCCACTCGAAAAATTGCGTTTGTGAGTATAATAAAATACCTTAATTCCTTTGTCGGTAATTTTTTCAACATTCGACTTGTTATTCTGTTGTTTCCTGGTGATTTATGGTTTACGGTTTTTCGAATTATGGCTTGAAGTTCTTCTCTTTTAGTTGATTGGATTGACGTGATTCACGTCTTCTGTACTATTGTTGTTGGAGTTGAGGAGAGAGCCCTTCGCGAATACCTCTTAAAAGTAAATAGTTAGCCATAGTATTTGCTTGTTCTTTGAGTGTTTTAAACTACTGTCTAGTTAGAGAACTGATTGGAGTTATTGGTTGTATTGATCTTAGGACTTTTTTAGTTGCTTTCCATAAAGAGTAATTTGTAATTTCAACAGTATCTAGATTGGAAATATATCTGTTGAATATCGCTATTATCGTGGTTATTGATTTCTATTCTTATGATCTTCGTCAATCTATTAAGTTCTATTTTCAAGTTTGGTAATCGCCTGTGCTACCACTGTCTTCTTATTTTTCTTCTTTGTTTGATTAGTTCCACAATAAAAGCTGGTTATCTTATTTCGTTCTCTTTTATTTGGTACTGGGTAGATTCCATTGCTGCTATTTGGAGAAAAGTTATTAGCTTTTCTGTTGCTACTTCTATGTCGTGTTCGGTTTTTAGTGGTATGTTGCATGTTAGTTTGTTTTCTATAATTTTTCTATGATCATCCCAGTTAGTAGTTCTGTTTATTAGTTTTGACTGATTAACAAATTTGGTAACTTTCGAATTTATCGTGAATAGAATTGGTGATCTGAAGTGAACTCAAGGAGTTCAGTAGTCTGTATTTGATAGTTTTTGATATTGGTGATTCCAAAGTCTAACGTATCTGGTATTTTATTCAGGTTGGTTGGTCAGTAGGTGGGTTTGCCGGTTGATAAGACTGATAGTTGTCTGTGGTTGATTAATTGCATCCTTTGGAGTTTATCAATCTTGACCCCCAGAATTGATGTTTTGCATTGAAGTCACCTGATATCAAGAAGTTGTTTTCTAATTTGTCAAAGAGTTCTTTTAGTTCTGCGGCAGTTAGTGAGTACTTAGGAGGATAGTAGATTATTGATATTATTATCTGCTGTCCTAGTGTTACTTTGATTTTGATTATTTGTATCTTTTCTGTTTGGATTGATGAAAGTTGAAGATGTTTAATGTTGTTTTTGATAAATATCTCGGTTCTCCCATATGCTTTACCACTTGGGTGTGGAGTACCGTAATATGTGTAAAACAGAAGCTTAAAATGTGCCTGTTTTATGTGTTTCAGCGAGGAGAAATATTTTGGTACTCTTTCTTGAAAAATATTCTTTTAATTCGGCTATTCTTTGTTGTAGCCCGTTGCAAATCCATTCTATGATTTGGGTTGTGTTTTGGTAGTGTGTGATTTCTAAAGTATTACAAGTACCATTAAGAGTACCAATTGAGTGGTTAGGTTTTGTATTATTTGGTTTGTTTGAGATGTTTGCAGTGCTAACTTTTCTATAAGATGTTCGAGATTATTGTTGTTATTGTTAGTATTATCCGTTGTGTTGTAGTTTTCTTCATTGTTGTTATACTTAACTGCATTTGTATATGTTTTGTGTGAACTTGTCTTGATTATATTTTGCATCAGATGCTTTCTTGTGATCTGGGTTACGTATTGGTTGTGTTTCTATTTTAGGTAAATAATAAGTCAGTTTCTAACTGGTGGATAGGTTTTTGTAATTTTCTCTTCTCTGGTGGTACACCCTTTGTAATTAGCTGGTGTTTTTCTTTACTGTTTACACATATAACGTTTTCTATTCGACCTTGTTGTGAGCATTGTGTTGTTAGATGTTCTTTTACACAGGCTGGCTTCCTATTGCAATAATTCCTGGCGAGACCAAATGATTGGCATCTCGTACATTGAGGTATATCTCTTTTGACTCTCGGTGGTTCTATTCTGACTATTGTATTAGATATTACGTTGCCATAGATTTCTTTGTTAGTAACTATCGCTGCTAGTTCTACTAAAAACATTAGTAAGGGGATAGATGTGTCACTTTTTGTTAAATTTGTGATGCATAAGTCTTGATGGCCTTTTGATTTCAAGTCGTATTTTACTTTTTCGGAGTCAATTTTAGAATAGAGTCCTTTAATCACTATTTTATATCGTCTCTTATTTTTACCCTAAAAGATGTAGTAGTTTGCATCTTTTGTTCTTAATACTCTTATCAATTTTCTATAATCGTTGGAGTTTGTAGTTTAGATTTTAATTTGATTATTTTTAAAGTTTTTGATTGTGTATGATTTTTGGTTCAATGGTTGGTTTAGTAATCCCATTAAAGCGTTCATAATGTGGATTTCGATAAATATTTGCGGTTGGTTTGTCTCTTTAATTGGGAGTTCGCTATCGTGGTTCAATATTTCGTATCTATTTGATGTTGAGATTGAATTATGATCTAATTGCCATTTAGTTTTTTTCTCGGTGTCGGGTGTTGTTTTAGTTACTCTTTTTTATTTTATTGTTTTTGGTAGATTCCATTCTTTCATTGTCTAAGTAACTTTGGCTTTCTTCCAGATCTTTGGAGTGATTGGTTTGTGGCAATTAATATTTTTTCATTTTTAGTGGATGTGAAATATATATGAGCATTTACCTAACAGTCGCGGAAGTTGCAGGCTGTCGATTTGCTGGTTGAATACAGGTTGTTTACTTTGTATACACACATTCTCTCACTTCAGTGGTTATATTATAGAGCTCTCGTTCGCACGTACGCTTACGTTTACAGTTCGTTCCAATACTTATATATGAATACATACTTACATATGTATGAATTATTTACAAAGTAAAGAACAAACCGATTCTGTAACGTGTCATGTATTCCAACGGAGATTGAAATTGCGTTTCCTGTTAACTTTGTCAACAAACTGATACGAAATTTAAGAATAGTTGCAAGTTTGTTTTCCCAGAGCTACGAGTTTCCAGTTCACTCTACCCTTTCTCAACTTTCTATTCTCTCTTCAAACATTGCAGGTATATATACATTTCTATGTGTGTGTATATATATAAAGTGGTCCACCAGAAACGGAACATGTTTGTTATAAAAGATACAAGCTATATTTACGAAATAAGATTCCATTTTAAAAATTTATAAGCGGAGATCGTTTATTGAGAAATCATTATCATTCGAAATAACCAAAATTTTTTCTAATACGAGGGTAGTCCTAGAAGTACCTGTCCTAACAAAGAAAACACAAGAAATTTAGAAAAAAATATCTTTATTTCTCTATATAATCTCCTTTTAGATCGATACACTTTTTCCAACGATGTTCAGTAGTTCCAATACCCCCTTTATAATGAGAACAGACTTTACCTCTTCATTGTTGGCAAATATTTTACCACCGAGCTATTTTTTCAAGTTGGGAACGGAAAATAATCCAAAGCGGCTAAATTTGGCGAATAGGGTGCGTGAAGAAGCATTCATTGATTTTATCCATTGCGACAACGGATGTGTGAGCTGGTGCATTGTCTCAATGAAACAAAACCTTATTTTTTGCCAAATGTTGCCGTTTTTCTTATTTTCATCGCTCAAACGCTTCAATAAACTGGCATAATAGTCGCCGTTGATTGTTTTTTCTTTCTCAAGATAATCAATGAAAATTATTCCACGTGTATCCCAAAACACTGACACCATGACCTCGTCTGCAAATGGAACTGTCTGCGCCTTCTTGGAGCCGCTTCTCCCCTTTCGGTCCATTGTTTCGACTGTTCCTTCGTCTCAGGTGTGAATCGATGCAAAAACTCATCTTTATTGTTGTGAAACCAAGCCAAACACTCGATTGAAATATCCTCAAGACGCTGTTTTTGTTCCATTGTGAGTAATTGCGGCACCCATTTTGCGTACAGCTTTCTCATGTCCAAATTTTCAGTCAATATGCGATGTACGGCACGAAGGATGTTGTAGTCATTATAGGTTACGACGAATAACTGCGTGCTCAGTATCGTTTTATGATCATGGTGTTTTATTTGATCGGACTATACACAGATGGATGTAGATTCGCGAATACGGACTGACAATGGCGTGAACTTCACTCGATAGAAACTCGTCACGAAAAAGCTCTTTTGAAGAGTCGTTTCTCCTTTTTATATCGAGCCTAGCTTCCCTCACCCTTGCCTATTCCTAGCGCTGATTATCGCGCTTTTTCGGAAAGACCAGCTCGAGTGGGGAGCGAGAAAGTTTGGTGACGTAGCGGGGCTTCTTTCCGGCCTACTACGCGTGACTAACCGTTTGCAGCCCTATGGGTCTCACGTGCCTTCCAGAGCCCTTGGTTTATGACGCCTGCAATTAGCTATTGAGGCAGCGACGGGAAAGCTACGTAAAACATGCCTGGTGAAAGTTCCGTAAAATATATTTCCTCACAAATAGCTTTCGTTGACGCGCAAGCCATAAACCATGCTAGCTGCTTGCACGCCAGACGTTTCGTCAAGGCGTACGGCTAGCCGCTACAAGCACTTTTGATACGCTTACCGTATCTGCTATCTCGCGTACTTTCAATCGACGGTCATCCAATACCATTTTGTGGATTTTTGTCACCATTTTAGGCGTAGTCACTGTAGAGGCTTGCAGCTGCGGTTTATGGCGGGACCGTGCTTCGAGTTTGTTAGAGAAATTGTCCACATGGCTACGGCAAGGGCCTGTCACCGAGGGTCAGTTTATTTGTTGTTCGACTCGAGGCACGGAGCAAGTGATAGCTATTTCCCGTCATAAACCACTGCAGGCACTTAGACAGGGACCCTCTGCATCGCCTGGCACGCGAGGCCCTAGCGCCGCTTGTTGCGTCATTCGGGATGCTGGAAAATTCCAGCCCAGGCCTGCAGGGGTTTGGACACCCTGTCTACGTCGCGACGCCCCCACCTAAGCCCCATAGCGATGGGCATGTCCTAGATTCGGCGGGACTAGGACCCGTCGTAATTGGTCAGGCATTCGTCGCCACCCACCCTTAATTCAAGGGAGTAGGGCGAACCGAGGCGACGTTTGCACTGACCCGAGAAATCTTAGACTAGTGCACAGAATACCACCAAGACAATAGAGCCAAGGATCTACGACTAGAGTGTACAGAGTATCGCCAAGGGTTTACAGCCAAAGCGTACAGAGTACAGCTAAGAGATCACGGTTAGAGTGTTTGGCCTGAACGCACGGTTTGACGTGTGAAGCTTCCTGCGTTAGTTCCCATAAGGAACTTGCACTCCTCGAGGGAATTACCAGCAATCCCTCGAGCCTCCACGGAATCTTGGACCTTCGAGGAAGTTCGGCAGCCGGCTTGTGCATCCAGTGAGGCGCCGTGTGTGAGGACAACGCTCAACACCCCCCTGGACGTGAGAGCAGCAAGCGGCGGAGACCTCGAAGGCGGCATTACAACCTCCATCGGTCCAGCCTAGCGGACAACGATCAACAACAGTTAGTCCTTCCAATGGGAAGGTGGTCCTTCGAGTAATCTATAGTCGGCACCCATCGTGCAAACACATTCAATGCTCGAAAGATCCTCGAGATCTACCACGAGCAGCTACAGTCACCTCATTTGGTTGACGACTGCGATGTTCGTCTTGACAATTCGTACGGCCTCGTTTAAACTCTTCCACCAAATATTTTACTGTTGCAAACAAAGGAGCAGACTTCCTCAGAGTAGAATCTGGCTCCGCTTTGATATCGATTGAAGTGAGGTTTTTCATACGAAAGTATTGTATCGTATAACGATAATCAATTTTTTCCATGTTTACAAATTCACTCAGAGCGTTTACTATTGATGGCTGCCAAATAAATAAAAAACGTAGTCTCGTCAATCTTCAAACTTAAGCTTTGTAAGGTCGGTATTTTTTTCCTTAGTCGTTCTTTTCGAACAACTACCACCATCCATAAATCAGGTCGGGTACTTCTGGGACTACCATCGTAGATGCACATATATCGTACATATTTTTCTTTATATATAGGTTACTTATCTTTTAAATATACCTATGAATTTCTTTTAAAATAATTGAAAGTATTAATAGTTACTATTTATTAAACAAGTATATAAAAATATTAAATTTATTATTAATTTAAAAAAAAAAGTTATTAACGCAAAATAAGTTTATAATTTTATCGTTTTAATATAAATGGATCAAAGGGTCAAATAATGGAAAGTGTTTATACAAGAGGAATAAATATAGAAGCTCGTACAATAAAACTACCACTATGTCTATGAACCTCCATTGTCCGAATGTTCAACCATCCGATCGTTTTATTATGCGAACTTTATATTGACCGAACAGAATATATCCTTACACAGTATCTCTCTTTTTAATGAAACATTTTTCTAGGATAATATAAATTAATTACTATAAGAATTTAGTATGAATAATAATAGTATGAAAGTTGTACACTGGCAATGAGTATTGAAAAATAAAAGTTACATAGTATCGGGAAAGGCAATATAATTTTTGCTATTACAAATGTCTTTATTAGAAAACTTTTATAAAAGTGTTTATAGTATATATAATAGTAGATAGTATTTATAGTATTTAAAAAAAAGCATATAGCTATTGTTATATAGTTTAAGTAAAAAAAATACAATTTTACTTAGTTAAATATGTTAAAAAATAACCTTGTAATACCAAGCTATCGGAAAAGAACAATTCATTTATATCTTTTTTTATTTCTGTTGTTATCATTTCTGTTAAAATATATGTTACCTCAAATATAAAATTATCAGTATTGAAGAAGTAAGTTTTATTATTCGTGTCCGGTCGTGTCTTTCTATTATATTGAATAATCGTTCAACTAGAATTTGTAATAAAGTTAAATATTAATTCATTTGGAAAAAAAAATATTAAATACTTATTCATTTTATTGTGTTAGTGGAAAGCGGAATTTAGGTAACCGCGATCATGTTTGATCAATCAAAGTCCTATTGTCTCTAAAAGAAACGAAAAATAATATAAACACGTAGCTTTAAAATATTATTCTCTTGACTCCATAAACGTGAGACCTAACCGACTGTAAGAACAGGCAACTCTCGTGAATCTGTATTCTCCTCGTCCTCTCGAAGGTAATTAACACAAAAATTGCGATGAGTTTTATAGGGATTTCCAATGTAACGGTACACAAACAATAAAAGACGACTACGAAAGTAGTGGATAGTAGACAATAGGTAAGAGAGACAGGTCGGCTCTCGATCCTAAGAATTTATTGGAAATCGTTTTTGTCGGTTGGGAGAAGAATCGACAGAATCTCATTTCACTGGAAACGACTGCGGAAACGAAAGAAAGTGGAATGAAATTGAAATCAGAGACAAAGCCGTGACTGTGGCGCGACGCAGGGCGGGTGTTAAAGAGGATACAGAAATCGGTCGAGAAAGGAACGAGAAAGTGAAAAGAGGTCGCGAATGAGAATTCTAGGTCTTTAAATCTTTACCCGGTACACAAACGGAAATTAGCGGTTGACAATATCAGAGGACACACTACCGCTTGTGTGGCATGAAAATTTTCATAAAGTTCGTTTCTTATTCTTTCCTGCTGCCATGATTTCATGATATTTTCCATGTATTTGTTTTTCGTATAACTTTGGAAGAAGAGGGAGAATTTGAAATGGGAATACTATACATTTTTGAAGCGTTGTATTTCTCGTGTCTTCTTGGTTAACGTTGTTTTTGCCAAAGATACAAAGAAATATTTCATTATTTTTATACACTGAACCAGATTAATACGTCTTCGCATTTAGAATGCTGTTTTTCACTGTATATTTATTCGAACAAGCCTTGTTTTACAAGAGTTATTGAAGTCTGTATTGCCGAAGCAAGTACAAGAATAAATGTAAAACCGGATCTAAGATTCTTACTTTCCAGAGTTTCGTCTAACATCCCCTACTTTATTTCGGAAAAGTACCATTATTCACTTCGTTAAATTTAGGTTTATCCAATTTCTTTGTATAATTTTGCCAACATTGATTTGCAATTGCAACATAGGCATTACTTTTCATTTGGTTTCTATTAAAATCATAGAAAATAGCAAATATTATTCCACTTTTTATTCTGAAAACCAAATAACGTGAATTTTGTAATACGGTTTCATAAAAAGAATTAAGTGTCTATTAAATGTTTATGAATCAGTAATATTAAATAAATTCCAAGAACAGATATGTGAGTTCACTAATTTTGTTTCATATTTGTCTCTATGCTTTGCTTCGGTAAACATATCAAAAATTTAAATTACAAAGTACAGAATCATCCAAATTGAATTATTATTTTTTAAATATACATTTCAATATGTTCAATTCTAATTTAGAGAGTTTACCAAGAGTTTTCTTTCCTTGAAAAAGTCCATAGGAAAGAGAAATTTGAGAGACACTCGTAGAAGTAAATTCAAATCCAACCATTTATTTCTATCAGTATCGCTACTTAGTATCGCGTAGATCGCGAAAAAAAACGAGTAAAGAAAAAAAATGGTACTCCTCGGAAAAACCAGAAATACAAAAAACAAATGTGAATTTTACTTTGTAAAAAGTGCAGCTGTTTTCCCGATACATCTAATTCTTCGTAGAGGCTTTTCGAAACCACGATGAATGTAAGATTTCTCGATAGATTTTTCAGCTTGAAGCAACTTTTCCACAGACTTTTTCCATTTATCATTTTTTGTACCGAGCATTAGCTCTCTCCAATGTCATTCTGAATTCCAACTTGAACATTGGAATTTTTACGGGAACCACACGTCGTGAATTTTTAATTTATACATACGCTGCGGGTGCTCAACAACCAAATACCCAGCATAATTTATCATGTAACGTTTCCAAAATAATTTTTACCGTATGCAATTTACCCCAGGTCATGCTGCTACGCTCAATAACCATTGTAACGTACATAGATAACGCAAACCAAGCGTCGCGTGTTGCAACGAAGTATACTGGGAAAGTTCAGTATGCTTCCGTACTATAGTAGTCACTCAAGAATAAATGAGTCTTGGAGAACAAGTTTTACAGTTATCACAAGTCGCGGTTTTTCTGCAGAAATATTTTGTTTTTGAATATATAAGATTGGATTACGAAGAAACTAATTAAAGATGGTCGTTATGAAGTAGATGATTCCTGCCTAAAACAATACAAGTAGATAAAAAATACATTGATCGTTTTTTCAATGTCAAGAATTTTACTGAAATTTAGATACGATGCTTACTTACAATTAGGCTGGTGTTTGAATCACTAGTCTACTAGTTGAAAACATTGAAAAAATGTTATTAACTGCCGGTTTTCGCTCAAACAGGCAAAATTTGGAAATTCAATCGCTTGTATTTTTTTAACAAATTTAAACAATCGGAGTAAAGTTAGCAACAAAATAAAAAGCATAAAAGTGAACCAAATGTTCTGAAACCCACCTCAAATCTATTTAAAAATTCGTATTTCTATTTCAACATATTTCAAAATTCGTCTGAGTGGCGCAGAGTGTTACTCTTCAAATGCTTTGGATATTATTAATAAGTACTGTAATGAAGTGAAATGCATTAATCAAAGCAAAAAAGACTGACTCCACGAAAAGAATATAAAAAACGAAATAGAACGAGACGTGAAGCACAAAACCTCCCTAGACACTATTATTCATTGCTATTTATTACTTTTAGGCTATACAATGTTATCCTCTTTTTCTCAAATCTCTCTTAAATTTGATAGCTTTAGTGAAATAAATTTCGTTTATTAATATTAACTCGTCATGATCCAGACTATTTATAATCCTTTCATCGAGACTTGAGGTTTCCACTTAAGTTTCGACAATATAATAGTAATTCTTACATATAGTATTATTAGTTTCTATTTTATCGTTAATACGTCGAAATGTCCCTAAACGATCGCATTATTTAAAACAAAAAACAGTTATCACAAAAATATATCTCATATATAAATTTAAGCTTTCAAAATACTTACATTAACCTTAAACACTTTATTCCTATTCTTATGATAGGGTTAATCCTTCGAGGCTGTAAAATATCTTTGGATATCAACTTCAAATTAATCTAAATTGTTTTACAACCGAAATTGAAAAACATATATTTAGAGGTTATTCTACAAAGTTTTTAAAATACGATTTAGCGATCAAAGATGGAAACAGCACAAAGCGTACGTTTCAAGCATAAGACACCTTACAATATACATAAACATGCGTCCAGTCGCAAAGAACTATATTGCAAGACATATAGCCCATGTCGACATTCAAACTAAATAAAATCGCTGCCGGCGAACGTACCGGGTATTTTATGACATGCCACTAAAATGGAAAGCATGACTGCTAGGAATATTCAGTTTTCGACCGCAAACTGTTAAAACCAGCTCTGGAAGAGTTAATTTTTCCTCTAATCTGATTATTGACGATAAAAGACTCTGTATGCTACCGATAATAGATGCGAGACTACCACTTTATAGACCAAAAGTGGATTGTCCAATCCATTTTGTCTTTTAACTGCCGATAATAGATTTGTGACTACTACTTATTGTTAGTTAAATACAATTGGATTGTTTCATTTGTTGTCGATTCGACAATTTTCCTTTCGTATTTTTATTCGGTTTTATATTTTTCATTAACGGAATAAAACCATTTTATTAATATCATTGCCTTGTTCTCATTATAGTAACCAATTTAGTTTTCTTTACAGTTTACAAAACACTAAAAATGTGTTCATCAATCTCTTAATATTGATATATTTCTTCACATTGCTGATTAAAAATAGTTGAAATTTCCTTTCACACAAGACTAGATATCGGAAACACCGTAACAAATGTCTTGTATTCTTGGTAGTGTATAAACTATTTTTCATATATTAGATTACATTAACTTATATATGAAAGTAAATTTTATACCTTGCATGTGATTGCACAATGTGTGCGTGTGTGTGTGTGTGTGTATGTTTAATGTCGTAAAAGTATACGACCTTAATACATGGAACATCAACAAACACCGGCAAAAATATTTATTGAAAATTTCAAAAATGTTCAAAAATCTTTTTTAACACTTTTATGAAGTTTCAGGTGTTGAAAACATGTTCCAAAATGATTATATCGAGGTATTTTCGATGATTCTTGAACAAAAATTCATAAAGGAATGCTTTTTTTAGTGTTCTTGTGAATCTACATATGTATTTTTATTCATGTTTAATGTTATTATTATATAAAATGTGAAGATGCAGGTTTGCAATTTAAATAATTTAAAACAAAGAATATATAAAAGCGTACGAGACAAGTGCAGCTAAAGTGATGTAATTCAAACCTAACCTCAATTCGTTAGGTGTGTATCGTGTGTGTGCGTATTGTTGCAAGTTTAACCGCTTGAAAACAATGCGCTACAGAAGTCTTATTCCGTCATTGTAGTTATTTCCTATATATTCTCCAAAAAGAAGAAACAATGGTACAGAATTATTCAATTTCCTGTGGCACAAGAAACTTACGTGTTTTAACTTGCGGTATAATTTTTAAACACCATGTAACAGAGTCACGGTGGTAGTCGCAAAATTGTAATCGGTAGTCTACTTTACCAACACATTGTCTGCCAAGCCAATTTCATAAACTTTTCTTTAAGAACCGCTCCAGACTTTCTCACAATTTATACTTTTAACATAATACTTTTATTTGAACCAACTTACCCAAGAGGTTTGTCATTCCACGTGAAATGGAGCACTTTTTAAAGTAACATCTCGAATTCTTTTAAAACGTCATTTTTTAAAATATTTCGAATTTTACTGCTATTCGAAATATAGTACTAACTATTTTTTCAGTAAATTATAACTATTGAATTAGTTCTTAAATGAATAAGAACGAACTTCTGGATTCTGACAGGAAAGACATAGTAGATAGTAACGAATAAAAATTATTTTAATTAAAAAAAAAAAAACATTTTTAACAATATTTTTTGCAATTATTTGTAACCAATGAGACTCTTTAACAGTGGGACTGAAAAGAAAATGTTTAAAAAAGAATGGGAATATAGTTCCATTTGCCCTCTTTAGGGCTGAATTTTGGAAATTATAGTAATTTTAAAATACAGTGATTACATAAAGATTAATTGAAAAACACGTACTGTCTGTGCGCAGTAATAGAGGTCAACAGATTACACCTACCTACTTACCGAATATTGTGCCGCTGGCATTCCCTGTGCATCTACCCCCAGTCGTGTCAGAAAACCACCCTGGGAACTTAGTGGATAGGCTTCGTATCCTGTATAATTCGAGGTACAAGAAATCCCACGCGACAACCAACCTCCCCCAAGAGGTCGAAAATACTTTCAGAAGATTCTCCCCACGTAAAAAACAGAGGGCATTACACCTGCCATTGTTACATAAAATATGCGACTGTTACAGGGTCTAATACAATTAATACATATTTGTGTATTGCTTAATGAGTGAAAACTCACTCTTTGTCAATGCCACTTGTCATTGGAAACATTCAAATTGTCACCGTTCAATGAAAACTACGCGAATATAATGAGAATTTGTGACGGCAGGAGAATGATGTAAGCGGTTTCGTTTATCTACTTTTTATTTGAGGGGTTCGTCCGAGCGTGGGCGATCGACTGCGGAAAAGTGGGGCTCCTTGCGCGTCGTTCCACTGTTTCCGAGGACGATTCTTATGATCGTCTTTTCTCGGACGGCGGTCAATTACTTTGACCAGGTGCAGGATGATCTCGCCGACAACGATCGGTCAACTTGCTGTTTATGCTATGTGGCGCCGAGCTCGTCGCACTGGCCGCCACAAATTCTTCCATTGGAATAAAATGTGATGCGCCGAGATTAAATCAATGGATAAATATTCTATCGCATCGATGAACGACCGATTAAACGATTATGCAATTACTTAATTTATCATTTTGACAATTTGTTACTTTTGACTTTATTCGTATTATGTCTGTTGGTATAAATAAAGTTTCTGATACTAGTTCTAAATATTCGTTATATTCTTGTATCGAGATTAATTTATAATTAATTTTTCCCGATATTAACAATCATTCAATTGGGACAATTCTTATAGTGTTGATACTTGATCGTCTGATGATTTTTGCAATCTGGCTTAAGCTGCAAGGCATTTTAAACACTCGCCGATACCACGGTATGCATTATCGAAAGAAACACACACCATTAGCATTAAGAAAATCAATAACTACTTCTCTGATGGATCTTCTTCGCAATATAAGAACAAATATCGTTTACCGAATCCTAGCTGTTACTTTGAAAATTTTAGAGTTAATGAAAAATAGAACTTTATTCCAAATACATGTGGCAAGAATGCATAAAATGGTATTGGCAGACTTCTTAAACATCTTGCAATTTGATCCACTTTACAATGACCGTTAGAAAATCAAATAACGACACCACAGAAATTATTCAATTGTGTGACTGCTCATATTGAAGAAATTAATTTTAATTTTAGCTCGGTACAAGAATATAACGAACATTCAGAACAGTTGCCAGAGATACGCAAACTTGTTCAAACAATTCATGAAACACGACCTTCTCACTTGTTTGTGTCAAGTGACAATTAAACACTATGGTACATAAATAGCAATTCTCTCATCGATGTGATGTCACTTAAAATCGTACACCTAGCGATTCAGGCGATTTTCATTTGTAAATCATAAAATTTGCAGTAAATGACGAAAACACACATATAGGCATATAATTCAATACTTCTTTATTTAGTGCATAACAAAAATTAAACAAAATTTTCAGTAATTATTAATGTAACAAATGAAATTTATCGTTATGTGTGAAACTACTCTGTCAGTAAAAATCGTACAGTACATATTTTTGTTATAGTTAATATATTTATAGCTATAGCTATAATATAATTATTGCTTACGTTAATATTTTATAGGGTATCCTCATGCATTTTCAACACATTGTAATCGCTGAGGCATAGATTTAACCAAATTTTTGCAATATTCGGGCGTTATTTTTTATCATTCTTCTTATAATACTCTCCTGAGTGTTTCTTTACTTGTAATATTATGCAACCTTATTTTTCTTTCCAACTCATCCCATAAATGTTCGATACTATTAATATCGGGTGATTGAGGAGTTCCTAGAACTTTTGGACAATTGTACAATAACCAACTCTTAACTACGCAAGAGTTGTGCTTTGGATCATTGTCGGCATAAAATTTAAAATTATTTAAAATCCCCAAATTTTCAGCACTTTGTTTTATATTATTTTTTAATATGTTTAGAAATGTCCATTTGTCCATTATGTCGTCTATAAATACTAAATTTCTAACGCTGCATACTGATGTACGAGTACAGTCCCACACCATTTGTGATCCACCGCGAAATTTGACCGTCGATTGAAGATGCTTAATATCCATCTCTGTGTTTGGTTTTGGCCACACAATTTTTCTTCCATCCGAACCAAAAATATTAAATTTTGACTCATCCGTAAAAATTACGGATCCAGAAATTAAAATCCTCTTTTAAGAATTTTGTTGCAAACTTGTGTCTTTTCTTTTTATTCGCCAACGTTATCAATGGTTTTTTTTCGGGCAACTCTACCATGGTAATTGTTTAGTCTTAGAACTCTTCGAATATTTTTTAACATCTGATGTCAATTTGGGAGCACTAATCGTCGGATCTTCTTTAATTTTACGAGTAATTCATCGCTCATTCGTAGCATTAAGCTTTTTATCGGATCTATGTTTGACTTTATTCGCTATAGGGTCCTCTTTTTTATAACGTTTTATAATGTATTGAATTATGCTTATACTCCTATTAATTATTTCACTAATTTCATTATAACTTTTTCCATTATTATAATGACGAATTGTCAATTCACCTTCTGCTAATGTTGTTTGCCGCATTGTTTTTAATTATCGTAAAATAGATCAAGCAAGGCTTGAAACACACTGAGGACAAGAAACAAAGTTCTCATCGTTTCCATGCATTGTTAAGCAAAAGAAGATCGGGGACTCGCCCATTTTGTTCTCGTCATTTACTGCGAATTTCAAAATTTACAAACGAAAATCGGATGAATCGCTAGGTGTACGATTTTAAGTGACAATCACTGTATGTATGTATGTGCCTTAACCCAATCTCGTCGTAGTAGTTATCCCTTTTTCGTAGTTTTCATTGAAGGCTGATAATATTGTTGTTTTGACGCCCGAATATTGCAAAAATTTGGTTAAATCTATGCTTCAGCGATTACACTGTGTTGAAAATGCATGAGGATACCCTATAAAATATTAACGTAATAAATGCCATTAGCAAAGAATGAATTCTCAATATCTATTAATCATATTAGATTTGGTAGCCATAGTCTATGTAACAATGACAGGTGTAACCCCTTGGCCGTTAATAGTCGCACGACCAAGGAACTCGCGTTTCGATTCAGAATTAACTTAATTCAATTGTTATACAACTAATTGTTGTCATATCAATTGTTGTACAACTAATTTTTAAGTTTCCATATTTTTCAAAATCCAACTATACTTTCGTTATTTTCCAAATTTTTCGATTCAGCTCCATTATTAAAGAGTCGCATTTGTTTCAGAGACTTGCAAAAAAATATAATGGTTAACAAAATTTTTATTTAAACTGAAATCATTTTTACGCAGTACTATTGCGTCTTCATTGTCAGTGCACAAAATTTCCTTCCCTCCCATTTTCTAATCCAATAGTTATAATACACATGTATATGTATTTGCACTGTAATTCAAACAGCTATAAAATTGACGATTCTTAAAGTTTTGAAAAATTAAAATCGTTAGAGGTGAATTTAAATACGGTTAAAAACCACAATATATCTAAGTTTCAGCAAAATCCATGATGTTATTCCAAAAAGTGTCAGATTTCGCGTAGAATGACCCGTTAGCTTTATTAATTCATAAGTACATATGTAACTAGTCCTGTCATAAATCCTGTTGCAAATGTATTGCATTATTATAATAAAATAAGAAACATTACCATTATTAATTAATCAGAATTTGCATACACAGTTAATAACAGCAGAAAAATAATGGTATTACCCGAAATGGTTATTTTTCACAGTTCAAAGGGCATCATTTTAAATATTTCCATTATTTTTTTTATTATTAATTGTAGACAAAAATTCTGACTACCTACAAATGATAACAAGAGTTGAAAGGGCACCCTGCATACGTATAAAAATTATGAATAATTATTCTTATTCCTCTTATTGCTATTTAAATATTATCATACAATAGATATACTGCTGGGGCCTGAAGTCACTACCAAAAACGTTTCTAGTTAAATACAAAATGGTCTATTTCTTATTTCTTTTTGTAATAGCCCTATGAAAAATTCAGGACTTTCAGAGAAGATAGCACTCACTAAATGGAAAAACAGTCCTAATCGACATGGCTAAAAAAATTTATATCCTCGGAATTACAAACAATTATATATTTCAATCGGAGCGCGTGATTTATGTTAATCGTTTCTGGTGGTCAATCGTGATATAAAAACGGATTACTTTACCATTTCTTCCGTCGATATTTAGAAAAGATTTATCACGTATCCCTCTCCCATTTCGTCGTGTTTGTCAAAAAATTATATGTTGCACCTAACAGACGATGTAATAAAATAATAGTTAATCGTCTAAATTGCCCATATATACGTTTCGTGTAAACCGTTAGTAGCCATTTATTTCTATAATTACGTAAAAATTCTCTTCTGCCCAACCATGATTGTTATGAAAATTTGTTACACCATCTCTTACGAATACAGCTCCGTCGGTAAATAAAATGTGCAATTTCTTAAACGGTATAAGAAATAGCGTTTCTTGGCGAGAATATTTCTCCACGTAAACTTTTCGCGTGGATACAGCGTTTCGCTGAAACGAATAAGTCGCGGGCTTGAACCGAAATAGAAAGTTTTTTATAATTTCCAAAATATTCATTTTTCGATCCACGTTTATCGGAACCTTTTTCTCCATTTATCGAGTGGTATTTGTCCTGAATGAAGAACTACATAGGTATAAACGTGATGCGGCAGTCAACGTGTTGACCTGATAATCGAAGGCTGCTCTCAAAGCGAATAGGATTCGACGAATGAAGTTTACAATGTGCACGGCTTCGTTGTTGGACATTCAGAAAGCGTGATGTCGTAACATCGTAGAAATTCCACTTACCTTCTCGAGTTCTTTCAAACTAGCTGGCGACACATCCGAATGCCTCCTCAGTTCCGGACTTCTTGGCGGTACCAATCCAGTACCGAGTCCACCCATTTGACTTCCGCCTATGCAACCGAGTCTAGCGTCGCTGTGCCTCCTCTGGAGGGCCTCCAGGACCGGCACCTCCAACAGGGAATCGGTCGATTCCTGCGTGACGATTGGTTGGTCTCGAGACGCCAGTTTTCGCCGACAAACACTGCATCGCCAGGACGACTGAAACGATTTAACGATTTTGTTAAAAATTTACCGAATTTCGTCTACGCGATGAGCGCTGGACGCTCTGTTCCCCGAAATCCCCTCCGTCACTTTTGATTCACCTGTAGAAGTGAAAGTGAGATGGAGCGAAAGTGAATTCTTAAGAGTTATCCATCTTTCAGAAACTCCTTTAAGCATCTTTAACTTCGTGCTGTAGAGTACGCGCCAGCTCTCATCGAGGAAAGATTGTATTCCTTTGGAGCGAAGCTGAATGACGGATTAAACGATTAAACTGATCAGGTGCGTAACTCAGTCTATTGGTGAACAAATATTCGATTCAGTAGAACTCAAATTCAAATGATTTAAATGAATACTATCAAATTTTTATTGGGTTGATCGGTGCATCAGGATGAATTGTAAAAATATCTTGAGAAGACGAAGTGTTCAGTTGAAAGTAGTCCGGTTTGGCGGTAAATACTTTTAAAATAATAATCGATTGCTGTCTCCCGTAGCTCAAAGTAGATTCGGTGGCAAAGAACGAAAATATAGAGGTAACTCAATTTTTTAAAATTCTCGATCCAAAACTAATTGTACGTTGACTAATTTTGAAATTCAAATCCGTCTGAATAAATAAGCAAGAATGAGAAACACGCGAGCAAATACGTATTCGTCAAATGTCCATTTATGGCGCTTATCGAATCTCTGAAACAGATCAATATTGAAATAATGATTTTCAATTCATGACCAGTATATCAATTCACCGTGCGTACTTTAAATCGCTATAATCAAGACTGACGGGATACCGTAGGGTCCTGTGTAATGAAACTCTGATTAATGTAGAAGTTTCCCCCGTAAATAATTTACGAAGACAGCGTTCATTAATGGGAACATTGAAACGATAAAAAGACAAAAGTAAACACGAAAGATTGTCGTACAATAATGAAAAGAGGAGTATAGGGCAAATAGAAAGGAAGGAAAACAGACTGATAGAAAACTTGGGAACAAATAACCTGAAAAATAGAGGACGAATGAATACAAATTACAAGGAAGAAATTACTATGGAAACCAGAATAAGCAAAGACATACGGAATCGAACCAAAAGGAAAATAGAAGAGAATGTGTTATTAAATAGCAGAATATAATGTAAATTATGAGAGAAATAAAGTAAATAGATCGTAAACTAATGCAGAATAACGAAAAAGAGAAATAAAAGCTCTTGGAAGAAGTAATGGGAAGAGCTGAAGAGAATGTAAAGGGAAAATGGAAATAGAGATGGAAGATTAGAATAAATTACATCGTAATTCATTAGTCTATTACGACGTTTTTAAAAGTCTCTCGAGTATTCGAGATGAACGAAGATATGGATAATGATAATGAAAAATGGCGATAAACTAAGAGCGTAGTTTCACAGCTATTAGATATGGAAACCTAAATTTAAATCACTCCTATTATAATCACCCAGCTCTTCCGTAATAATTGATCTAATTTAGACTTTATTTAAATTTTGTAAATTCGTGTTATCGTCTACGATGACGACCTAAACCATGGTTATTTTAACGATGAATAAATAGAGAGATGAAGAATATTCTTCTTCAAATAACAAGGGATTGTTCGATTTGACTCACAAATCATCAATACGTTTGAGAAAAGGACTCTTTTTAGTTTTAGAAATTTTCTTTCGTATTTTTGTGACGTGTTATCATACTTTTAATCACTACTAAAAAAACATATCTTTCAATTGAGAACAAGATTATCAAATTTGTAGGTATTCGCCGTTAATTGTTTAAATTCTCGATTAACCGTTTCAAAATAGATAATAAATGATTCAACAGATATTTCGAAAGCTCACCGGATCATCGGAATTCGTTGTCGTTGAATAGCAAGCGCAATCCTCGCAAACTTTGTGTTGACACTCGCAGCAAATTCTCGCGGCTTCTTCAGGTGCAAACGACTTCCGGCACACCCTGCAATCGTCTCCGGTTTTTGATTTCCTGAAATGTCCGAATTTAAGTTCGCTAAAGTTTCAAATTCAAGTATTGTGTAGCGATATGTTTCAATTTAACAGTGTGCATTGGCATTACTATTGAATAACGAACACCGTTCAAAAATAAAACTTCCATTTCGGCGGATGTTCTTGATCGCTATAACTTTACTATTTTATCAGGTATTGGTATGAATTTGATTAGACGAACGTTCATATTTTATTTTTCCTGTATTTCAGTTATACTTTATATGGGATGGCTCACAAGGTGTTATAAACCGTTTTGTTTCCGAAAACCGATTGAAGATATCGACAAAATTCTTGTTTTGATTTTATAGAGTTCTCGGAGGACTTTGTATTCCACGAGGAACGGGATGAGGCAGAGAGATTCCAATTTTTATTTCTTTTAATAAACGCATAAACTTCTGCATTTCCGAGTAGCTCGTTTAAAAATGGATAATTATGTTTTCGGTAAATCGAATTGATACGCTGAGATTATTACTGAGAATGATATTACGATACTATTTTTCTGTATAATTCATTCGTATTAGCCATTATCAGGTAAATTCTATATTGGTTATTCGTATTGCCACTATCGACGCTAATTGTTTTCGGACATACTCCAAACAATTGTTAAAGTGACGACAATCCTTTTATACCTAAAAAGAGTGTCCGTATACCTTTTTATATGTTTACAAGAACCTACCAAAAAGAATGAATTGCGGTCAATAATATAAAGGTAAATAGATTCTTTGCTTCAGACTTATACAAATGTAGCTGTCATCTGCAGTAAATCTGGAAACGTAACAAAAACCATACGTACAAAATAAAAACTTTCTACTACTTGTGGATGCGTTTTTACATTTCAAAGTTGTAGTAAAAAAAAAATAATGATAGTAACGAGAGGCTGGGATTCGATTTACCTCTACCGATTTATCGTTGTATCTCTTAAATCGTGTATGATAAAGGAAAATATTTCAAGTAAATGTTGTTTTTACATAAGGTATCTAAAAATGCAAAAATTCATATATTTCTTTCATCCAGAAGAATAAAGGTGCAATTCTCTCCCCCTCCCCCCATTTCTCTGAAATGCTCAGTTGCAACACATTACATATGTTACTTCTTATGTTACACAAAGAGGGTAACCTGAGTACCCTACTAAACCAAAACAACATTTCGATGCTATCCCTAGAGGTTTCTAAAAAATTAACTTGTACAACTTTACGTACACTATGCTTATAACTGACTATACTGATTACTAATATTGATAATCAGGTATTTTGATTCTATATAGATTCATATTTATTTTTTAATTTTTGATTATTCATTTGTAGTTTACATAATTATCTGTACCGATGACAATTATTAATGACAATCGTATAAAATCTCAATGATTTCTAATTACTTAATTATATTAATATAATAAGAAATATTCTTTCTTTATTTACTCTGAAAAAAAGTAGAATCACAGTCTGAAGACTTTTCTAAATATTTGAATAAAATTTAATTAAAAAATTAAAAAATGTTTGAAACTGGGTCACCGGAAATTTAATTTTGATATATTTTTTTTAATATTTTGTAGTATTTCCTACGAATAGGTACTACAAACAATTGTTTCAATTATTCAACGTATAAAGAACAAGTTGCTCTTAATCCTTTAATTCAAAATCGTGTTAAATAAATATTTCTGCCATGTATCGTTCCTTAAATTTCTAGATATACAATATGTAATAGAAATAGATGGTATTTCACACTGTTACCCAAAATGACTATTGTTTATTAATATATATGCCACATAGAAATTTTATTTTGAAAATTTATGCACTAAAAGTATCTGTAATTATTAATGGCTGGTCTGTTATAATAAAGGATAATTTTGAAAAAAAAATAACGTTTTCTTGTTTTAAATTTATGATTCGATAAATTTTGTTTGTATTATTCGATCAAATTCCCTATACAGTTTCTTAAAAATAATAATCCTCTGGGATCTTGAAAGTACATAAATATTATATGTAATAAGAAAACAGATAATTAAAAGAGATTTTACTTTTGCATTAACTCTCTCTATTTTGTGTGACACATTAATGTACACATAATACGGTACATATAATGTACGTATAATACGGTAAGAATTCTAAGAATCAATTTATTTAATTATAATACGATAGTAATTTCACATGTATAATTCCAATTTCTAAGATCCGTTGTTTGTTTGAATACAAAGTTTGTAAGAATATGTCGAATGGTAACGTAACAAAGTCTGCATTTGTAACTTGCATCGGTATTCTTTTTAACCTTACTCTTTCTTTAATAATACCTGTCTGATTTGAAATTGTAAAATCATCACAAATTAGAAATTGCTAATATATAAAACTTACGTTTTTGTTGATTCCGTCGTCGTTTCTTCCTTAGGTTGAGTTTCTTCCGGTGGAATAACTTTTGCGGGACCGAATTTGGTAACTAAAACAAAAAATAGAAGACATTCTTTGTAAATTTCAAATAAAATAAATGAATGACGTACTCTTCTCAACGTTCAATATACATCAAAATTAAGTTTATTCTAACGATGTTACGTGATATAAGTTTGTAAACATTACGTAATATTCTTACTATTTTAAAGTTATCGTAACCTTAGTCTTGAAAAACTATTCGAATACTTATTATAATCTTAAATTATCATTTTTGGATTATTTATTGTAAAAATGTATTTTCGGTATAATTTCAAAAATATTATATCCCCTAAATGTATAAAGAAAAGAATGTTAAAATTTAATACATACGCTATTGAAAAAACAAAAATTAATATATATTTTGTACATATATATAAAACCAAGGTTACATTAAGTTAACGAATACCTGTCAATTACTTTGGTAGTAGAGTCTGCATTGTTTTGATGTAAAATTAGGATATTTAGTTTACCAAATAAATAAAACATCAAAAGCAGTGATCTCGTACAAAAAATATTTCAACGATCGATAATTAAATGTTGTTTTGTGTGTAATTAAAACTAGTTCGCATCTAATTACAGACCTTGAAGACAATTTGAATGTAATTAAGGCAATGAACAATTACATGTACACATTATATGAAAAACTGCTTTAAGAGATTACTATTGAAGATTCGAAACAGATGCCAGTAAAGAAACTTGCAAATGTCTGTACCGAGAAAAACAGATACGATTGCACAAATAAAGGCCTTTTCAATGCAATCGGATTCATGTTTTAAAGTTAATGACGTACACTAATAAGATTAAAGTTTAACGTTTGATTGTATGCAACAGATCTTTGTCTGCTTAATGTTTAAGCTCTATGTTAATTACAAATACAAACGACATTCAAAGAAAATGAAGGAAACATTTGTTACTCTTTCTTAGCGAACACTATTAAATTAAATTTAAGTTTAATTTTACTTCTATACCATCAAAACCAAATTCTTTTCATTGCTCATAATGAAAAGTGTAACTACCAAATTATAGAAAATCTTCAATATATCTATTTTACTTTTATTTTTCGCTTTTATTTTTGAGTTAGTTTTAAAAGACAAAACAAATTTAATCCTTAAATCGTAAAGATTTAGAACAAAATTAACCTCACTGGTACTACACGCGCAGGAACTTGCGTTTATCGGTATTAGAATTTCAAGCACCAGTAACACTTGTGCAAGGAACATAAGTGTTTCGGTTCATTACTTTTGTTACTAGTATATATCTCTAAATAAACTCCGCAGATTTGACGCTGATTTATCGAGAACGAATAGATACGTTCACTAAAAGTAATACTAGTGTTATCAGATGGAGCACACCATACTTGAAACGGTTCGACAGAAATTGAGTAAAGAGGGTGACAGAATCCTAGCTCCCAATCTACTGATCCCATCAACGAGGAGGGACTATCATAGAACATAGATAAAGAGATTAGCAGGGTATCGCCTTCCGCTGACTTGAAGTCTCGCGGGACGACGAAGAGAAAAAGAGGGATCGGATCGCCCATCCCCACACGGTCTCTGCCATAGTAGTAGGAGATTTTAATTGCGCCCTTATTTCAATATGTATATAAATGCAAAGCTCGGAGACTATGAACCTAAATTTCTGAAGTCTGGGTCATCCGATGGTCATGGTATATCAGGTCGTTGAATTCGTCTTAACACAAATTATGATGCAAAATTAGGATTTTGCTTCTATACAATATGAAGCAAAAAATATGCAATGTCGTTTAAAAAAATTAAAATAACCTCAATTTTTTAAAATAGAAAAATATTCTTTGTCGTTTTTCATATTTAAATTTGCAACCGACCAGAAACTGATCAACTTTTGCCTGAAACAATTTTTCATCAAACTATTGGAAGTGCTTGAAAAATCGTGGCGACAGTTGTGTGCCACACACTGTGTATAACTACTTTTGAATTGAATAAAAAATTCATTTTTATTTATTTCTAAATTATATTTTTATTAAATCAGTTTCGTTCCTCAAAAGAATTTTATTTACTTTTACTGGTAATTACATAACCAATGCTTTCCTGGCATATTGTAAAGAAACTAGCAAAAATTGTTGTCCTGTATTAGGTGTAACTAATGTATAATAGTAATGTGTTAAAACTACGCCAATGGGGCTCTGCCTGCCGCGTGTTGCTCATTATCTCTCTCGATCTTGCTACCTTCTTCATCAGCCAGTTAACATGTGTCAGATGAAAACTCGCCCGCGAAAAAGAAAGGGGCCATCATGGACGCAAATGATACAATGAGATAAAATTTGCGTATCGTCTTGTATATGGTACTTTGGGGATATACGTAAGAATATGATAAATAATGTTTGCTTAACGAAATAATAAGTCTATTAAAACTTATATCTACTAACTATTTCGTATCTATTAACATAAACGAACTTCTGTCGAAATACTTGTAATCGCGCGATGTGAGGTGTAGTGATAGGAATCTGCCTTTGTTAATCATTTTTCGAAGATCCTCGATGAAAAACACCTGTAGCATTTCCTGTACATTCCAAGGAAGAGAAAACTTTCTTTGAAAACGCATAGAATGACCACCCGTCGTATCACTACGCAAAACCCTAGGCAATTGTCGCACATCTGGTTAGCGTCAAACTGTAGCTTCGACACATAGGCTTAAACCGAAAGAAAATACAAAAAAAGGTCCACTGTAATACTATATGAAAAAAATGTTAATGACCTTGAAATGACCGTGAAGGTAGTCTCTGAATGTCGTCACATTTAATTCTTTGATTCGTGCAATCTTCCCTTCATCAGTTTTTTCAGATTTTTGTTAGCAGTGAAGATATATCTTTTCTTTTTTCAGTTGAAGATTCTCCCAAAAGAAATGTCTGCGATAATGTTTTTACCCATAGATAAGTTTTAACTCATTCCTGCCGGATATTCGAGAGCTAAAAGGGCACAGTTAAAAAGCGGTGGGCGCAAAGTTGCTCTTCGTGTAAATCTTGAGACTGGTAGAGAGTTAGGTCCGTAATTATCGCTAGCGGCACACCCTCTAGCATACTTGCGAACAACTCGACTGAAGGAAAAAACCGCAAAGTTATTTCGAAGGATACTAAAAGGAGATTAAAATACAGAACGAGATCACGCAATTATCCGTGACGCAAAATTCTACGTACTTCTTTCCTACTGTATAGCCGGATAAATTGCAGACACCTTAAAGTTTAAGTTCATTTAAATACATTTTTTCGATTGATTTCACTTATTTCATTTCGTACGATAGATGCTGGAAGATTCGTGGAAAATTTTTCAATAAATTACGTTGTTTCCCTTATAATATTGATATGCAAATGAAATGGTGCCCGAAAAGTTTTCCCATGGCAATATCACATTTAAGCTTTTAAATGTCCTATAAATAAAGAGAATGTTCCTTGACCGTACTCTACCGTTCCTCTTTATTGTACTTTAATCCTATTTCATCTGATATACATCAGAACTCATCCTTTCTAAAACAAAGCTAACACCTTATCTCAACGGAGATTTTTATATTTCACTGTGTAGATGTACGCTAACAAACAAGAAGAAAGAAGCAAAATTGTAAAATAACTTATTTAAAATCTAAGACATTGTATTTACCAAACACCCGAATCTCAATATGATCACCCAAGACAATTCAAAACATTGGCGTTTTCATATACAATCCCAATCCGGAGACATTTCTTCAACTTAGATTTTTACCCAAGAACGAACAATCATCAATAATTCTCATACAACTCTTGCATAATTCTAAATATGAAAATCACAAACATCTCTCGTTATCATATTATACAACGTGAGATTGTATTGAGCTTCAAACGGTCAACGATTTATCTAAGAAGTTGTCACATCTTGGTTCAGAGATAACGACAAC
Organism: Ptiloglossa arizonensis; assembly: GCF_051014685.1. Lineage (NCBI taxonomy): Eukaryota > Metazoa > Arthropoda > Insecta > Hymenoptera > Colletidae > Ptiloglossa > Ptiloglossa arizonensis. Next base: position 1,134,964 of record NC_135057.1, read on the forward strand.
TTCTCAGGCGATTCTATATTCGTTTATTCACGGATCGGCAAAAATAAACCTTAATCGTGTGCGTGCATGCTCGATTGATTCTCAAAATTATTTTTCCCAATAAAATATATTCAATGGTTCAAATTGATCGTTAAAATCGACGAGAGACACTTATTTAAATACCGCGAACAAGACAGATCACCAAAGGATAGAAAGACTTGAGAAAGTTGAGTGAAAATCCGCCTAGAAAAGTCGTTCCGGCACCCATTGAGATTTCTTTATCGTGCAATTTTCGGTGATCGAAATTTCGTAACGTCAGAGAACAAAGGGGAGCGCAGTTACTCATATGAAACGGTTGCCAAATTGATCGTTTAATTGGGATGGAAGTCATCTTCACCTGTCTCCCTTCTATCTCTTCTCGCTTTTCCGCGAGATAAAATTTATTGGCAGACATGACTGTCCCAACTCCATTTCACGTACCATCGCTTCTCTACTTTTATGTAAAGCGTCACCCTATTATTTGAAATGTTCTACTTTTACGCGTTTCCGCGCGCTTTGCCTTTATAATTCTGGCTTTAAGATATTGCAGCATCACGTTGCGCCTCCTCTAAAGTCTCTGTTAATTTTGATATAGTTCGTAACATTTGCAAGAAATTGCTCTTGATAGCTGATAAATGAAACCATTTACCGTATTCTTGAAATTACTTTATTTTACACGTCCTTCCAATTGAACAGTGCGGAAAGGTTTCGGTGGTACGAAAAGGAAATATTTTGCACAAAGATTTCACTTCGTGAAATCTTATAAAAATGTGTCTAAGAACGCACAATGACCTATCAAATTATTGAAACGCTTGTAATTAAAAATTGTAATGGAAGAGATTAATTACACCTCAAGAATTTTTCTACAGATTAGAGCTTACCAGATCCTTTAAGTTGATCAATTAATCCAGAAGTAGCAATACTCGTTATTCGATCATGCTGTCCAAAGTCCCTGTTTGTATATATTTGATGTAGAAAAGATTAGACCAGGTAAGAATTCTACTCGACTCAAAAGAGAAATAAGTTACGCACACATATACCTACACAGATTTAAATTGCTATAGCATTAGTATTAATGATTGTAGATATTTTAATCGAAAGATTGTACTCTGAAATAAAAGTCCTAAATGAGTCATTAATGACCCAGCGTTGCTAGACGGTTAACATTAGAGTGTTCCAGAGAATATCACACGCGTTAAAACTTTTATTTATTAAGTAACTACAGCAAGCCAAGCTCTAGGGTTTAAAAACCTTTCTGCTCTCTGAATGCCAACTGATGCCGTATTGCGATATGAATATTTATAGCACGAAAATTTGAATTTTTTCACAACTTGTTTTAAAAAAAAATGAAACAATAAATACAAACAAATGCGCGGTATATTTCTATAATCGGCGAAGGAAAAGCTTTCCAACAATGTTTTAATACATATACATTTCCTTTTTGTCAATAGGTAATTTAAAAATAACAAGAAATAAACTGACTGAAACTGTGTATTATTTTCCGAGACACGCTATTACTTACGAGGTTTCGAACTCTACGAACATAACAATATTGTCGTACTACAGAAAATACTCGGTGGAAATAAGGGTGGTCCACGTAATGCGACATTCACGTTCAACGACGTTCCAGGATTGTCGCCAAAGATTACACCCAGTCAAATGAGCGTAGCACCAACGGGAGCGCCTACTCTGGTGTGAAATTGAAATATGATGTGGTCTACATAAAATTAGCGAGAAAGTAAGTTATCATTCCGCTGGTTTCAAATTTATTCGAAAAATACAAGATGTTAAATTTTACAATTTTTACCTATTTTAACGGACCCCGTAAAAAAAATTGTTATCTTGAAAAGTATCAATTATATTGAATTTCTCTTTTTTCCGTTTTCATTAAACAGGATTAACGTTTCGATATTAATTCTTTTTCGGTTGTAAAATAATTTTCGCAACGTAAAAATTATAAAAAAATGTTTATTTTACAAATTTCGAGTCGAAGAAATACCTTTAAAAATCTGGAAATAATATCAGCGTATTTCTTGGAATTTTCTTCATAAGATAAAATTATTTCTAAGGCAGACGTTTTATCATTGGCATCGTCATAAGTTATTAAAGAGCGCGGTGCGCCCCGTTTCAGATAACCGACCTAACTGACCTAATCTAATCTAAACTAAGCTAACCTAGATCCATGCGCCCAACTACTAGGGTCAGCTGATCTTTACAACTCGTGCACTCCATTATTTTGAACCAAGACTAGAAACATTTTTGAATGTGTACTCTAAGCCCACTTTTCAATGTACAAATAACATTTGTTTATCATTATTTCACATATCTCATCATTACAGTAGAAACCTTCTACCAGTCCTTTCTGATAATTGACGACCATATTTAAAATTTAGAGTTGATATTGCTCAACTTGCAACCACTGTGCTTGTGTTGCCATATAGTACGAAGTATAGTAGCTCCCGCTTTCAAGTAATGAAATCGAAACCTTGCATTCACTTGAAAGGGAGGTAGATAGCAATTTTCATCTCCAATGAGGCCAACAAGCATCGTTTATACTAAATAAACATAAACAGTGAAAGGTATAATTCCGTTCTTTGAATCCGATGTAAAAGTTTATCGCGCAAAAATTGAAATTACAGTATTAAATCGTTTGCAAATTTTCCGATCATAATACAACTTTTTCTGTTATATGTTAGGATCGTCTTAGTGTTGCGCGCTTCCATCGTTACTGTGATTGGTTAATCATAATAGGAATAAGAAAAAGTACTTACACTCTCATTTTTTCGAATATTCCAAAACACTTTCTACTATTGAAACTATTCAGTGAAAGTATTATGTTCAGTCACTAATTATGTTATTAAACTAGGAAATTGTTTTGAACGAAAAAAATCAAAACACTTCGTTACAGTTAGATAAAAAATCGAAAACTTTAAGATAAAATTTGTAACCTTAAAGCAAAACGAAGACAAATTTTTTAAATGGATGTTTATACGTAGACTTACTTGCAAAAATTACCGAACAGTTTTCCCTTAAGTTCTGCTTGGAAGCGTAGGAAGCCTCTATAAATAAGAAGACTGCTTCTTGACCGTACTATATTTCCTATTCATCATACTTCAATTCCATATTATTTAAAATTCTTATCTTAGCTTTCTCCCTCTAACATATAGATAAAAATATTGCCTTTTAGTTTTGATTGAAGCAAAATATCATAAGATTCTCATTATTCGAGAATAGTAAAACAGCCTCAGTTGCCTTATATTTTACACTTTGAATCATTTCATATTTTATTTACATGTAGCCACAACTAATAATAATACTATGAATATTTTAACCCATTTGGCAAACTCCATCTCTATAATTACTTATTTTAGAACCTAATAGAGTCTGAGCAATTATAAGAAACAAACTTTTATCATACTCAAATATATACATGAAATTTAATATATTTATTATAACATACGCTATTTGCTCAAATTTGAGACGAGAAAATAACAATGATTTTCTTGTAACGTTTCCTCAGTCTATTTCCAGTTATACAAATTGAAATATGTAACAGCAGATAGTTAAATTTTAATTTTAAATTTGAAAAGGTAAATTTAAATATGTAAAAATACATATTTGATATTTCATACGAACAAATTCCTAAACTGAATTTGTCTGCTTTGTTCTGCATTCTGTTACAACGAATTGTTGCTTTCCACAATTGTAAAAGTTTGGAGTTAGTCACAAGTTAATATGAAACTTCATACTTTTTTGGGTACCCATATCTATATATTGACACACGTTCCAAAACGAGTATTGTAAAATATAATTTTATAAACATGAAAGACGGATACCTTTCACGTTCGCATTAAAACAACTTTCAAAAATACGAAATAAAATTAATATCGTTTTCAATAATTTGAAATTCAATAAATGAAATAATCAAATACATAAATTATAGACGAACACTTGATAACTTAAACAAATGCATAAATTAGAAACGGACACTTAAATACAATAACAATATTGTAATATTTTTTAACAAGTATAAATACTCGAAGAAGTGTAAGAAATACAGGTTATCTAGAATACAGTGAAACAAGAACAGAATGGAAAATTCCACGTGTAAAAGGTCAAAGCTATGTAGGTACGTTTATACTATTTATACGTATACAGAATCGTTCTGATTCGATCAGATATGTTAATCAAGGGTATTTTAAGATTGTTCATTGATTTTACCTATCTAATGCTTTGATTTTACGAATAACAAAGAGGCACTGAAAGTATATTTAAACTTATAAATTTGCACAAGATCTTAAAAATAATTCAAATCTTAAAGAATATGTTTTTGGTACTTGCTGACTTTAATGAATTTAAATGAGTTTTAAAATAATTGTCCTTAATAAATATAATTAAATTTTTGAAAGATGACTTCGTACTAGCTTTTAACTTACTAATTTCTCAAGTTATGTTGTCGAAGCAATTTACTCAATTAGATCGGTAAAACTTTCATCTTTGATACTCCGTGTTACAAAAACACCCCAAATAAAATATTTTCTTTCGTGACTACGCATTTAATGAAAAAATACATACAATTTCTCAAAAGCACAATAAAATCATAATTCTTTTATCAAACTAAAGATATAAATTAAAAAAAAAAAACGTTACAAGGTTTATTTATTTAACTTTAAAAATAATTACTGAAAACAAGTTGCTTCTTGTATACAAAGCACGGAACAGGTTACGTCATCGGAACAGTATTTAGAAACTGGTGGTCAGAAACGACGAAAACAGTTTAAAGTATCCTACTTGTAGGATACTGTCAATTTCCTCTTTCATCCTTGCTCTCTTCGTTCGACACGTACCAAGGCATTCGGTTTATTCGACCTCTGACTCGCTTCTAACCCATTCCAAGTTCCATTAATTACCTCGATGATTAACAATGCGATTGCGTTTCGAGATCAATTACAGCAATGACCTCCTCGATATCAAACGGACCGGTAAACATGTTGAATCCAACCATGGTAGATTACAATGGAATAGTCTCGGTTGGCGTGCTCTGTGCACATATGCTAAACGCAAGGAAGAGAAAGGTCGTAGCGTTTGGAAAAAGCTAATAGAATGTTCCACTAAATTCAGTTTTTATTTTACAACCGAAAGATGTTAACTCGCCACAACTTACTAAAGCGTATCGAAGACAAATTAACATTTTATGTCCAGATGTTTAAATATCAAATGAGTTAGTATTATGTAGTATTAGATAATCTCTGCAATACTGCAACGAAAAGAGTATACAATATTTCTAGAGTCTCTGAAGAAACCAATTATTTTCTGCAACAATATTACCAATTAATTTCATTAATAGTTCTTTGAGAAATAAAAAGCTCAATTTTATTAATAATATCCACAATCGTCAAGATTTACATTTTGCACCCTAGTCGTCAAAGTTTTATTAGCAAGGCACTGAAAATTTACGAAAGTGACAAACTGGCCACTATAAATTAAATTATTTAATCCAAATATAATTTGTTTGAAATGCTTTAATTAGTTAATTAGTGATCTATGGAACGATGAATGTATGATAACGTTTGAAAGTTAAATAACAATTGAAAATACAGTAAACTCCCAATTATTCGGCACCGCTTTAACTGGCTTCCACTTTAATTGGACACATTTTTGTTGACATGAAAATTATTGACTACGGGAAGAATTATTGACATATACCATAATTATTCACTTTCTTGCGTAATTTTTGTCATATGTATTAGTCATTATTTAAATAATCTTCCTCTTATACATTTTTTTTTCATTAATTTCTCTCATTTTTTGCATTATAAACAAGTTTGTGCTATTATGTTTTCATTCCCGCTGTTTGGTTGTCTTCGAAACAAAACTTGAAGATACACGATGTTGATGAATGGCTTTCAAACGACAATATTTTAGAGAATGAAACGTTAATAGATGACGAAATCATTAAATCAATTATATGACCAGAATTGATGCATAAAGGAGAATCAAATAATTCAGAAACTTCGAGCACAGATAAATATGAAAAAATAAATTACACAGAAGGAAAAATTGCACTTGAAATTGCGATGAGATATATTGAACAAGAAAATTCATTAACAATTGACATATTACATCGCATTAATGAACGAAACGAAATCAAAGAATAAATTAATTTTTATATATATATATATATATATATATATATATATATATATATATATATATATAGCCGGTAGCATGTTTTATAGGTTGTTATAAAACATGCTACCGGATTCATTTCAACCGGTCATTCATTTATACAGCTGAAATCTGGTCCCGCAGAAGCCATTCGAGGCCAATCGAGAGTCTGCTGTATTAGTTTTTATATGTATTTCCTTTCAAAGTTTCGTACACAATTTCCTAGGAAGAATATAACAATTTATATTTTCCACGTGACGCTCGAATGCCTATCAATGAAAAGCGTTATCACCGTCTGTGACGTAGGTACGATTTTATTTCGCAATTTGCAAATCCACGCTTCTGCCGACGATACTGACTGCAATCAACAGATACGTATTGACAGAATACAACGAGGCAAACGTCTTTTTAATCGAATTTTTAAATATTCAACGATCGCTTGAACTAAAATTGATGCAATAATAATAATTGTACCAATGCTTTTCAAGATTAGTACAAACAAATCGTCCGATGTGAATTTTACAACGCATCATTTCTTTACGTTTATTATTGCCAATATAACTTAAACCCATGTCATCTACTTAAATTATTTGAGTAATGTGTTTCACAATTCATTACCAAATATGTAATCCAAATAAATGGTTTATTCATTATGTAATGTGAATGATAGAAAACCGAGCACTTTTATTGTGAATATTTCTATCGTAGATAATTTTAAATATTGATTAACGCTCACACGATTCCATCTTTTAACAATTTCAATCTGCAATGTGAATTAATATTGAAAATCAGATAATCAGACGAAGCGAACGCTTGATTTGCACAATTTAATTGTGGAACAATAAATATGAAATTCTGATTTTTTCAGTTGATATCGAATTCTATAAAAGCTGCTTATCTGTTCAACAACACGTGTATTGCACGAAAGCAAATGAAAAATTAATAGTAACACCGAGCTTTCCATTTTTTTTAGTAACCATTTTGTTGAGTTATCTGGTAGAATGTTTGTGTCCTATCAGTTTATTCACTTATATATAATTATTTTTCATAATAGCAAATACCGTTAATGATGATATATTTTTAATCAATATGAATCAGTTGTAACGTGAAAGAAAATAATCAGTATGTCGCTTTTGCAAATACAATACGGAAATGGACGATTGTAAAGTTTCAGTACGTCGAAGATCTCTTCGAATTATAATATAAGTTTAAAATAATTTTGTATACAGATGACTCTCGCAAGAATCAGTCGTATCGTTATACAATATTTAATATTTTCTCTGGCATACTTTAACGATACAATAAGTACTTAAGAGTTAAGAATTTTTTTATTATTATGAGCAAAAATAGTAAGTTTTGATAATACGTTGTGAATTTTCGAAGATGATATTGCAACTGTACATCAAATGCAATTAAATATAATAATACGGAAGGCTTCTTTCTCTCTGATAGATTTTTATTTGTTCATTGTCTGTTCATAGTCTAAATAGCAATTAAAAAATAATTATATCTGAATAACAACAGAAAAGGACAATATATTCTCCAAAAATATAAAATTATATTATTTGTTTGAAATAAATAAAGTTATGCCTAAATAGAATAGAATAAAGTATTCAATAGTATATAGTATTCGCTAAGTTTTAATTACAAGCCTGTATAATTAATAAAAGAAGCAATATTGTAATGTAATTTTGTAATATAATTTATGTGAAATCGATCAAATTTCAAATTAATAACTTTCATGAATACAACGACAATGAAATATGAGCAAAAATTGAAAAATATGAAACTATTGCTGTGTTCGCTATTGTATTTATTGCTAGTACGTTATTGAGATAAACAAAAGTCGACGCGACAAAGGATTCCAACGCTACAATGATTTACATTAACGGCAAAATTGACGCGAACTTTTGAACTATGATGAATATTTATGCCAAGTTTCATATAAACGCCCATTATACTTGATTGTATTTAGCTTAACTTAATTTTGTAACGAAGTTTACGGATATTTAAACGCATGGTAAGGTACAAATAAATGTTGACACGTTTATGTTCGAACAAAAGTTTCAAAACAAGCATCTATAAAGTTGTGTAGAAAAACTGCACCCAAGGACATGAAATGTAAAACATTTACAGTAAGGACTGCTCTAATTTTAGACACCAATACCAATTACAAAATAAAAGTATTTCTTTTACAGCATTTATTTAAGCTGTTTCAAAACGGTGTCCAATCTAGAGCTTTGCGATGAATGTATCATTTCCGCATTCATTTTCTTACAAAGATATTAAAATATACATTTTCAATTCGTATGAAATGTATTAATAAAAAATCATACCGTTTACTAAGTCATGACCAATATTTTTAATCTATCTAGAATTTATTTCAATTAAAATAAAGCAATGAAGCAAACAATTACTTCGTACACATACAGCACCATAAACTGTTCCTATAATAATTGAGAGTTTATGTGTCTAAATATGTATGGAGTAATCTTTCTAAACTGATAAATAACGATTAAGAAAGAATTAAGTTAGACGGTGGGAGGAGGAAGAGGAGGAGGGGGAGGAGCCTGCGGACCGCTATACAAGAGGCGGAGTAATCGAAGCTACGTCACCGTACTATTTTCCCCCACTCTTTAAAACTGAGTTCTAGCGAGTTTTAGCAACAGTGATCATGAAAATTAATCTTATATTATACATGGTTTCCCAGGATTTTCCGACCAAACTGTACCAGTATATTCTTTAATAAAAATGAGTACTATGTAAACATAGGTGCACAAATGCCTTATTAAGTAAATATAAAACCAATATGAAATATAAACAATGGATTTGCTCTTATTGTCAATACGATCCAGGGTAAGACTAGATCGACGAAGGTCACTTAATTTATACCAATGCATACATAGTACTTACTAATACAACAAACTACCATTTGGTTGTGAAAACAAGGCACAGCGTGTTTACATCTTCGCTCCTCCCGTAGTGTGTTGTCGCTTCTGCGATCGTAAGCTAGAATCGTCGTTGGCCGAAAATGGTGTCGAAAACCGACGGCGATGATCCCAAATCCAAGTGAGAACGAATTCGTAGCAAGGTGCACCAGCGTAGGCTCACAATAAAGCGTCAAATATAATACTTATAAACCGAATAATTTGCTTACGGTTTAGGTACTACCGCTGATTCGATAAGTTGCTCGTAATAAAGAAATAAATACAATCTAATATGCGTAATAATCACTAATGTCTTGAAAATTATTTATAGCGAAAAGGAACTAATTTGTATTTATTAAAAATAATATAAATCCGCTTATACTCATTTCTATCAAGATAAACTCTATATAATTACAATTTATACAAAAATAAGGCATGTTAGTATTAAAACAAGTATAACTTTTATTATTTTTAATGTAAGAAAATGTAAAGGTAATGCTTGTTTTAATTTTAATGACTTGTTTTTGTGTAAATTGTAATTATGTAGAACTTATCTAGATAGAAATGGGTATAAGCGGATTTATATTATTTTTAATAAATACAAATTAGTTCTTTTCGCCTTAATTAATTCTAAAAATATTAGTGATTATTACGCATATTAAATTGTATTCATTTTTTCATTACGAACAACTTATCGAATTAGTGATAGTTTTTAAACAAAAACGAAATCATTCTGTTTTTTAATAGCTAACATTTGATTAGAAGACTACGCCAATGACACAGTATTCTCTCTCGCTCAGTCTCGTTACGGTCGTCGTTGATCTTCGTCGCCGTCTTCGGCCAATGGCGACTCTCACTTGCGAGCGACAATGGACTATGGGAATGAGGAGTGGGGATATAAACACGTTGTGTCTTCTTTTCGCAACCGAAGGGGTACTTAATGGTTTATTGATTGAAATGAAATAGAATTAGCACGAGATTTTTGTAGAGATAAATTCAGTTTTGCAATAACAATTTATTATTGATAAAAACGACCGACGCTTTGAAATTAAGCATTAAAAATAAATAATCATACGGCATTACATTGGTCACTTTCAACGGTCTCAAATAATCAATGCAGCTAATATAAATCTATTAGATAAATATCGTTTACTTATTCTTACCCTATAACATAATAATAATAAAAGCAAGCCGATTACCGTTTCTTTCAAATTTCGGATTTGTGTTATAACTTTTTAACGAAACATCCATAAATAATGCGGAACGTCAGTCGATCATATTTTTATTTAAAATCAATTGCATTTGATCGATGAATTAAAAAATGAATCATTAACTATTACCGGTTAATTTTTAATTCCGCAACTCGATTAATCATTTCTCGGTAATGAATGAACGAGACAGAAACGAGCGCCGGTCATTTTTCCAACTTGGATTATTCGAAACACACGCGTACAAATAAAAATAAAAATATCTACGAAATGAACGACGCCAACGCCAACGCCAACGCCAACGCCGACGCCAACGCCAACGCCGACGCCGACGCCAACGCTAACGCCAACGCCAACGCCAACTCCAACGCCAACGTCAACATCAACGCCAACGCCAATTTCTCAGATTACGACCTAATCAATTATTTCGTTATTAATTGTAACTTGTTAATAAATAAAAATTCTAATTGTATTTGTTAATGGTCAATCTAATTACATTTTTCTCAACCTCGTAGGCCGAAACTTATAAAAGATCTTTCTCGTTCGTACGAAAACGAGATTGAACAGAAAAACCTGCGCGACACTGTACATGGCCAAGTCAATCATCGCATAGAATATTTAAAACGATTAACTAAATTTCTAAAATGAAAGAAATTCCAAGTATTTAATATAGAAGTATTATTACTAAATACGTAGTTTACTTTATTTTGCATATAACAGCATTCAAAGGATTCGTTACTTTACCGAGGGACGAAAGTATTCTGAGAACATGATCCTCGAATTGTTGATTGTTCATTGGTAATCCTTAATCGTTAATCGTTAATCGTTAATCGTTAAGTGTATTAATAATGTAAATGCTATACTATGTTATTCGACAATATTTTTGTTTACTCGTCTCACCCCGTGCATAAAAATATCATTTGTGTTGTATCTTTTTGTATTTCGTATAAATTGTATCGAAGTTCACAACGTGGAAGTATATACATACGTATGTCACGCAGGTTCGTGGATAAAGGAGAGCGTTTTAAAATCAGGAGGACACGTTTCCTTTTTCATTTCGACAGACTTCGAAAGGCGGCGTAATAAAAGTGCAGAGAACGGAAAGCGAACACGAGCGAGACAAATGCGTCGTGTCGCAAGGAAAACTGTTTTCTCGGCTCAGAGTTAGAGTTTATTTCATTTGTTAAATTCGATGAGAATGACTGTAACGAAGAGAGCGAGCATCGTTGGAAAGTAGGTTAGCTCGCTTCGAGGAAGATACCACGACCTCTTCGAAATTGCAAATATCTGTCGGGCTTCGAGAACAAATTTTTCAAGGGGAGTCTTTTCTTCCCTATACAAATTGAGTCGGATCCCTTATCCCGTGTTCCGATTCGCGTCTTTTTCATCCAATAATTGGTATGGCGTTTTTGTCAACTTCAACATTCTTAACAATCCGAGGTTCCCCGTGTCTCGTTTCCAACGTTATGGGAAATACGACGGGTTATCGAACATCGGTAAAGAACTTTTAAATGAGAGTCACCTAAATTTAATTTTGAGATTGTTGGCGTTATTAGTGCTCAATTGAGATTAGGTTTCGTAGCAGCATTTATGACTGCACCTCTCTTCTTATACAGTTAATTATTCTAGACATATTTTATTCATTATGTGTAGTGGATATTCCTTCGACAGACTAGTAATTCGGCATGCTAAAATAAGAAAGAAAGATTCGTATAAACGTATGTCCGATATGGCCCTTTCTAAATTACAATTGTTATTGCACTGTACCAATTGTTCAATTATCTGTGCACGCATCATTCGGAGTGAGCACCTTTGGTTCCTATTAACTAAAAAGTTTAGGTGCCTCCACAAATATAATAGAAATCCAGAAGCTTCAAGTCTAGCAATCGAGATGGCTAGTTAACTGGCTACGCGCGTCTGATCCATTTATTTGAGAAAGTAATACATTTGAGAAAACACTATAACACAAGAAACGTTGCTTATAAACAGTTGAAGGCAGTTTATCGTAAGAATTACTGGAAATCAAAAACAGTTGTAATCGAGAAACCAAAATTATTAAAAAATTTTTATTATTATGTGTGCTGAATTATACCCATATATTTTATTACGTATTTACTTCCATAATAAAGGTATTCGATAATAATAATTATTGTTATGCATTACATCAATCACTTTTTACATTCGATATCAGGAATTTTAATATTATACAATTGATATATGACGTAACTCGTTTGAAATTAGAGAACAGTGTTTCAGTTATTATTTTGCTTATTTTCACGAAAACTAGACCTTATACATATAAATGAATTTACGTCTTCGAAATTATTAACCGTATTAAATTTGTTTTTTTCTTATTCGCATCAAGTAAGATCAATCATGTGGAACGAATTTAATATTGGGTTGAAAAATTGTTTTTACAATATGAAATTTTAATCAAATTTTTATTTTATTTGTATTTTTGTTTCCATAGTTGTGTGTTCAAATAGAGTCTAAATTCTACCGCTCAATAGAAAACACTATAACTGATAAACGAAAAATTGCACCAATATTTAACTTGCATCATCCGAAAGAGTATCATCCAAATGAGACAGTTACCTCAGAATCGATCGATAATATTGCTGGCTATGACGATTTATATGATTTTTGTTGGGCGATTAAATCGAAAATATGAATATAAGCCATGAAAATATGGTGACCCATAAAAACCGTATGTCAACTACAAACAATGATTTTTCATTATTTTTTTACGCTGGTCTCGTCAAAGTCTTTACAACCGTTTTAAAGTTATCCATTTATTTCGATTTCCGCAAAACGTCACTTTCATCTCATTTCCTTACTTTGCCCACTATAGCACTTAAGGGAAAACTGAAAACCGATGGAAAATTGATTATGACAGTATCCACGAATATGCAAAGTTTAAAACATAATTGGTAAGGAGGCTTGGTGTTGAGAGGAGGGCATATTGGAATAAACGCCCCCCAATAGGGCGTATTGGAATAAACAATACTAAATAATTAATATAAATGCCAGGATGAAATAATTCCACTTACCAAAATTTCAATAACTAAAAAATTTAATTACGTATAAAGACCACAACTTTGTTTGTAGAATCTCTCAAGAAACATTCCTTATCGTACCTCTTTCCTAAAAATACGTAATGTTTACGAAAAAATTTATTCGTAACGATCCTTAGATTTTTTTAAAAGATCACCAAAGAGATCTCGAGTTAGAGTCGAAAACGTTTTAACGATTATACGGGGTGTCCGATAGCTGGTGATACGAGCGGCGATATAGTCGTTCAACGTGAGAAAATAAATAAAAAATATAATATAATATAAAGTATTTTCTTATTTTCATATGGTATTATTTATTTTTCTTTGACTTTACCGTCTTCACGCTAGATAAAACTAGTTGAAACGAATAATATCGTGCCATCACTGATGCTTGCAAACATCAACGTAAGTAGAAATAACGTGTAATGGACAGACACGTTAGACGAGTCGTACTCGATCGCGCGCGTACCTGTTGAACCTTAAACGTCATATTTCTCGAAAATCAAAACTGGAACGAGAAAGTTTTATTCTATATTTACGATTCATTTTCTCACGCGGAATCACCATATTGTCGCTTACATCGTCAATTTCCGAACACATTGTATAATCGATAAATCAAAGAAAAAGAATATTAAATATTGTTAAATAAACTCCGTTTAATCGATTTGCTAATGAAGTCCGCGAAGGAGATATTGGGAATATGATAAAAACTATTCAGATAATTACAAAGGGTCGTGCATCTGTTCCGTTGCTAAAAATCTTCCAAGTTGAAGATTTCCGTATTCACCGAAGTATATTTCCACGAATACGGAGGAGAGGAATTACAGTGCGCTCGCAACTGAAACTACATTCGAATTACAAATGCATTTTACGTCCCCGAAAACCGAATGAATTATACTCGTCCCCAGTAATTTCGAACAAATTACAACGCCATTAAAAAGGTGAACTACGAAAGCAACGAAATCCATCGTTTTGCGATTGTCCTCGGGCTCTCGCTTTCACCGCTTGGCGCCGCGTTTCCCTATTAAACGCGACCTGACAGTAATTTGGTAAAAAACGAGCGCGCTATTTATGCGAGCTTGTTCCGTTTGTCCGTGTTTCCTTGCGCGAAAGCGCGTTCGTTGGACTCGCTTCAACGATACTCGTCGAAACACGCGAAACAAATGAAACAAGGAGGTTAGCGGTGAGATTTGTAGGGGGTTTTTCGTTAACCAGGGAACCCCTTTACCGCGGACGAAATTAGTCGGCTGGTTACGAATGTCAACGGTAATGAAACTTACCGTCCCGTATCACGTCGCTTCCCAGCTGCCTCCATTTGCTGAAGGTGGTGCCGCCTTCATCCGGCGTAACCGATCCGGTTGTTCCGGAATCTGGTTGCGTCGTCACCATCTACGGCAGAAAATAATTTGCCCCGTGAGGTTAGAATTCAAAACGATCCTTTTACCACGTGCTACGTGCACACGTTTATTAAAGAGAACCGGAGACCAGGAATATCGCCATTTTCTAAAATTCGCTGAACTCTTCCGGTATAATTTCCGTCAAAGGCGTGCCTAGCGCCACGAAACGAACGAGATCGATTGTAATTTATCCCACGATTTGAAATTTCTAATTACAACATCGAAAAGTTCCCACGTAATATGAAATTTCCAGTTACAAAACTCTTCAATAAATTCGTACGTGATATGAAATTTTACGATCTCTTTGCGTTAGCCACTGCGAACTTCGTGGGCCCAATCGTTGAAAAATTAAAAGATATTATTTATTCGCAGGAATGATTTGAGAATTACGTGGAGAGAAATGTCAAAACATTCGAGATTCAAAAATCGCCTAATGCGACTCGCCTCTTTACGCATTTTTTTTTTTGCATCGTGTATCATCTCTTGCGGTGAATGAATTTTTACTTTATACGTAATACCACGGATATATATATTTGTGCAATGCTGACGTTAAAAGAATAAATAAATTTAATAAAACGAATTTTTGTATTTTACCTTCCTTCTACCTCTACTATTTCTTGAGCCATCGGATCAAATATTTTCGCGAGAGCTGTAATACTTTTGACAGAAGTTTCATCGATTATTTATATAATACTTCAAGATGCTCCCTGGTAAGCCCGAGTACTAGTACAATGTGTGCGAAATGTACTATAAAGTCCGTTGTGCAACACGAGTTCAAAAATGCTATTGCGCTAACGTGTGCTATACGTACATGCTATACGTGTCCAAAGTAGAAGTTCTAAGAGTTATAAAGCGTAAGTCTGAACAGTTTAAAAGTTTGAAGAATTTTAAATTTCAAAGCTTAACGTATTCCGATGCAAAGGATACTGATTTCTTCGTCCAAGACAATTTTGAAGATTTCCAAATCGAGATAGTGGTAAAAAAATGCCAATGAGGACTTTCTCGGCGGTTTTCTAAATTTTGTACATTCTCTACACGAATTTACTACAAATATTAAGTAGTTGCATATGAAATGACCAATTGCACATACGCGTACCTATTATTAGAGACCATTAGGCTCTTACCAATTCAAAATTTGTTACTTTTAGCACAATTTGTTACATCTTTGAGTGCATCTTTTTGAGATATCTATAATAATTTTATTACATTGTCTGTATAGAATGAAACTAGTTTTACATAAATTCATTTTTTGATAAATCAATATTAGCCTCATTCTTCGAAATGCCTGTATTTCTGTAAATCTTTCGTATCGTTTTTCTACTTCGGTTTACTTTAATGTCGATTTACACTTTAAACATCGAAAATTACGTATATTTTCGATTTTTTAAGCGCAAATGAACCACTAAAAAGTTATAACGTGTCCGTTCCACACGATACTAATAACGAAAACGTGGTACAAGAAACAAACTCGCTGACTTGTATTTACAAGCAATTCTCTTTCCATTAGTCAGATATATTCGGTAGTTGGGTTCGATATTTAATCGAACTGCCTAATAATTATCTTAAATTCGTAGACGTTCCTCCTCCTTTTAAAACCACGCGATCTGAAGTCTGATTTCTTGACCCTTGCGACATTGCGAGTAAACAACTTCGGACGATAGACAGGTCAAGAGCCAATCTTGTAATCGGTATGCAAATTCTCTCTCTCTCTCTCTCTCTCTCTCTGCACTTGTTCCTTTCGAATCTCTCCATCTTCCTCTCTCTAAGCCTTCTCCAAGCCTTCCACTGGCACATATACACTGATTTTCGATGCCTCTCTTGGAGATACATGCATGCAAACATAGTGAGTGTTCTGTCCTTCGATCCGTGAGCACGGTGTAATGCAGGCTTGGCTTTTGGGAGGATTCCAAAGAGGCCAAGAGGAATGCTATCCTAATCTGAGTGAGCGATGGAATCTGGGTATGCAAATTCACGGAGAATATTAAACGGCCGATATTCTACAGTGGCCTTCGGGCAAGCAATGCATACTCGTTGCACGGTACTAGATGACACCACAAATTCACATCGGTGCAAAGAAAAAGTGAAGCGCAATTGAATCGGATTGAACCGAATTCATTCGTGAACAATCGAATAATGCAAACTACGGAGACGAAAAATAAACGATTTCATTTGTGAAACGGTTTTTGTGTTTGCTGCTCGAATCGACTAAACTTTTACGCGTTTACTCTACTCGTGTGCAGGAAAAATACGCGAACAAATTATTGATAGAAAAAACGAGTATCTCGACGAGTGAGCAACAAATTCTATCTGCGACCATGTAAATTACAATACTTTCTCGTAGAAAAAAAAAAACAAAAGACAGTCGTATTGATTTTTAAGCTTCGATCGAAAATCAACCATTGAAAGGGAAATATTTCTGTGTTCGAAAGTGCCCAAAACTTTTTGAAAGGTGAATCAAATACTTGAATTGAATGAAAATATACCTACGAAGATGAAATTCTTTTCAGTCTGATATTTCCCGACAACGCGAAACAGTAGTAAAAAAACTTTAGTACAGAAACTAGTTAAATTTCTAAAAATGCAAATGTAATTCTACAATTCTATACAAATGTTATCCACAGGACCGGAAAAAAGTCAATCAAAGATATTGCTATTATTTTTGTTAATCTACCGTTCAGGCTACATGATCTACTTGAAACATTTTTTGCTTAACTGGTTACCCTTTAACGATAAAAGTTTCTCTTTCAAATGCTATCTTTGAATATCTTTTACGTTAAACGTTCTTCTCGTCGTTCTGTATATAAAAGTTATTAAGGACACAATAGTGAACACTTTACGAGACATTTCCGTCTTGAAAACAGTATGTCCATTCATTGCATCGCGTCATTGTCCATTGTATTCGATAATGACCTGACATTTTTCTCGAGATGTAATTCGACTACTATTTCGAAACTTACGGTTTCTACTTAACGTTTGAATACTTGGCGCAGAAAAGAAATTGTTTAGTATAAAATACAAAATACACCGTAAAGCACTGTACGATGTCCGCAACCTTAATACTTTTATATACAAAATGTGATAATTAATTGCTGAACAAAATTGTCTAGTTTCGGTAACTTCTTTACCGATTTACCCCAAATTATACGCGAGGGTAATAGTATTATTTTAGATACCAAAATTAATAAACATACAGTACACGTGTATGTACTGTTTAGTTTTCGTGGATAATTCGGTACAATTTTTTACTTCTTTATTTAATTCGTATCTACATTTCAAAGTATAACTATTAAAAAAGAAATTGTAAAGTGAATTCAGTAGAAATATGTTTCCTACTACTGATTAATTTCATGGCACAACGGTTAAAAAAAATCACAATTACACTAATGGTGCAACCTAATTATTGTATTCATTTCCTTTGACTATTCAAGCCTTCTTATGCAGGTTCGCATTTTATTTCCAGTTCCTTTCCAGTTTCTTCGTATCTTGTAAAAATTAATTATAACCAACCCTAGATCCTACAATCACTGTGGGTAAATCAATTTTGAAAAAGAGGTATTTATTGGTGTATTCTCAACTAATGACTACTATTAAAACTTTTTTCTCGGCGCTTAAATTTGATCTCAATCCTCCACAACTTAGAAACTGCTTCAACGATTAATCACGCTTGACAGTCTTCGCTAAACAAGCTTTACCGAAGTATCTAACTAGCAGATGTACCATGAAAAATAATAATATCGCGCTTATACTAGACAACATTATTTACCAGAGAAAGAAGAACGATAATTTTATCCATTTTGTAACTATAAAGTTGCAACATCCTCGCGAGACACAGGCAATTCTATTTTATAACCACTGATACAAACTGAATTTAAGTAAACCCTTCGCAACCTCTGGGTTCGTATTAATATTTCAATTTTTCCTTTAATTCGATCGCCTGCCTTCTTCCCTTACTGTGCAAACTGTTTACTTGCATAATCCAGAATGAATATTTTTCATCGTACCCACGGAATCACAAAACGAAGATGAATTTTAAGAACGCGAATTAATTCAATTATATTTACTCTTCTCAGGCATGCGATGGGCCAAGTTCAAAATAATTCATTCCGAAGCTTGTACCAGGTAAGAAAATTTAATGCGACAGGTAACAAAAATTCAATATTTAAAAGGGACTATATCACGTGGGATATATTTCAACGCGATGAAATTTAATCCTCTCAGCCCGATCCAGGGATCTTGACAACGTCTTGAAACAATAGCGTTTAATCTATATCTAAGGTAGAGAGCCGGCAGATAGAGGAATATAATTCATTGCCAGTTACTTTCCATTCACGTCAGATTCTAGTAATACAAAGAAATACGGCGATATTCCTTCGCGCGTAGTTTAAGCTAAAAATAAACGCTATAAATTGACTATAATCGGCATCTAAGACCAAATGGTACTATAGACGTTACAGGTTTACTAACGAATGAGTACCATTCTATTTTATGGAACCTCTACAATTTATCATAAAATCTGTCTAAACAATTTTCACCATACCGGATGAAACACGTAACTGGAATCATTTTGATTACACGATAAGTAATGTTTCTAACGAAAAATGTTTCAGATAATTGTATTGTTACGAGGATATAATCTGACGCGATTAATTTTTTGCACCTATACATATTCGTAAAGGATATACGAAGATGCAGGTAATTTTTTTCAATAAAATCGTATAATTTTTATTATGGTAGTCGATCTAGCTCGACTAGAAGTAAAAAAAAAGTAAAAATTACTTCAGATAAAATCTGTACGATGCGAAGGAGAGCGCAGAGGTAAAGTATTCGATTTATTTATTTCACTTGTATAATATTTTTCTAAACTTCAAGATTATCTTCAATTTTTAAACGGAACTTAAAATTTTTCATAACGAGAGCTACAAATAATAGTAAAACAAATTCGGTAATGTGTATCACGTTGGTTATTAAATAATGTTCAAAGAAGTTCTATATATTAACGTATCCAAAACTAGTTCTGCAGACGTATCACTGTCGTTACGATCAAAAATATCACTTCCGTGTAAAAAATTGAAAATGACTTTAAAATTTAGAAAGACACAAGTGATGGGAATAAATCGAATACTTTACTATCTGTCCGCCTTCGAACCATGCAGATTTCATCCGAAGTAATTTTCATCGATGTAACTACTTCCGAAGTTACCGCGATAGTTCCAGTCGTGTCACTTTGCATAGTCGAAGTTAAAATATCTCAGGAACTAATAATTTTTTTTTTGTACAAATAGGTCAATGCTTTTTACGTATAACTGTGAATTCATTATGCAAAAATGATAAAAAATATAACTATTCTAAAAGAATTCGAAAAAATTGTTTCTTTTGAAAAAATTAATTTGACCTTATGTTCTTTTCATATGTCCTTACGATAAAATTAATCACGTCAAATTATGTTTCCCTTGCGACTATTCCACTCTTATCTGAAGTTTTCATTAAAATCATTACTTATAACGTAATTGAAGTGATTCCAGTTACTTGCCCTAATCGGTATATTGCTTACTTTTCGAAAGAAAATGCAACAAAATGTAGTTCCTACAGAAGATGCTTTAAATATCTTGCTGAATGAAGAATAATACTAATATACACGATATAAATTATGTAAACCATTCGTCTACAGTTACATATCGTTCACGCGTGAAATTCTACGAAGCCAATTGTAAGTATTAGGGGGACCGGAAAGTAATGTCGTTTCCCGACATTAAATTCAAATACATAAATTTTTAACGAGTTTTTATTTTTAATCAATGATATAATCACCCTCATTATCAACAACCTTTTGCCATCTAGTGTGCAAATTTTCAATGCCGGATCGATAAAAATCAATTGGTTTTTGAGCAAAATATACAGAGATGGCATTTTGAATATCATCCAAATTTGCAAATCTTTTGCCACTTAGAAAGTGTTGAAGCGATCGGAATAAATGGAAATCCGATGGTGCAACATCGGGCGAGTATGGTGGGTGAGGCAGTACCTCCCACCCCAATTCATTAATTTTTGCCAAGGTTCGTCTTGCGCAGTGCGGTCTTGCATTATCGTCTTGCAGAATAACGCCTTTTCTGTTGACAATCGCTGGCCACTTTTCAATTAAAGATTTATTTACACGATCTAATTGTTCACAGTAAAGGTCTGCATTCACAGTCTGTCCAGGTTTCAGCACTTCAAAATGAACAACGCCGCGAATACTCCACCAAACACACAAAAGGGCCTTTTTGGGGTGTAAACCTGGCTTAGCAGTACTTTGTGGCGATTCATTTGGAGAGAGCCACTGCCTTTTGCGTTTTCGATTATCATAAAGAACCCACTTTTCATCTCCGGTGATCAAGCGATCAAAAAACGCTTCTGTATTGTGCCGTTGAAGCAATAAGTTGCATGTGGTGGATCGGTTAGCCTTGTTCTCTTCGGACAGATTATGCGGGACCCAAACACCTGCTCTGCTTACTTTCCCAATCTGCTGCAAATGTTCTTGGATGGTCGACCAAGGTTGGTTAAGACTGTTTGACAATTCCTCGATTGTCTGACACGGATTTGCTTCCACTTCCGCACTTAACACGTCATTGTCTAACGTTTTTGGTCTTCCTGATCGATACGAGTCGGAAAGATCAAAATTACCGGATTTGAACTTGGAAAACCACCTTTGGCATTTACGAACGTCTAATGCATTTGGATAAACATCGCAAATGTTTTTGGTAGCAACTGTTGCGTTACTACCCTTGCGAAACTCAAAAAGCATGCAATGCCGGATATGTACCTCTTCTGGTATTTGGCTGGCCATTTCACCCAAAATTGTAAAGAAAAATTTTAAATTTAATTATTTACAACTAAACAAGTCACTATAACCTCAGAATGTCTTTGCTACGACTTTAATGTACACAATGAGCTGACAAATGACAATCAAATAGTGACATGCGCAGAAACGACATTACTTTCCGGTCCACCTAATATAAAACTCCTACATTTAACTTCACGAACAACTTCTTTTAAACTTATGTACCTCAGCGTATCGTTTAAAAAAATACATAGTAGATAAAGGGTGTCAAACTTTCACGAGAACAAACATCTATGAAATCATCGCGGAATATTTAACAAAAGTCGTTTTTCCACAAAATAAGTTTTATCATTTAAAGCGAACAATTTTGTTGCAACTTACAACTTCCTTCGTTTTAAAGAGGTAAGTTGAACTTGGATTGATTCAATTATTTTTAATCCCTCGTAGCCGAGCTTGTTTCCACTAACAATAATACTACGCGGGTAAGATATCCTACGTTATAACAGTTAAAGTTTATCTTATGTCATAAAATGGTATGAAACAGTTACAAATATTAAAAGAAAAAACATAAAATTATAGACACTCTTATCAAAATTGCTTATAATTTAACAGACTGTCGTGAAACCTGAAAATAATTCCTTCGACAAAAGTAAAGTGGTGCGATGAAAGAAGAAGTAATTTATTCTAAATTGTGAAAATAGCGAAATGTTTTTCTTATGAAATGAAAAAACGAGTTTCTAGTTTTAAAAGGAAGTTGGTACATGAATTTCTAATTTTTCATAAAGCGATGGATTTTCGGTTCACCAATTACAAAGATGCTTCTAAACTTATCACCAGTAATATGCGTATGTAGGATGACCTATTTTAACGTATAAATGGATTTGTCTCGGAAACTACATTGAATAAAAGATGGAATTATGAGATATAAAGGTTTCACGAGAGACTTTAAACTTTTACAAAGAAATATCGACATGTGTAAACGTCAAGAACACTTCAAAGTCAACGATTTTGTTAAATGGAACCTAGATTTTCTTTTCCGTTCTAACATGGAAAATAACGAGCAGATTTAATCATGCCGTACATTGCATTATTCATTACATGATTTATCAGAGATTTTATCGAACATTGACAAAGAAATATTGTTAATTACTGAGGAGTATGCTCGTCGATATTAGAAATAATCAATGACTATCGTTCTTAAGTAAGCCATTTTTATTAATGCGTTAACTCGCGCGTATTGACACTAACATGTTTGTTAGGTTATCGCAATCTCGATGACGTATAACGACAAAAATTAATTAAATTTCGTTAATAATCTAAAGTCAGCAATATTTTGTCTCCCTCCTGTAAAATTAGATACTTGGCACTTGTATTATCTTCTACAAAGATCCTTTATGTTTATTTTGAAGATAACTCAAAACGCACATGTTAAAACGTTGATAAAAGTAGCTGATTTAATATCACGATAATAACTAAGAATTGAATTAGTCGTCAACTTAACTTTCATCGATCGACACAAGTTCGAACGTTCAATATTTGCAACATCCGAATAATGACAATAAGATTCGAAAAGGTGGACAAGATTTGAACGTGATTTGCGATGGTAGAAATATACGGTTTACCTTTTTTACGAAGGAGACCACGTTTGCAGGCAACATCTTGGAGGTTGAATACCGCACAGCTTTCAGAGGAAATACTCTTAACTCCCTGTTGCGCCTTCCTTGGTGTTCTGTTTTCCGGCTGTGGTTACCGGCATATAGTCGTTCTCACGGCAGATGTCGACTGTGTTCGTCCCCGCTTCACAATAAGATCACGACAATATTCTCAGTGCACCGAAAATCGTGATGTTCCAGAACGAATCGGTACAACGCGGAGCCACTTGGCTCAACTTTTTGCCAGAAATGCATTCCCATGTACATCGAGTTGTTTCTTTCCGTGTGGCATCCAAAGGTACTCCTTGGGAAATTGTACGGAGATATTATCTGAAACGAAGACGACATTTTTAAAAGACTCGTTATTAAAAACATCATATCTGATTTTCTGTGTCTTTTTCATAAATTCACGAACGCATCGATTCTTACTTCCTACGGTTCAACAATTTCACACGTTCCATGCCATCTCGAGTCTCGGGTTTTCGATAGAACGTTAAAAACTAATCACAAAGTAAGATAGAAATATTCAATTACAGAAAAGTAGCAGTCTTGCTAAATTAATAATTATTTCTCTTGTTTTTCTTTGTTATAGAGCAGAAGAATATAATTGTCCGGTGTATGAAAGCTTTACTTTGACAAATAAGTGACACTGAACCAGTTAAAGACTATGTTTTGCCATTTTGTGTACGTTTATCATCGCAAAAATTATTACCAGCGACGACGGTTTAATATTTTAAGCGGAGGTGCCTAATATGAAACAAATATTATTGGAAAGCGAAATGTCTCTAAAGAACAATATTGTCCGATGAATTGTGCAACTATAATTTAAATTTTCTCCTAGCGTTGACGCCAATCGGTGTAATTTGTCTACTGTATTTGTCGCAAATTAAAGAATTTGTTTTTTAAACGAAGTATGAATTTGTAAGTTCGGTGTGGCCAAAAGAACTATATTAATAAAAATGTTCTATTAAAAATTATCGATTTAGTTTGTAAATTATTTTTTAATATGATCTGCAACATGTATATTCTTGTAGGAACAAGTACGTTAATAGTTGAAGATTCAATATCGTTTAATGTAAAATATTACAAGAGACGGATATATTATAAGATGGAAACAATATGTTGATATATTCGTACACTCCAGCTTCGATTAATTAAGCAAGCAACTAGACTCGATAACGACGCAGTTGTATTATTAACATTACTATCATTGCTCGTTTGTTACTTCGTTATTTATTACGAGAAACACTATAACGTAAATTCTGTTATCCAATATTCGGGGTATTCGATTAGTTTAGGCGGCACCTGTTTGCGCAATAACCCAGTTTACCAACAAGAAGAGACCGCTTCGTGACCTTAACACATTGCACCATTCGCTGCGGCTTTTATTGATCTCGATAATTAATTTCAAACGACATCTTGCTTCTTTCTCGAGGTCACCGAGGACGAATTCCTTCGGGCACGCAGCATCGAAGGAAGGAATTACTAAGGAGTGCGGCCCGCTTCGTCGGGATCATTACGAGATAAACTAATATGTGGTAGACCATTATGAGCGTCATGCCTGAAATTCCACACCGCCTCCATTTTCTCCTTTATTCAGCTTCTTTCTTCGTTCAAAAGACGCCGAGTCTTGTCTTCGTCTTTTATTTCCTTTCTCTTCAGGATCGGACTTTTTAGAACGGAATTTCGCGCGTCTAGTGCGAAGCAATTTCGTCTTTAGTTTCTTTAATTGTTAATATTAACGGGTAAATTTTATTTACTTTGAACCTTGTGCAAGAAAATGGCAGAGATGTCTCGAAATGTTGATTTATCGTTATAAACAAAAGAACGAAAGAAATTGCGATTTCGAGTATTCATTCTTTTCCAAAATCGAAGATTGATTTCCTCAAATTCTACGCTATACAATTGAAACTCAACTGAGCATCGTATTAGACTCGAACAAACACACGCACACATTTTTCTACAAAACTGTGGAAGCTACACTTTCTTTGAATTAATATTACGAATACTTTACATTAGAAAGCAGTACACTTAATTTTCTTGCCTCTAAATTTACGACTCGGGAAATTCAAATATAGGTATCGGTGAAATTGTATTAATAAAAATTATTTAAATAAAAAGCTTTCAAAATTATCATTAGATAATCATTGTACAATGCAGAGTCTTAACTAACCAGAATTTAAGAGGATACATAATCCAACACAAACATTGCTTACTAATTGCCTAATATGAAACAAATATTTTCCTATATAAATTACCTTAGATCTCTCTTAATTATTTATACGTTATTACGTAAGAACCGTCTCTTTTTGAAAATCCGTCTGATCCAATTCTTTCAGCTATTTATTCTAAACACGCTAAGATCCTGTTCTAAATCAATCTAAATGTATTTCTTAAACTTAAACCTTTTTTAATTCTAACAAGAACTATACTAAGTTGTTCAATAAGTTTTGTCGTTTTTTCCATTGTAAAAAGATACTATGAGACTTCAACTTTGAACAATTGTAAATATACGAATGAGTCGACAAATCTACATGAAACTTCGCACATGCTCACCAAACGGTAGTACCATCTTTAGAAAAATAAAACGACGAACTTGGCAGCTCCATTTCTTATCGAATGACAAAACTTTTTCAACAACTATTATATAATTAACCGATTCGTTTTATTTTTGTACGTATCCAGATCTTATGAATGATTAATCGGTCGCTTCGAAAATTTCAAGAGAAATAAATAGAAATTGGAAGAGAAATATTTGTGGGGGAGAAGAATATTCTTAGAAGAACGGGACAAGCTTCTAGTAACTCTGTGTAATCTGTTTAAACGAAATTTACGACATAATAAGGAAGCTGATGCTATTGTGAGAAACATTCAAAATACAATTCAATAACAAAAGGTGCGTCTTTAACTTCATCTGGGGACAGTAGTAAAAACAACAGAGCAGTTGATTCTGTCCATACAATTTCAATAATAAAATTAATAATCCGTACTGCATTAGGTAGTTCTTAAATGAGCCCAACGTTAAACAATTAAACATTATCGACAGTTCTTTCACAAAGTGTAATATAAAAATCTGACTATACAATAATTAAGTAAACTGTATTTATTGTGTGATATATATTTTAAGCAATAAATTGTTAAGAAACCTAATATAACATGTTGTAGATGCAGGTTACATGCATTACAACTGACAATATACTGAGAATTCAACGACTAATTATCCTTTTCTTTACGCATAATAAATAACGTATGCCTCCTATTACCTGTTCGAAATGTCATGATTCGGTACAGTGATCGCCAACCAGTTGCTCCCTTCAATGAGTTTAGTTACCCGAGATAAATTAAAGTGGCAACAAGCAAAATTGAGTTTATTGCTCGATTCACTCGATTTCCTTTCATAGACTTTAATATTGAGAAATATATCCAGCTGCATCGAACAACATTTTCATAAAAGTGCTACATGCTCAAAAATGGAACCAATAACTCCTAAAAGTGACCTTACTTTTAGAGATGTTATGAAAACTATATCTTCTCATAGAAGCAATATTCATCTTCCTATTTCTAAAGATACATTCCTGATTCTGGTTTATGTTGTTCTTATGTTTACTGTAAAGTTATTCTTCTGATAGTATTTGTTTGTGTAGTTTGTGCCGATGTCTCTGTACGAATCGTCATTTTTAATTATGAAAATACTAAAAAAAAGAAAAGAAACAAACAAACATAGAAACAGTCTCACAGATGACTAACTGGACCATTATCAGCCTTTTGTAGTATTATAAAAATACAATCCTTTTATTTCAAAATAATTCAGTCCTCTTTCATTGTTCTGCAATATCTTTATAAGTTGTAATTTATACGAGAAATTTGAACTTTTTGTACTTTAATTTTTCAAATAGAATGCTACACATTTTGTTACATCATGTAAAGATTGTACAAGGTGAGAAATAAAAGAAATAGATTTTACATCTCGTAATATTGTACTTACTAATACGCATATCGATAAAGCTATATATCATATTCAAAATGACTTCCATTAGCGAAATTACATTTATGGGCTCTGTTAATTATACTCTTACAAAGGAGATCACTTAAGAGTAAATCGCCGATTTTACTGAAACTTACGTGTAATATAGTTCTTTGAAACATACTCTTTGAATTTGTATTTGCTACTATTAGCACACCGTGTCACTGTAACCCGAAGGAATACAAATGTATACCGTCACGAAAAATTCATCGGAGACTTCGAGGGAAATACTATAGTAGGGGTATTAAAAACTGAAGATAATTCTTTAAAAGTAATGAAAGAACAACGAGTGGTTATTAATTTTATTTGAAGTTGATTCGAGTTAAACTTTGACCGTGAAGTTTTTATTCCGCCAAGTATTGATTCGCAGCATCCCATCTAAGGTCTCGTCGCTTACCGTCGAAATTTCAACCGATATGGCGAAAAGTTTCTTCGCGAAGGGAGCAACTATGCCGAGGAGAAAATTCTGAGCCCTCGTTTCGCTTTCACCCCTAGCTATCCTCTAAAGGAACCATCGAATATTCTGACGAATTCTCAGAAAATATGGCTTTACAGACGAGAGACTGAATTACCGCGAGCATTTGTAGGCGGTGCAGATGTTACAAAGGCGACGAGCGAAGTTCTTCGTCGATGTATTCGAAACTGTAGGTCTCGATGGGTAGCCCATTTCTTCACCCTCCGATATAAAATTGCTCGAGCGAGAGTATCGAATATGCCCATTACGTTCTCGGAATAATATCGAACCGTGGGTGGTCCCGTTGATCGCCAAGCGCATATTTTCGAAATTGAATATTTCGAATATTTCGAATATTTCGAATATTTCCAATATTTTTTCTCGACTTGAATAACGAATAACTTCACTTATGTCACTTCAATGCGTCGATAACACGTCTTTACGTAAAGACCACTCCAATGGACGTAAAATATAGATTAACTAAAGTCTCCCTTGTTGCAATTAATCACTTCATTCGCATGTATTTGTTTATTTATAACTGAAAACATTATTCGTGAATTATTGGAATTCTAGGTCGATCATATACAAAACAAGACAATTTTAAGAAATAAAGACCCCCGTAGTATTAAGTCTCTCACTTTAATTGCATATATGTATATATATATATATATTTTTTTTTTTAAGGCAAATATATCGAATAAGAAAAATGTGTACATTTATGATAGAAATATTCAAGTCAAGAAACTTAATAGTCAAATTCCAATAATACGATTTTCGCAAAAAATTGTTAATTATCTTGTAACAATCTTTACATAATTTTCAGCTAATAACTAAATGGATAAAAAACTAAGCTTCTTTTAAAGCATGAATGTACATCAGATACTTGACAACACTTTCTCCTATATTTTGTTTCAGGAACTTGGCGTCTACCCAAATATCAACTGTTACTACTTGTTGCAGCCATGTAATGCGTACTTTTCACTATTCAAAGAATAACCTTTCTTTCAATAATGCTTTCGTGCTTATCCAAGACAAATGAAACGCCGCTATTTCCGAGGTTATCTTGTCCGAATTTATTAGTCAGGAAAAGCTAATAGTTTTTTCTACTTCGTGATTCCTGAACAATCGCTACACGTTTGCAAATAAAGATACCAAACTCTTCCTAATGAAACGTAATCGTGTTGCGATGGCATCGACAGTAGATTTAAGACTATATTATCGGAAACTTTTTTGTTGAAAAAGTTCATTTATCTTTCAAAGTATTTGATTGAGAATACTGATAACTTTATCAAGAAAAATTTAAGTAAATTAAATTACGAAAAATTGATACTATATAATTTATAGATATTTGAAAACCCGGGTCTAAAGATAGAATAAATTATATATTGCCATCTAGTTAAAATAATCTTGTAAGTTTAAAAATTCTGACACGTATTTAATATTCGAAACTAGTAAATTATGAAAATCATCAAGTAACTAACTTTGAATAGATAGTCGTTTCGAACGATTTTCATTTATTGCTCCTTAACACTTTCTCAATTTTAATAATAAGTGTTTATATTAGATACAACTTTCTAAAATTATAAAAATAATCTATTTCACTTTGATTTTAAAGCAAATATACATGTTACAAATATAGGTGCGCGCGTGTGTGTATTTCTAAATCGTTTAATTGTATTAAATTCTAAATAGAACAACACTGAATACACAATTACTTATTCGTTAGTGCTACTATAATAAAATAATACTGGAATATAAATAAATTTCTGCTTTTCTATGAAACAGAACTATGTAAGACTCGTTGATTTCGAAACTTTAACACCAAACTAACTCAGAGACGAGTGTTTTAATATCTTCGGGTAGAAATATCGGAACTGCATAATACTGTAGGCCGTTGAATTTATCTTCTTGCGCTATACTTATAAGTGAATACAAAATATACGCATATCTGATTTCGATAAAAATGTACGTATATCCAGGAAACTGTCTTTCTAAATAAAAATATAATATATCCGACGTTTTCCAATATTATCGTAACCATTTCACTCACCTGTATACGTGCATCGCAACTCTAAATATTCTCAGTGCACCGTATTACGTAACTTTTCTAGCAGTTGATTATTACAGTATCTCTTATAATAATTGAACTCGCGATACCTCTGTTTCATTATATATTATATTATATTAATTGAATCACAACTGAGTTTATCTACGAAGCAGAATGTTCGTTAACCGATTTGAGAATGACAGTTCGACAATGCTTTGGTATCGTAAAGTCGATCGAGTACAAAGTACAATATTAACCTCTCTATGCAAATGTATAGATTCAGATTCAAAGTTCGCAAAGTGCGAAATGCAAAGTCCAGCACGAAGTTCGTGTATAATGCGTGGAAGAACCAATTCAAAGTATAAGTTCCTTTACTTCCAAAGTTCAACGATTTTCAATCTTAAAAACTAAGTTAATGTTAAACGGGACACGGTAACTTTTCTGTTTTAAAACGATCTTGGAGGATTACAGACAGGCAAAGGTAAAGGCGCAAGAATGCCACTAAAAACTTCTTGTATGGTTTCCTAAATTCTTAATTACTCGAACTCCAAATTACAGATCACAACGAACTGTTTAAGAGACACGTATTCACCGTTTTTTAACGTAACTAACCACTCGACATCGTTAAGAATTTCGGCGAGTCCATCAGATTTATGACACCGATCGAAAACAGCTATCTTCGAAAATAGTTTCATCGTGTTTAGTTGGGCACAGTAAAACTTTTCTTTTAGATTTATTTCTATAGGTATAAGATGTCACAATCTGGTCGACGAAAATAGTATCGTTCAGTATTCATCAACACGTATTCAGTTTCACATACTCCAAACCAACCCTTAATCCCTCAGGCTTGATGTGTCATCGGTAGTGGCATCGACCCAACACAACTTCCTTATATATTTATGTTTATGAATTAAACCCTATTGTTCAAAGACCTACATGGTCTATTACAGTAGATGCCTACTGCTTCAGTGTTTCTTCTCCAAAACCGCCTTTCACAAAGGCGTCTCGGAAAATATTGCATATTTTAATTACGTTGTTCTTGTTAGTTTTAAACCATATAACGTAATAGAGTCTAGTGTATTTAATGCACTTCTAGAAAACTCTCTTTACACCGATTACAAATATACACCTTATATTTAATTATAGTTACATCGATCGATTCGTTTATTTCTAAAACGAGTTGCCAAAAATTTAAAGTAGTGGTGATTTTTACGTTATCGTTACGAATGAAATTATAATTCTATGATTTGAACTATAATCCTGACTTTGCTTCGATCGATCATTATCTTTTCTGTAGACTGACAAGCTCTTTAAGCAAGAAACGATTTAAAAATAGCAACGAATTTTAAAATAATACACTTACATAATGATGTAAATACGCCAAAAAATTAGAAATAACATTAAACGTTAAATAATCGTTGACATTGTTGCTTTGTAAAAATCACAAATGACAAGATAGTGTCTATTCACGCATGTGGTCCAGTTTTTTTTATTCATGAACGTTTCGATGTGTTAATTTTCACGTTACGTTACATTCCACAATGTCAAAAAAAGTCTTATATCGTGATATCCTAGAACAACAATTCTTTTACCAAAGAAAATTTAAAACTAACAGATCCGAACGTTCGTGGTTACAAAAATGAACCACGTGCTTGGATGAACATCGACTTGTGATTTTTATTAGATACGAAGGAACGAAACAAGATCAAAATATTTATTAAACATTTTACATTTCTTGTGTACTTATAATTTCTGTGCAAGTGAAAGAACGAATTATCCCGAAAAGAATCTGTATGAGAGGTCGAAACGTCGAAAAAGGGAAAGAAACTGTTACGATTTTCTAATTGTTCCGCATGACCATTTGTTCTGATATCCATATGCCCCGAGAACATAAATTGTTGGCCTTCCCTTCTGGCCAATGATTTAAACGCGACACTTACAGAGGAAATATTTAAAATGAAATTCGACGTAATTACAACATACACGACACAATACATTGCCTATGAAACGCGAAGCAGGTATTTTCGGAGCATTCTCCGTATCTACGGTGTCGATCGTAAAGTTCAGAATAGCGAAGTAAAATAAATTCAGAGCGTATGGCCGGATATTCGGCCACTGCATACACGTACATATACACGCGACCATACCGGAAATATTCAGTGGAAAGGATTCGTTCTACTGACCCGTCGGCTGCTCTAGTTAACCGAGGGAAGGAAATGGACCGCGATATATGCGGTTTAATCAATATGTCTGGGTTATGAGTCGCGTAACGACTCGTCCAAATCTTTGTTTGACAAGGAAAAGGGTTCTCCATGAACAACGCTTGCTCGACAAGCCAGGGAAATTGCTTTCGTCAAGATTAACCTCGAGTCATTTAATCTCTCCTCTGAACGCGAGTTAATGCGACGGCATAAATGGTTTCTCATAAGGGAGAACGATCGTTTTACGGCCCTGTAAAAATTCCCGGGCACAAGCTATCCAATGAAAGCTAACATTATAGCTTCCTGGATAAGTGGACGCAGACAGTTTTTATCTCCGACCGCGGCTTGAACTTTAATTCAAGGGTAAATGCGAGGGCAACGCACGGTTATCCAATACTGTGGTAATTTCTGAAAAAAAAGAGGAAATTTTTAGAATCAGTTCTTTCGAAAAGATTCCTTGTTCGACGTCGAATTTCATCTGCAACACTGATGGAAATCACACGGAATGTATTCAAAACGTGGAACATAGAAAATACGAGGAATGGGACGAAATCTTTCAATACTTTGAAAACGTAACAATATTTATTAATAACATCGTAACAGAAATGGATGAACCAAAACGATACATAATATATAATAACGATATTCGTGAAAAAGAAGTTCACCGCCTAATTGTGTAGTACGCGGAAGCCGACTCGTAGTCGATCGTGTATTCATTGAATGGAAGAAATATGAAAAACAGAAATCGATTTTTGAACCAAACACGAAGACAAAGAAACTACTAACTCCACCGAAAATTAATAAAAAGGTAATTGAATCTCTTAAGAATATTTAATAAGCTCTGAGAAGAACTAAGACTAAATACTTGTTTAAAAAAATATAATTTCTTTCTGCTTCGATAAGTATCGAGGATAATGGTGAAGCGACAAGTCACTCGTAACCTGTAAAATCAAGACAAATCGCTAATAACCTATAAAAGTAAGGCAAGTTGTTTACGACCTATAAAACTACAATAAATCGCCAATAACCTATAATACTGAAAATTAGTTGTTGTTGAGACTATAAATACGTATAATAAAATTCAGATTTTAGAAAACTCACTCTTTCGTAGCTCACTCAGGACTCGCTAAAATTGCACTCTTTTCTAAATACTTCCTCTCTCACGTATCCCTTGCAAACACAAACACATGCACATGCTCGCGCTTCTCTAAAACTAAACAGAAATCTAAACGACGCAACACCTGTGGCTAAGAAAATCCTAAACTAATTCCTTTCCTATAGAATAGCGTACTTCGGTTTAAATTTCGTGTTTCTTTTTTCTTTTTGCAATAAATGTTCTAAAAAATGTCCTGCTACTTGCAAGTGGGAAAATAAGCAATTCCTTGAACACTTGGATTCTTTCATCCAACGCGATTAGATATTTTCTCGTGGACCTTTGTGCAAGAACGCGTAATAAACGCGATATATACATTGCCTAAGGATACGAACAGAAAACTCCACCCGATAGAATAATGCAGTACAAGACAACCTTTGTCAAATCCATACCTCGGAGTACCACTTAATCTACTGCACAACACTGTAATAATATCACACAGTCCTCGTAACCTATTACAAATCGATATCTCAGAAACCAGTGGAGATATTGTGCGGTTGCAGATAGGAAAGCGATCTCGTGCTTCTTCTCGTCACACGTCGACATAATTTTCTACGATTGATTAGGTGGTACAACTGCACCGTAATAATGTTCACAAGAAAAAATATTGGTAAAAAAGAATCTGGTGCGCGTGAATAGCTAAAGTAGTTGTAGTTTTGTTATAAGTTTATCGGGCTATTGTAAAAAACGATAAGGGACATTACCATTTCCAAGAATTTATTTGCACAGTTAATAACAAAAAACAAATAACGGTATTATTTTAAATGGCAATCTTTTGCAGAGACGCAAGTTTACAAACGGTGCGGCTAATTGGTTATCGCAGAGCAGATATGGTCTTTAAAGTTATTTCAGAAGCTGCTTTTATCAGGACCATCGGACTATTTAAATTTCTACAATAAGTTTGCAGCCTATATTATCCAACTTTTGACCACAGTTTGCAATCGAGCAGATTCGAATCTGGTCTTACTACACTTCAACCGAAGATTGAAATTAACCCTGGGACACGGTACCTTAGTCTCTCGCGAGTCACTTTACCTTTGTAACGTGGAACAAAGTCGTGTTGTAAAACTCACCTTTACCTTTAAGAGTCTCATACTCCGGGATACACTTCCGTCCCGGTTTTAAAGCTTGTCTCACCAAAATGAAGACACGTCGTGTGAAAAGACACTCATCGCAAAACCGTCATTAGCTTTGCGATAAGCCAGATTTTAATTCATTTATGAACGATTACTGTAATAAATGTTGGAGAATATAGCCTGCGAAACTTATCAAACACATTTCTATAGCTCGAATAGCCTGATGAAAGTAGCTTCCGAAGAAATTGTTACCGGTTATAATATTTCTTGGTTCACGTTACAATAGCCCAATACTTGTAACAGAACTTATGGCATGACAGTAATTTGCGTTAAAGTGATCGATTAAATATATGCATTCAATTTAGAGTAAAGTGATCACTCTCAATTAACGGAAATTCTCCGAATTAAAGATACTCTTTTTCCTAGCGATCCACGTAACAATTCCACATGGTCTTT
This sequence comes from Ptiloglossa arizonensis, assembly GCF_051014685.1. Lineage (NCBI taxonomy): Eukaryota > Metazoa > Arthropoda > Insecta > Hymenoptera > Colletidae > Ptiloglossa > Ptiloglossa arizonensis. The sequence goes on from NC_135057.1 coordinate 1,169,615, forward strand.
ACAACTGTCCTTACAGGTTGTAAATTCATAAAGCGCCTAAATTTAAGAAACATTTAAACGAAGCGATGAAATTTTGTCGGATTAGTGATATTCTTGAATTGTAAATGAATATTTGAATTTGTAAACCGTGAATAGTTACACCTATAATATTAACTTTATAGATCTACGTGTTGCAATGGAATAAATGTCATAAACATATTTGGCGATACATGGTGATTTAATGGTAAAATCATTTATTCTATACAATTTCTTTAATATATCGTCAAATTTCTAGATTTTGAGCTGTATAGTAAAAAGTACGTAAAAGCATTTTCTAAATGATCTTGAGATATATTTGATCGTAAAACTGTTCATTCGCTGCAATGGGCTATATATTTCGCTCTGTAGACAAACAAGACAAATATTTGAAAAATTCTTATATATTGCAATCAAGAAAATCTATTGGAATTGTTCAAGTTTAAATAAAAAATGTGTATAAATAGATTCAAATACAATAGCCGACGTGTTTGCAATTCTTATTGACTCTTGTAAATATTTACAGGAAGCGATCAAATTTGTCAAAAGCTAATGTCACTTGCATAGTATTGTGCACATAACGATTTTCTTCCCAATAAACGCTCATTTTCAAAAACGAGATAAATTCTAACCAACTAAATAACACAGTTTCTAACAAAATTAAAATTCTAAATTTCCAAGTTCGAGACGGTACCTCAATTCGACGTGCCTCAATGTTATAAAATTGAACATTAGTTAACAACAAGATGGACGCCTTACACGATAGATCGTAATTCGTTTCGGTAAATATTCCTTTCCGCCGAAGAATTCTATTATAAAATCTAATAAGCAAAGTTTAATGAGACGAACTGTGAGAATAAATATGACAATGACCTAAATATTCACGTGGATTCTAGCAAATGCTGGATGCTGAAATAAAGAATGTAAAACAGAATCGTATTAATATTTAACAGCGGAAGAAGTTCCCGTAATTGAAATGAATAATGTATACGGTGTCTCCATTGATTCGTATAATCATGGTAATAGACACCGCGGATGTGTAATGAAGTAAAATCGAATACGAAAGCGTCACCTACGAACCTAGCTATTCTTCTTTCGTAGAAATCAATTTAATAGCCGGATAGGGCTGATTCTAATAATCGAACCGTGAAAAATTTAAATACCAGACGAGACATTTAATGCTAGAAATACTTGAAATAGTAGTTCTTGGAATTCTGATCATATTACGAAACCGTCAAAGACTCTCCTTGCCTCCCATCCTATCCTCAGAGGCTCTTGTACTCATCGACTAATCGATCGACTCAATTAAAACCTGCCAACTCGGTTCGTGCTTGTTTCACGACTTAATCAAACCCGTCCGGGATAAACTCGATCTTGAAAGTAACAGTATCCCAAAACTTAGCGTCACCTCGTGACTTAGATCCGTGGAATCGAAAATTTGTAAGAAACGAAGTTAAAATTGCGATCACGCTGAGATGAAGCATGTCGCGAGATATTTCTAAAATCTATTAGCGGAGGACAATACCTATTAGTACACGACACCTGAGCTTGAGAACAACTATTCTCAAAGGTGTCAAGAATTTAGCTTGCCTACAAGAGTGAAGAAGAATGACTTTCCTCGGTGTCAAGGTACAAACGGAAGTTGTAACATTTCACGTCACGTGTAACATTTATCAAACACAAGTGTTGTATTCGTATAATGAAATTATCGAATGGAAAACACGTTGATTTTTAACATTTTAAAAGAATGTTTAATCATTTGTAATGAAACGAGTGATTGAAAAAATAAAATGGGACTCATCGTAGAGACGGAACAGGGATCAACTCGAACAAAGCAAACAATATTTTAAAAGCTACTTACACCGTGTAATTCGAAAACACTAATTAAAATTCATCGCGAGAGTATAATATTAAATTGTCACGAATCGAAAAATCGGAAAATAAATTTGATGTATTTTTAAAACAATCTGTTTGAAGTGTACGTTTGCACGATATGCAAAGTAAAACAACACCTCTACGGAACATCGATGTTACGGGAGTTTCAGTTTACACGTTAATCTACGTGTAACGTTCCGCGCGTTTCTCAATCCATTTCGATGTGATCTAATTTGAGACACACCTTGCTCCCGTAGGTTTGTTGCTCCCCGACACGCTAAACTGTTTAAATAATTTTTTCATAGATCTAGACCAGGTCAAATATATCTGTGTTCTACTATTGCGGAAATCAATAATTAAAACGTTTAACATTTAAGTAATTGTGTACTACAGTCTGATTCAGATTGGCGATTCTTTAGCTAAATTTGTAAAAAATTAAATACGATATTTACAGAATAGAGATAAAGGATAAAGGAAACAAATTTAAAGTATTGCAGGAAGTTAAAATAAAATAAAATTCCGTAAGATTCTCGAATAAAATTCTATTAGAATGCATTCTAATGAAAATTTATTTCTTATGTGGGAATCGAGAAAAATTTTCTTTGACATTCATAATTCGTTATTCGAACTAAAACTTTCCCTGGCCAAATATGTATAATATTTTACCAAACGCAAATAATGTGTCTTTTTACCGTAAAAGAACAGCGCGAAACATATTTAATAAAAGTAAATATATGTATATAAATGGAATAGCGTTTGATAGAGAAAAAAATTATATTCATCTTGAATCACTTTTTTATGATCTATTAATCAAAACCGAGTTACGTTTTGGGACCAACGGATTTACCGACGCGAACTACAGAATCGATTATCAATGCATCTTTAATTCCACTCGACTGTAATTTAGGGTTATCCGTATTCGCTAATAATGCTGTCAATAGCTTGCAATTGAGCAGAAATCTTAGAGGGAGCTGATACGGTAAGTTCCTGTTGCACGTGTGCATGTGTGACACCACCCACGCACAAAGACTACAATGCCATCGACAAAGTATTGGCTTTCATTGTTAATTCTTTTTTTCTTCCCTCAACAACTCCAGTCATCGTACCAAATATTACCTTTTTGTTTAGTGAAAAGTGACGAATTGGTTGTGAAAGTACAATAACGTGGAAACCGACCTTTTACACATGCACCAAGTTGTAAAAAAAAGAGATCTTTGAAAGACCATCGGTTCGACACGAGAATGCAAATAGCTTTTATCACCATTGTATATAGACAACCGGAATCAACGTTGAAAAAAAAGAAAATGAAATAAAAATGTTGCGTAACTCTGCGTCGAAAGTGAAACAATTTTTCGTCTATCGTTATTGTACAAAGTCAGTAATTTATGCATTATCTCAAGGAGCACTTACATTGCGATACCGTGCAAAATAATTAGAAGATCCCTGAATAGTATTTCGAACGCAGTATCGTATGTGCAATTTTATTTATTTACAACAAGGTACATTCGTAAATTCCTTGTTTCTACGTTAAAAAATATTAACCGAAAATGCATTTACTGCGTTTATTCGTTATTTCAATGTTTCACCTGTGATCGTTACCCAATAATTTTTCCTTACGAAATCCGTTTACATATACAAGCAACAAAAAATGAAACGAATATTTCTCCGATCGTGAAACAAACGTGGCAAGGCAACAATTTTCAAAATAATTGTGATCGGAGGCGCGAAACTTGTACAGGACAACCACGTTCCGTGAAATAAAAGTTCGTTGCGAGCTATTTAAAATCGTTACGCAGGCGGGATACGTATCCGGTAAATAATTCGAACCCTTGTTCTTTACCTTGTTCATTTTAATTAAAATCGTCCCGATCGTGTGCGTCACACGCATCTCTCAAACGTAATTTCATCCAAAAATACACACAGTCTCTGTCCGTACAATCTGCAATTGCGTACAATAAATACCGACTTATAAATGCACACAAATTCGCAACATTCCGTTAGAAACATAAAATATTAACGTCAAACGAAACGTTGGACACAAATATACGAATCGATCGAAATCGAATTTAATAACGCGATGCCTGACCTTTGGTAAAGAGCTACCTACAATTTAATCGAGAATTGCAGCGATCTCCGAAATGCCTTAACTTTTTCGCGGCCTGAAAACGGAGACGTTCTCGAAAGTTCGAGGAAAAAAATTGAATTTGCGCCCTGATAAAAACGCCCGGCGAACGATTCCCCCGAACGTTACCATTTAATGTCTACGGGAAAAACAACAGAGAGAAAAGGGAAAGGCACGCAATTATAACGGCAAGGAGCAAATGATATAGGTAGAGGGAAACAGAGATCGATGGAGGGAGGGTGGAAGCAGCCGTTGGCTAGGAAATGGCTGCCACCTGTAGCTATTGATCGGTAGGGCGAAGCCAAGTGCGTGTAGCGAAGTTCCCCGTCATCCCCTTTCCATCCAGGCCGAGCTTTACCAGAAAAATGTTGTAGTTTACATCCGTTACCAGCCGTTGTCTACGTCGACGTCCAGTTTTTCCTTTACCTGCTTATCCCTAACCCGATGTAACCAAGTTTCGGACCTTTCGGACCTTTCGGCGCGTTTTTCCTCTGGCTGGTTACGTCGATGTATCGTAACTTTTTATCGCGCATACACGCGCCGTGTCGCGCAAGATACGGTGCAAGGGATCATTTTTTTTTGCGAAAAATAAAATCGAACGCGTGAAATCAAATTTTGTCGTACGAGGCTCTCGTTTGGAAAAAATTAAATTCGAAAATTCTCGGGACAAACGCGCAATCGGGTACGCGTTAGCGGGTCTATCGTGGGTTACACGTTATTTATAATTGTGCAGAGCCGTATTTGCTTCTACGAATGTCTCTCGGCGAGAAATAATATTACGATACTTCCCTTCCCTGTAGTGGAAAAAAGCAATACTAAAGTTGTCGATAGTGAATAGGAAAGAAAATAACTTCACTAATTTATGGAACTACGAACGACCTAATTTCTTCGGCGCCTTTAAGCAAGTACTGGTTTGCCTGTACGTAGATTCAATACTCGGTGTCTGTACACATCGTTAGCAGTACGGTATTGTCTTCTGTTTAATTAGAACGAATTACGACAAACAATCCCACGGTAAATGTTTAGAAACAACCAGACGAGTAAAAATGATCAGTAACGGACCGAGAGGTTAGGTGAGTCGTACTCGATCGCGCACGTACTCGAGCAATTTTCCAAATTCGTTTCTCTTGAAAACGAAGCGCTCGTTAAAAAAATATTTCTCCTTACATTTTGTACTACATTTTGCGAGGCACCCTCTACATACTATCGAATGTTTGGGCGCAAGCGGATGGAGCACCTCTTGACGAAATCGTGACCCTGAGCAACTGCCAGGCTGTTCTCGTGAAATAATTACATTTCCATTTTAATTAATACATCCGAAACAGCTCGACCTTCCGCGCGGCTGCGCTCTCTCGATTTATAAACCTTCTATACGTGTAAAAGCGCCATTTGCGCTGGCAAAATCAAACAAAGTTCGATATTGCGTCGACCCTGAGATGTTTTTTTTATTTTTCTATATATTACCATTTCTCTTAACATTTTCAAAAGAATACTCGACATTAGATCGCAAATTGCTCACATATTTGCGTGGATGGTTCTAAGAGTCAATTTGATACAGGAACTGCTGTCGTCGCCTAAACTAATACAACTAATGTAAGTGTGTTTTCAACTTCTTCGACGACATTAGAAACAGCTAAAACATGTGCACTCCTCACAGCCTTAAAGCACAATGATAATTTTCATAACTGAACACTTACAATATTCTCCAACTCTCTTTTAACTATCCAAAAGGCTCAAAATACAAATACAGCGTAAAATGAACGTACTCGATCTAGAATTAGACCATATTCCACAGGACACTAAATTCGGTTAAAACAATTACCCTTGTCTGGGTCCCATCTCGGTAAAATATTTATGAGATCAATGCAAAACTTGTATAGATTGCAATCTCAAACTATCGTTCTATATGCAACCCAATTTCGCATGGTTATAAACACGCTGAATTAATATGTAAACGTAAGTGGAATCCTAACGTGGAAATCGTGCAAAGACCACATCCCTAATTTCTGTGATTGAAAAACTCGTAGAAATTTAACTCGTAAGCAACAAGTTGTAATAACTAAGATAAAATCGTGAAAGGGTAAAAACGCTAAAGTGACTCGTTTGTATATTTTGTATATCAACTCTCCTGTCGTGCGCGACATCTATAATTCAATCGTATAATACTGAACCATATAATACTGAATGCCAGAAATACGCCACGAAGAAAAAGAGCCACTGATTTATCAACACCACTGATTTACTCGCATCGACAACATGTCGAGAAAATATCATTCAATTTTTCAAATATATCAACACTTTCAATGCTATATATAAAAAGTATGTCAAGCCACTATCAATATTTGTGGCTATAATCGCTAATCCGAGCAGTTGATGCGACCTAAAACTTCATTTACTATTCATTCTGACGTACAAAGATAATAATCCATTCTTAGTAATGTCGAGGAACAAATACGTAAGTAAAAATAGATACTATGTCAATGATTTACTTGCACCTTTATACGTAATATGGTTCACCATAATTGCATTTACAGTGGCAAAGACATTTGTGTTTTTTCGATGTCTAAATTAATATCGGTACATCAAAATATCAATTACTATCAGAGTCTTAAACAATTTTCAAACTGCACAAATTTGCCAGTTGAAAAATTCAAGTAGCTTCGTACTCAAGCGTAGTACACTACTCGAACAACTCTCTGTACACAAGGTCCAATCGAAAAAGGAAGCACAGATTCTGCGAACAGAAGCAAATAAAATATATAGAATAAAATTTATTCGTATAAAGCTTTATATCAACATTTTCAATGCTATATATCTTTCGAGTTAATCAATTTTAATCACTTAACCTTTAAATGTTAAATCCCAGAATTAGTTTTCAAAAATTGCAAATAAAATTACACACATTATTTTATTCGTTATGATAAGTAAATATTGGTCGAGAAATAAATTGAAATTAAGAAAAAATATGTCGTAAAAATGCAACAATGGTGAGAAATACGTCGTTAGTACTTAACAGTATCTATGTAAATGAAAAATAAATATATTGCAGTTCTGCGACCATCTGCATTAAAGGTTAAGGAGTCGCGATCCAGTTAACTCGAGCAACATACTTGTCGGGTAAACAAGTAAAACTTTGTTTAATAACTAATATAATAAAGGTCAAAATAAAAAGAGGGATATAAAATTTAGAGCAAAAATTTTGAAATATTGTTGTTTCGTTCTCTCCTCCTATCACTTGGATCTCTGGAGGAGAGATCCTTTTGAATAATTTATCCCCGTACGAGCCCCCAAATAACTATTGCTCTGATGTGGTATATTAAAGTATATTTAATAATATTATATATTACAATGATGATAGTGTTAGATGTAGTGTCAGTGGTTAGTTTCGCTGGATACGTCTTTTAGTTGTCTCGTCTTATCGTCTTTTTAGTCATACCGTCCGCGACACACTCTTCGGACATACTCTCGTCGTCATACTTTGTCACACTCTGTCATACTGTATCATACTGTGTTCCTACGTTCTTCTCGCGCTCTATATAGTCATTCCCATTCATTCTCTTTCATTCCAATCCTCAGTCTCTCTCACTTCAGACATTCGGCCACGCTCGGCCATCCCAATCACCCGTCTTTTCTAAACACTCTTCACTTTCTCCGAACCACATGTATTTCCTTTCATCCCCATGCATTCTCACGCTCGGTCGTCGCACAAGACCCTTTGTAAAGGATACTCGTGCCTTCCAGGGAAGCTAGCGAGCCGATCGGCGCTAAATGTTTACTTCAACTCGAGTCCAACCGCGCACGTTATCTTGTTTAGGCCTACGCTCGAAGCAAGCCTAAGCGGACGCCGAAAATCCGATACTACAATATATTTTCGTAAGTGGCTTGAAATATATAAAAAGTGAAACAAGAAATATTCACTGAATTCGTCTGTATTTAGTTGTTTGTCAAGTGACACTTCGGACCAGTGGCTTTCAAATCTTTTGAAAGGCGTACCCCTGATGAAACAAAAATTTTCTACCTCGGAAATAAATGATGATTTTAAAATGATTAAACAAAAAAATTCCTACAATTGTTAAACTTCAATGATCAATAAATCGCTAGAAAGAAATGTTTAGGTTATCCACATCTTTCTGTATGGAAAATTTTCTTTTGCACCTCCTTTGAATTGCAAAACCCTCCCACCCAACCCCCCAACTGCCTCCACACACATACACCTCGACGTTACAGCTACTACTTTGCAAAACGCTACTTTAGACAATTATTATTTTTTATTACATGTATGCAAGCGTGTTTCTCTATCAATATACGACTTTGCAAATGTTCAATAAAATGCATGAATCATTAAGCGAGGAATTACTGAAAATAACTCCTCTTGACTTTCTGCACAGCTGCGCTTGTCGTATTATTGATGCAACCTCATAGATCTATCCAAGACTCGTGGGTGTTGCGATGCAGAATACGGTGGTTCAATTTATCGACTTCCAATATTCTAGAAAGAGAAACTCTGCGTAAAAAGTTCAATTAGTCACTGAGAAATGGTAGATTCTCCCTGTTGTAAAATTGCACAAGAAATTAGTGTCAGATCTTTAGGGACGTTATAATACACTCGTTACACGAACGTGCCGAAACACATGATTCCTATCGTGTGCAATTAGTTCTATTTTGCATGCTTCGCAAAATGTATTTCTATCCTTTAAAACCGCCATAATTAAAAAATGAACACTTTTGTTATATCGTTACGTTTATATTAATATTTTCTCAATTAACACGTCCATTAGTTCGTATACACATTAAACAGCGATTTCAGTTAACGACTGATATGAGTTTGATATTACCGCTTTAGGTCCATTTTCATTTTTAACTTCAGTTTATATAAAAATCTTTTAATGAATATAATTTCTTTGAAACTCAAAAACAGAAATTTCAACGAAAATACTGATTTCTTTACGTAGAAAACAGTTACATGATCGTTTAAGGATTAATTCTTTTTTCTGGTAATTGCTCGAAATAAAACGTTAACAATTTATTCATTTTTAACTATGCATTCCTGTACAAGCTGTATATTTTTGACAGATACAAACTTTGATCTTTTTAGTATATAATCTTTGGAAGAACAAAATTTCTAAATAAGATTACTAATTTTATTTGTCTAGTATAAATATTGAGAAATACGAATATTTGTGTAACATTTTAAACTAAATTTAGTTTAAAATTAAAATTTATTGAAAAGTATGGACACAAATAAAATTGCTAAGTTAAAGTTGGAAAGTCAGTTAATGCAACAATATTGTCGTTTTTCTATCATTTTTTTCTCTTTTGCAATCAAGACCAAAACTTATCCTGAACAAAATTAATACACCGCAACGCGTAATGACAGAACAGATATGCAAAAGATTTTGATCACAGCAAATGGAAAATTTTATTCTCATATATTCTTCTCTTTTAAAGTAGCATAAACATCTTTTCAAACACACCCAATTAATCTGTCTAACAAATACAGTAACGAGCATCGATTTTTAAAAAAACACTAAGAGGATTCATTTGATACTGTCTTTGACACAATGTGTAACAAATACATCTCTCATCAGAGGACGCATTAAAGAATAGATTAAAATCTTATTTCAGTAGCAAAAAGATTAATGAAGCTAATTATTAAAAGTAAGTTTCTTTACTACTGTGAATGTTAAACTTTAATATATTGAACAATACTGTTTGAAAAATCCAATCTTTCTACAAAGCAACATATTTACGAGACAAAATTGGTGAAAGAAAAATTGACATAGATATCACGAATGTAATCAAATTCTTGTAGTGAATAATTATAATGGAGCATATGTAAATTATACCGAAGTTTCCAACATATTATTGTAGCTATACCAATGTGTAAAATTTAATAAAAATTTAATAAGTCGTGTACGAACAATTTATTGCATAAACAAACTGACAAAGATCGTAACATTTTAAATAAACGCAGTTTCCTATTTACATTTTATTAAGTAGACATATCGGTCCTTTAATTTGAATTTAACTTTTATTTCAATGTCATTGTGATTTCAATCCTATTTTGGTTTCAATCCCCTACATCACTGAATAACGTAAAACATAGTTTAGCAGCTAGAGGCCTAAAAGGTCAGATTGCGATAAGAATACCACTTTTAGGAAAGCAAATTAAAAAGAAGCGATTAGGGTGGGTTAAAAGGCACGAGCATTGGACGAGAGGAGATTGGAAAAATGTTTTGTGAACCGATGAATCGGGCTTCCAAGCCTTTGCAACCGATAGAAGGATTTTCGTCCTACAGTCAACACAAGAATAAACGATTTCTATTATGCTGTCCCCACAATTAAGTAAGGAGGAGGATACGTAATACCTTAAAGACGTTTCTATTAAATGGGAGATATACAGAAAATGAAGAGACCATCTATACTAAATGTCGTTAAATGAAATTAGCAGAATAACGATACAAACTTTTGCCAAAAAATATGATTTGTAATCGCAGTTAAACGTATACATTATATCAAAAGATTAACTCCGTCGTAGTTAGCCCGAATTTCAATTTTGATAATGATAGTAATTTATTATTTTCTGTTCATCGTACCCAATACATAAACAAACGATTACTCATACATGTACCTCGATATTTGCAAAAGATTGCTAATCACGGAGTTGCGAAAGAGTTGTACTCTTTTAAAAATTTCTAGCTTTGTTCGAATCACTTGAAAAGCATATTTCGCTCTCCAAAGCAAGAAATTTTCTTATAATATTAAAAAGCATACGGTATGATAACAATCATCGATCGTAATATTAATTAAACATAATTGTTGAGTGTAATTTTGTTATTATAATACGACGGTATTATTTTATCTGTTGTGAGAAGCAAATTGTTCGAATACATAAAGCTATTGACATTGCAAAACTCGACAATTATATAACAACTGCGACCACACTCCACACAATGCTGCAACAATGAAACGCGATTCTCGAAATGCAACAATAAACATTCAACGAGTTTATATTGACCCAAAGGAAACTAGCTAAACCATGGCTTATATTGTTCGACTACTTGATTTCTGGGAGATAATTCGTTTAGTTTTTATGTCAGTTTCTGACGTTTCTTCGTTCATGATTTTTCGTTACTCATCCCTTCGCGTTTTCGCGCGCTCGCAAAATCTCAAGTTGACTCCAGTGCAACCACTTTCAGTAACACAAATGTTGTTCACGCGGTGCTTGCAACTGAAACCTGCGATGCAGCCAAAACTGAAACCAAATGCTGCAATTATGACACGCAGTGATTGATTAATGCAGGAGCTACTAGAAATTGCCCTTTATTTCTGCGAGTGATTTCATCAAAGGCTCGTTTAATGTAAGCTCGTTAAGGCATTGAATGTTGCTAGGCTTACAAAGCAAATGACTGGCTTTCACGGATAATCCTTGAACAGCTGTTTGATTAATTAACCGCAACTCATTTTGAATTTTGAGATACCAAGGCAGAGTGGTTAGAATCAATTTTAACCTTGGAAATAATTAACTCGATTATATTTTTCTTCGACCTTTCTTAACGAAGCTGTCAGTTTCCAAGTTCCTCAAGATATTGAAAATCAGATTTCTGACTAACAAGATTCATGTTAAAAACATTGGTGCTCGTTGTCACCAGTTTGTTATCACGACATTTCCGTAGTCTAATGAAATTTGATAAACCCCGGTCGACAAATATCAGTCTACAACAAATAAAAATATAGCGCGTAATTCACTAGCTTTTATCTACTTTCCAACTGACTTTTTATGGAAGTGTCAACGCATTTCCAGTGTTCTATATATTATGTATACCATTACATCGTTTGTAAGGCAAAGTAAAGAGTAGGGACCACTAGACCTCGACGGAGTACCTACGGTGACGTGACTTTTATTCACCTAGGTAAGTGTAGATACTGAAATGTATACAGGTATATATATTTTTATAAAATATTTTTACAAGTTTACAGTTTCAGTTCAGTAATATATTATTCTCAAGATATTTGTAAATATTCCACAAAAATATTATTCATACATTCCTTGCACGAACATATTCGATACCCAAAGCAAATACGATAATGCATTATACAAAAATATATACCTGTGCTATCCTTGTTAAACCACTACGTTGTTACATTACTTTATGCAATTCGATTCGATATCCAGTAAATTTTCATATCTTTTGCCTCAATCACTTTATACTCCTGTCTATCCGGTTTAAAACTGATGAAAAACTCGTTTCGACTATTTTATAATTAAAAAAGACCTGTAGGTAACCGTAATCCAAACAAATATGCATACGTGCAATGTAGTGGTTGATTTACGCATACGCTCTGAGTTCCAATGAAAGACCCACACGACAATAACAATGTATATATTAAATAATATAAAATTAAATATTAATAATATATTAAATTAAATAATTGAGACTTTTATAACTTTGTCAATTTTATAAATTTTACTGTAATACTTTAGGGGATCATTTTAGAAACCCCTATTCATAATTTTTTAGGCCAGAACTATAGGGTTGCATGTATCAAAGGGAATGTGATCTTCTAAGCCCACATCAAGCAGTATTTCTTAGAAGAGCAATAAAACAATGTCACGTTTAAATGATCCCTCACGAATGCGACGTAGGACGTCTAATTGTCCGTTTAATTCATAGGCAATAATGAACAAGAACACAGCATAATCATTGCTAGTATCGCTTTATCGAACGACGTATCATTTGTATCGAACGATAGAATGAAATTAAATTATAATATATTCCGTCTTAATTTGTACATAGAACGCTTAACTATAGCGTTTAGCCGTGAAAATAATATACACGTTTAGAGCCGAAAAAAAGAAAAAGACAGAATGAAAGAACAAATTCTCTAAAAACGTTCGTAACAACATTCGATATTAAAATGGACAATATGGACTCAGAGTCATAAAAACATGAGGTTCGAGATAATAATCCTTGGAAAGAATTTGCTAAACGAGATTGAGATGATATAAAAACAATTATAGACAAGAAAGAAGAACCATCAAAAAGATCCAAAAAAATATAAAGTACCGAAACACAGTCAATCAAATACACTTTAAACAGAAATTTACTAAATAAGATTTTTTTATCATTTTCACGTTGTAAAAACGATTGGCGGTTTAAAGGAAAATTTATTTCGAAAGGTCGATCCTTCTCAATAAAATAGAAAAAAAATTCAATACTGTTGATAATTTTAAATAGAAAAATTCATTTGTACAGTCCAGTTTTGTGAAAACTGGCAAAAATCGCAAACCTGAACGTTCTGTACTTTTCCAACGAAATTAAAACCAGCAAAATAACGACTTCCGTGGTTCCTAATTTTACATAGACTACAACACGTTTCAAATTGTTGGTCAGAGTGATCTGGGTTTGACAGGGAACAATACAATTTTTAGATTTTTAAGTCTGTATTAAAATGTCTGCTCATACTTGCGCGTTTCATACGAATTCAATTCGCTTTTCTATTAATTGAAAATCGAAACTAGAGACATTGATCCAAGCGTTCGAAGAAAAGTTCGTACGAGTATATACGAAAATATCGCCATTCAATTCCTACATATTGTTCCGAGCAAATCTCGAAATGCAATCCCGGCCTGTTTGACGTAACAAAGATTCATTTGCCGAGTTTTCTGAAAATTCACGAAAATATGATTACAATTTCGCTTAATACGCCGACGTCATTCAGCGCGAGCTATGCGCGATAGCACTCGGTGTTGTGCAAAAATTTATATTATATTCTACCTCTAATTCTCGCCCTGCATCGTGCCCTAAGAAATTTTTCAAGCAGTGTGGGGTTATACCATTGATAGTTCAACTACGGCACATTTTAATATTTTTAGATATCAATCGGAAAATACTCGGTACTTGTAAATACCGTGAGATTTTAAATACCGTCAACTATGAAATAAATAATAGGTTGTTCGATAAGTTTTATCGAACGACAAAACTTATTGAGCAACCTGGTAAATATTTCTAGTGTTTCGCATTTCCTTGATATAAGTGAACGAATATTGTTTGTTTGTCGGTTTACAAACTCCGTGAGAGCCAACAATGAGGAAAAAACGGATTTGGCTCAAGACAGTCATCTGTTGCTAAATAGAAAAGAAATTATCGTGTTAAAAATTCAAATGAGAAGAAACTAGTATTGTCCAAGAAACAATTTCTTAGATCGTCCTGAATGCTTCCGCAGTTTTCACGCAACTTTGCCGAAATTGAACACTTTTGTTCAAAATAAGCATCACTACGTTCAATACGTTTTTACGTAATACCTAACCTAAATACAGGAACATTTATTCAACTATGTGCATAAAAATCTGGGTGCGTAGAATCGATAACACTCCTGAAAGACGTTTTCAACGTCCCCTTGTCGAAAACGTTTTTCTTCGAGGAAGTAGGTAGTCCCAAGAGCGTAAGTAATCAATGAGCGATAGGTCGGGAGGGCACAGAGGACGAGATAGAATTTAAAGACCCAGTTCGAGTCATTTTTGCAAGGTCATTCTCGCGACCTGTATTCCGTCGTCATTGCCTAGGGACACGAAACATTTCCCACTTTTTAGTCGCTTTTGCATTGTGGCAGCTATTAAAACGAAATTTCGGAATCCGTGATGCACACTTGTCGATGAAACGAAAAATGAATCATGAAAACGTCAAATAATCACGGTTTCACAATGCAGAAATGATACGTTGCATTGAATTCAAAGGGGTCAACTTTCAAGAGCCGGTTGGAAAAACAAAAGCGATGCGAAGTTGAGCATTTTATAACGAAGACGATACATTACACACGGGTAGAAAATATACGTATGTGTGAGCTTTGATATTCAATATGACATAGTTTTTTTTTTTTTTTTATGAACGCATAAACGAAGAGACGATCCGAATATACACGTGTGCTGTACAGGTATTATTTTCTACGACGGAGAATGTTTAACGAGAAATTGTAGCGAATAAACTCAATATCTTAAGTTTAGATTCTATCCTCATAGAATTTCAAAGTCCACAACACACTCCAGGATGTATCGCGCAGACACTTGAAAGAATTGATAAATTATTCATGTGAATCGGAAAATATCATCAAGGATCGCTTCATGTAATGAGAAAATTTTTTCCATACGTAGACATTTTCTATTTGATTAACTGTGGCGTTGAATTACGGAGGTATCGATGAAAAAGAAATTAAATTTTACAATAATTAATTTTCATCGTTTCAGTCGATGACTAATTTTAGTCATTGCAAGTCATCTTTCCAAATGAATACACGTTTGAAGAGACGAGTGCAACACCAAAATGAATTTTAAGTAATATGGAATCATAGTACGGTAAAAAGGAAATAAACACGATTAAGAAATATTTTTTCACTTCTAGGAATATTTATAAACTTTTGTTTTTACAGTACACTACAATACACTATAAATATGAATAAAATGCATTTATAATAAGGTAGATACGTGTTCCGTTTCTTATTAATACACAACACAACGTTACACGTGTACAAATCTGTGAAAAAATAATAAAAATCAATGTTTACAATCATAAAGGACAGACCAAAATTCATATAAGGAACTATTCGTTTTCAACTTTTTCTCTCTACGTGTACCGAAAATAATCCGACAATTTAGCAACTTTAAGAAAGTGAGTCATTAATTTCTCTGATTTGGCAATATTCTAACGAATATATAGCACTTGACTATTAACGCGAAGTAGTAGTTCAACTGCTAACAGCTTACTTCGTTCGCTTGACAGAGCAATTCCATTTTTCACGTCCGTGCTTTAACGCGGTAACACGTTAAAGGCGGAGAATTTGTTCCCATAGTTTGAGTAATTTTAGCTTTCCTTTTATTACATTAACTCTCGTAAACGGCAAAACTACAATGTAAGGAGGTCAAAACGAAGGCAATTAATTTCGTTTGACTGTAATCGTTCCAGAGACGAGCAATTAAAAGTTAATGGTGTCTTCTTTTCCTGTACATTAGTAATTTTCTACTTCTTCGAATTTAAATGTCCTCTACTGTAAAATTGCCGGAAATAAAATTGGCTAAATGGACTTTATAATAGCTCGTTTTGCTACAAGATTGTTCACTGGTAATAGTGAACCGTGTTAAATCACTTAGCACAGAATACGTAAAAGATTTTCCATTTTCACCACTGAAAGTAATAGCATCTCGATAACATCGTGATTGAAAATTCGAGAGAAACAATGTTACTCCAAATAACACTCGATAAAATTATGTAACTGAATTTTAATAAACAACACATTGATATTTTAATCAAGAGGTACATTATCATTTTAAATGAAACATGCATTCCGATTGTACGAAGTATGACTTGTACACTCACAGCTTTTGATTTACAATTTAAAGACTTAACACTCGCGGAAATATTGCATTGCAAAAGTTTAAATTCAAATATTATGTCTTGCAAACGGTAAACGTACATAGTACATGAAATATTGTAAAAAGCTACATTCAAAATTATACACACAATTTACATCGAGTTATCAAATCCTTATGGAAAAGTAAGCTTTAAACATAAAGGGTGAAAAATATTTGAAACTATTAGTTTCTAGATGTGCGCTCACGAAAACTTTTAGGTTTCTTTCAATGAAGTCTATCAATTTCTAAAATTTGTATACGTAGTTTATTCGCACACTCGATAACGCGATTAAAGTTAGGCGATGTATCAATCGACGTGGACCGGGATAGAGAAAGAAAAAAAAAAACAGTATACATAGATTCGGGGAATTTTTGTTTGGAAACACCCCTCCCATTTCGCGGTGAAAGTTTCCTTTTCGTATGCGGAAGCAGTTTCACGTTCACGAAGCTGCTTGTTTTTGGTATTTCGGAAAACGGATCCCTTGGGTCGTCCACGACCGGAATTACAACGAACCTTATCACTTCTTCTCAAGGAAAGCTTACCGCTTCTCCTCTATTCAAACCTGGTGGGAAAACGAATTCTATTCGTAGACATTTATCGGTACGTTCTTCCTAAATGTGTATACATCCTGTATTGTTTTAACTCTCTAACCAGGGTGTAAATGTTCTTTAAAATGGTAATAAATTCATGTTTGTCGTGCTACCTTTATTTTATTCTCGATGTACGAAACACATCGTGAATTTAAAATTTGATAAAATGATTTTAACGATAACTTCTCCTGCTCTGTTAAGTATTAATGTACTTAACGCATATTGATGTACAACTACTTGATAATTGTATTACATTTTAATAATTTTACTTCGTCTTTCCAGAGTAGTATTGCATTTAAATACAGTCTCATTGTACCAAGATTTAAATTTATGGGTCGCTAAATATTTTACTCGCTTCTACTTTTAATAAATCATTATTTTTATAGATGTCGCGTGTGTCACTTTGCGTCATCTAAAGATAAAACCGGGATAATAACGAATTCTCAAAGAACATAGTGTTCTTCTAATGTAATAATTTTTTTATTTTTCTTTAAATTAACACTAACACTGACACGTTATGTTATTTAACCTTCGCGGTACCGAGGGTCTACTTGGGTCTTTTCGGACCCAGAGAGACTCGTATTGCTTAATTGCGATACACGTCGGTACAACTTTTTTTAAAAATTAAGAAAAATATAAAAAGTAATAAAATTGATATTCGAAATGTTTGTGCGAACAAGGTGAAATAATACCATGGGTCTGCTTGGACCCAGGCGTAGTTTCTCCCGTGATCGTTTAATCACTTGTATCGCAAGGATTAAAACATACTTAACAATGATATCAAACATTTTTTCGATAACTACACTGGTTGTACAAGTTCCGTAATCTTTATCTACGACACTCGTATATTATTTATTTCGGTCAATATAATTTCGGTTTTATCGTTGATATTTCAAAGTGTTAAATACTGAATAAATTTTTAATAGATATTCCTAAAGAGAGATTGAAAGAAAGCCCGAAACGTCGATACAGTATCAGCCTAATCCTGTTTTAAAAACCATGAAAACGTACAATTATAACATAATATACAGAAAATGCGCTTTTAATACTAGAAAATGTATTAAAACCCAGAAATATACATGTTATTCTGTTTATTAACACAGTGGAGTGAGTAGTGTGACCTCGTGCTCTCTTGAAGTCCTGGGAAACGATCGATGAAAGATTCCACGATTAAATTACCTAATAATAGAGGTACGTACAATTTTTATGGGCACAACAAGAGCTGTGCTTTCTTTCGATAGAAACTCTAGATTCGTTGATATACCCCTCACCTCGAGTTTCCAAGAAACGACCTTGTCACGAAATGCCGACAAAACGACGATTGTCGTAAAGTGAAACTTCTTAAAATTCTTCCCCGAGTTTCCTATCAATAATGTAGCCGTCGCGTACGTCAGAGCGGGCTTGCACATCGATGCAATCCGAGTCTCTGGCTACGAGAATCCAATACCCGAGGATAACGAGTCGAGTCCTCGAGCGCATAACGAGTGGGTAATTCCAAAGGATCGGTGAGCACGTTAAAGAATTAATGGGGGTCCGATGGAGGCAGCCGTAAAGCGTTGTCCCGATCGGGAGAACGAAAGCCCCGACAAGAAGTATCAAAAATCGAAGGACTAGGGAATACCGAGCGGATCGGATAAAATCAGCCGCAACAAAAAGCGAAGGGAAGGAAGTCTTGGGACGATAAAGCCGTCATAAAAATGTTAGAAACGATCGGGGCGGGGTGGGTCAACGAAGGGTTGAAGGTCCGATCCGTGTCCGATAAGCCGTAGACGGTGAATTCACGTGGTTGGTGGCCAGCCGTGAGTAACGCGCGCGCGAGCGGGTTTGCTTAACTCGTTGAAAAGCTGCGGTCGCGAGGAGTGGAGGTCCTTCTGGGGGCTGTAGGAAAACGATCTCGCGTGACTCGCCGGTCGTGATAACGTTGTGCGTACCGCGATAACATCTGAGAATCGAAGCAAAGGGTGCAACCTGCGTTTACACACACTTCCCCTTGCCACGAAAACAAAACTGAACTCCTCGCCGAGTATAAATCCAACGAAGGAAACATTGGCTCGAAACGAGTCTCGATACGAATGTAAGATTTTAAAACGCTTCGAGCCTGTATACTTTGGACGCTCTTCGGTAAACGTAGCAAGGAACAGAATCCGGACAAAGAAGAAGGAAAGAGATACAAATACGTTCGTGCGGGTAGAAAAGAGAAACATTGTTCGCTAGATTGATGGGAAAGAAAATGAATATAAAAATATCCAATAAATCGAAAGTTAGAAGATGAAGAAATTTTCTTGTCTTTTCTTCTTCTTTTTTAAATCGATGTTCGATTCTCTTTCCAATGTATACGAAGGGAAACCCAAACGATCCAAGATCGAAACGTTCGGACATATTTATATTTAAACGAATGCTCGTTTCGAACCAATTTCCTTCCTCCGTTGTGTTTCGTTTTTATTATCTTTTTCTCTATCGTATCGGGCAAACACGAAGAATGGAACGAACGAGACGCAAAGTATCCGCGCGATTGATCCGGCGCGGTTTATCCGACCGAGTACCGTCGATAACTCATTGCGCGTGTATCCGCGGAAAGTTATCGAGTATTCAAGCGTGTACCCGATCGAAGTTTCCTGTATGCATAATCAGCCCACGTTTTCGAAGACGATGGCTTCCGTACCGGGCAGAAAGTTGCGTTGCTTCTTGACACGCTCACCACCGCACGGTTCTTCGCCAACCGACCCGGCTACGTGTTCCCGTAACTCTCTTGCGAGATCCCGAACGATTATAAGGGCACGCCGAATGGGGAGCATTAAAATCGAACACCTTGCGCTGCATTCAAAAATTGTATCTCGATCGAAAATTGAATTTTTCCCATCGGTTGCGAATTGTTTTTACACGTAACCTATAGTACGATTCGTACGGGCTGTTGCATTAATTTCTCAAAGAGAGGTCACAGCAGTGTGCAGTCTCGCCAATTTTCACCAATTATATTTAACGAACCTTTGCAAAAACTAAAGGTGTATGTGTTCAAACGTTACAACCACCAATGCGTATTATTTACAACTGGGCTCAACACGAAATTATTCAATGTATTTTTCAATTTAAGAGAAACGACTGAAGTAAAAGTCAATCACTGCCTTTGAAGCTTCTGCATTCGGTAAAAATAGTGTCTTATCTTACTTCTTTCTGTGCTTGCCTCCCAAACTGTTTTATCTCGTATTCCATATGCGGTACTGTTCGCAGTATTTCGAGACGAAAACTATTATTAATATTGTAACCCTGTTTTATTTATTGCACACGCTTTACTGTACAACGATTACGTTTAACAGCAGTTAAACTCGTTCTCGCTTTTGTACCAATCTGTATACCTACATTTTATACAGTGCAGTAAAGACGATATTATTATTATTATTATTATTGCGCTGTATGCGCCACCCGCCTGGTATAACGATAAATTCGTTAAAAACATCGACCGTGGAAGTGGAATGCAATTATTTATGTAGAATTTGTCAAGCGCCAAAGATAAGAACTATCAAGAAATTACGTTATTGTGTATTCAAGTAACCGTTACTTCTCTATAACTTTTGGCGTTCCTGAAAATGGAACAATAGAATTCGGCGTTTCTAGATTTTTCGAAGTCGATAAAGTTGTCTTCTCTAACGCTCAAGGCAAATTGCATCATTCTTTGCAACCATTACATCGTATATCGTCGTAACAATTTTAAAACGTCCTCAGTGCCGGGAAAGTGCCTCTCGTACTTCCAACCAAAGATCTATTCAACCCTTTCCCTCTTTGGAAGAACTTATTAAAAATATAATAAATAGATGCGTAACAAAATTTACAAGCGAGCGAGCAAAATATGCAAAAATGAATAAACTTTACAGTAGATCTGACAAGGAGGGCAATAGTTTTGAAATAAATACAAAAACTCGTTGTAAAATTAAGCCGAAATCGTTTTCTTTTGCTTTTCTTTCTTCTCGTTTATTTAACGAAGCGTTCTTACGAATAAAAGAAGAAAAGAATTTATCCAAAACCGATTACCTTACTTACCAGGTCTAATATAATGTTGTTAATGTTTGCGATTATTTCGATCCTCTTCGTATAATTTTCGTTACACTTGTATTCAATTGTATTTGGATTATTTTTCTGAACAACGTCTACGCAATCAGCACCAAAACATTGAATTATTTGCCTTACTTCTAATTTCTCGACGCGTGAAAATACAATCGTTCGATTACCTTAACCAATATCGACGTTCTTCCCATTAGTTCGGATAATCGAAGTTCTGCAGTAGCTACTCTCACGCATCTAGCCACCTTCGTCGTTTAAAAAGCAATCACGTAATAGGCCTATTGCCTATCTCTCCCTGAAATCTTCCAGCCAATTTAAACCTAACCCGGGACGCATTTGTTCATGTCGTGCGACTAATGCACGGTCTGGTTGATCGGGGAAACATTAAATTTCCTCGGAGTACGAGGCGGAAAAGACGAAGTTGCTGGTTGTCGATGTGAGCGAGTAGGAGGGAAAGAGGATTGAATTTAACTTCCCCTCCGCGAGTGCCACCGGCAAAGGGGTGGTTTCGAGGTCGAGGACTGTCGAGCGACCTCGACCGATCGATATAGCTACAGGTGTCCAAAACCCTATCCGTTGTAGCCATCTTCTCGTTTGGAAAAACCCGACAGCGACCGACTGGCGAGCACATTTCAAACCGATCTACTGGCCAGGACTTTAATCTGTTTGGAATGTGTAAGTTTTTTTCCCTCGACGTCAAGTGTCTTTGGTAGAGCTCCTCGGGGCGTCCCGCTTTAGGGTAAGGCTTCTCCCGATCGATCTAGCTACAGGTGTTCGAAAGTACG
Organism: Ptiloglossa arizonensis; assembly: GCF_051014685.1. Taxonomy (NCBI): domain Eukaryota; kingdom Metazoa; phylum Arthropoda; class Insecta; order Hymenoptera; family Colletidae; genus Ptiloglossa; species Ptiloglossa arizonensis. The sequence continues at coordinate 1,191,465 of NC_135057.1, forward strand.
TTCTCTGCCCGCTACTGGCAATCTCGTACGCTCCGCCTCGTACAAAACTGGCCGCGCTGGAAATTCTACTGTTTTTTACCGCTTCGTGTGAACTCATCAACGAACACATCGAACCGATATCATTTTTGTTTATTCACTTACGCAGAACGTACTTATCGGAATGTACAGAAAGCGCATTCTATACAAAAGAAATCTGTGTCAATATACAGCAGCTGAATACGAAACCTCGAACAATATTGTACAAATGTATCTAGAGTACGGAACAAATGCATTTTAACGAACAGTTTTAAATAAAACAATTTTAGCAGGTAGGTTTACATAGATTATTAAAAAATCTATATTTTTGTTGAAGTTTGCCAAATTCGCTAAAACAATTTATTTCTATTTACCTTCTCTATACGTAATTGTATCGATTTAGCGACAGCTAAACGACAATTCGAAATTAACTCGTCCGAATACATTTAATATTCTAGATATAGGATGTTCCGTAATGAGTGATGGAACCGTCAATGAAATGCTTCTGAGTGCAAAAATAAATAAAAAAACGTGGAATAAATTTTTTTGCACCAGGCTCTGTTGCGTGTATGCACAAAAATCTTCCATTAAACTGTATCGTGAGCCTAAAACGATTAGAGACCATTGTTTTAATGTATTAATTTCGTGTTACCTCATAATCTGTACGACGACCTGATTTGAAACTTCTCCAGTGATATTATGCGCGAGGCATAATTTAGTGTTCGAATCGAATGACAAATTCGAGATATACCATAATAAGGATAAAATATGGTATACTTAAAAATTTTAGATTTGCGAAGCCTGTCATGAACTTCGGTTGAAAATGAGCGGCTTTGATCGATTTGTTAATCACATAATTGCAGTATTCGGAGACACTCAGTGTTGAGCTGAATAACATACCAAAATTGCGGATAAACCCGGTGAACAATGAAATTACATTGTGTAATGTACAAGAAAATAGGATTGCGGCTTTATCTCAACCATATCTATTTACAATTTGATGGTATTCCATAGTCTTCTTACTGTAATGATGAAGATAGACAATTTAAACCAACTGGTAATAAAGTATTCGCTTAATTTTAGTTGTGCAAACAATACACTTGTCTTTGGTTATCAAATGGCGAACTGAGATAACAAAAATTAATGGCAATTATGTTAGACTCTTGTATTATCATTTATATTTTTTTGCAACAATTTTCGCAGCAATTTTTGCTACTACATAATGCACACATTAAAGATTTGACGAATAAAGGGAAGCAACTTGAGTTACTAGACCAGAAAATCAGAAATCACTCCGACAGGATTGATTTATGAATCTAGGTTAAGTGGATATTTTTTGTTTTCTTTGAATATTAACTTCTTGAAGCAGTTTTTACATCACGTTGTCGACGGTACTAGACGCATTCAAGATTAAAATGTTAGCATCTAACGAATTATTAGCCTTCTATTTACAATTTCATATCGAGCTATAGGTATTCGCGTTGTTTCATCCTTCGATATTGTAACATCCTTAATCTTTGAATTTGTTTTACCACTTTTCAATCTTGACTGCTTCCTGTTTGTTGATCCAATCACTTTGTAACTCTAACACTGACTGATCTTTATTTCTCTCAAGTTTATCCCTGGCCATTTGAAACTCTCCGATATGTACTTTATAAACGAAAGTAAAGATTATTATTCTGTAATTGCTTACGGATGACCATTGTGTGTTGACCATACTGAATTGCAATGTCTTTTTACCTAATTTCTTATATTTTATAAAATTTAGTGAATATGTAATTTAACATATTCACTTTTAGATAATCGATAAAGATTTCATAAAATCTATCTTCAACAAAATCTCCAAATACAACCTTGTTTTTTAACCCTTACAATACCTTGTATCGCTTTCAATACTTTTCCAGTGTAGCAATACTTCTATTATCTAAACCTCGATTATTTGAACAGCATTTTTCGGGAAATGAAATAATCGATAAGTTTAAGAAAACGCTGAGCAAAAATGAAAAGTCATTCTAAAGCATACATTGTTATGAAAATAGACTTTAAATGGTACGAAGTACAACGGGAAGAAAGGAGACCCACCGAAATGGCCGTGTTAAGAAAAATGTGCGACCTTCTCTCCCGAATAGTTCGAATAATAGAAATTCTATTGTATTCTATTCCGACCTACCCATTATTCGTGACACTTGTAGTATTTATCAACGCACGAACCACGCATACCGGAATTTAATTAGCGGTCAGCCTGACCAATACGCCTACGCATTAGGTCATCTCATAAATAATGCATGTTTTCGAGCACCGTACAGTAAAGCAATAAGAGTGAACATGATGTGATTGGATCCATCCAACTGGAACAAATATTAGTGCAAATGAATCCGTCCACATATTACATAAACTAAACCATTGTCAGTACCATAGATACGAGCATCTGAATTAATTTCTAAGGTATACGACGCACAAATTGGTATATATATATAAATTAATAAATAAGATAAACTTCCTCCTCGTACATCCCTTTTTACAATCCCGTTTTTACAACACTGTTTGTGTAGATTTAACTTTATCATTGCAACATCATATCCAAAGAGAACTACGAAAATAGAATCGTTGTCGAAACAACGTTTTAATATCGTCACGAATGTGCCCAAAGAAGCAACATCGCTGTTAAACAAGCCTTTATTTATCATAAACAACTTTGTCCTCACCAATCACTGTGACTATAATCAACCTTTTATTTAGACAAATAAACATTTTACTTTATGCATTTAATGGAATTTTATTTCCCTTTCTGAGCAAAACATTTTGAATTGTCAACATTTTCCTTGCATTAGAATTATATGCACACAAAAACATCCTTCGATTGTGCATTGATTAGCGTTGGAAGTAATTTCGCTAACTTTTTAAATCAATCTACGATTCAATGATATTTGCCCAAAATCAAATAAAATAATTTAGTATACATAACGTTTATTAATATGTACAATTTAGTATAATATACGATCGTAGTTGAACACGTTATCCGATCATTTTGATTTGCTATAAACACAACATTTAAAAATAATACTTTCAAAGTATTTCTCTTTATACGTTAATGTTTCTTCGTGTTTTTTCACAATATATAATACATATCCATCTATATTTTCATTCTAGAATCATTTACTTACTTGCTATCTCTTACTTGTTAATTATTTTCCTCAAAAACCACTAGTTTATTTGAATTAAAGATAACGATTATTGGACTTTGATGCCAATGTTCTATTTCTAAATAATTAAGCGTTCATGAGTTAAATACAATTTCTCACAATGATAATTAAATATTTTCAAAAAATTAACGTTCAATGTTTAACATAGTATGATGAAATTAATTAAAGTATTTATTCGAATTATAAGTAACAAGCAAAGTTTGTTCATAAAAATAGTGCGGTTAAATTAATAATATTACTGTAAGGTTACTATTTAATGACAATAACTGAAAAAATATAATCATAAACATATAATCTTTTCTTATGAATATAAACGTGACGGTAAAGACCTTCTAAAGCCTTAAAAATCTTTCAAAGTTATTACTAATATACGTGTTAATTTTTGTCCGTTAAGATATAGTCTATGATAAATAGAGATGATTTTATCTCTGTAAACGAAATACTATATATTAGAATATATTTATTTATCACTTTACGTGATCATATTACGCTATTCTGATTATAATGTTTGAAAATCTAGTTTGCGCAAAATATTACTTTAGAATCGAAAACATTCGAGATATCTTGCAAATATTTAAACATTCATTCACAATTAATAAGGTCAAAGAACAATTGACATTCGTGCCAACTGCTAACCATGACATATGTACGTGTGTATATTCGTAACCCAGTATGGCAATATGCAAACATATGTATGTGCTTCGTGACACGTTTGAATAAACAGTACACACTACAATGTAATTGAAACGATTAAATGTTTGTAAAATTGGTGTCAACGCGTATATAAAAAATGTTTAGAATATACATGTAATGGAAAACTTCTGATAACCCATTACAGACATATTTGTGTCAAATACGCCAAATGTTTCCTACATAGATGAATCAATTAATGATTGTTAGTTTCAAACATGAATCCAACACGCAAAAATAATAAAGAAAAATATTTGATCTATCTAACCTGGTTTTCTAATTATAGCCGTTTTCAGTGTTTCCATAATTCTCGTTCCAAAATTGGAAATTGATTCTACTTGTAGCTAAATTACTAACAATGCTTCGTACCTTGTGAATAAATATATTGATTATTCGTAAACTCGTATTTTCACCGTGTCGTACAATTTATTTTGGTCTATGCTCTTGATATCAGCATAGAGAATGGTTATTTTCACAATCGTAAATGCGGATAAAAATCTGCCCCCATGCGCATAAAAAACTGAAAATTAAAAATCATTCATATATCATATACACACTTATTTAGTATTCGTGTATAATATTCCTGCATTTCATGAAACACCCTATGTATAAAATATGATAATTGCGTACACATTAATATTAATACCGAATCTACACCATTAGTAGCAATTATTATCTCATTTGAAGGTATTCAATGTGCAGTCTATCAAAAGATCTGTTTAACCTTTACTCTTTTAACAAAACGAAAGTAAACGATGTAATGCACCTTAAATCAATATTTCTCTTTCCACCGAGTCAAGTATCAAGTTTAGTGTTTTATTGTTATTGTATAAAACGGTATTATTTAATTTTACTACTAAAATATTCTAAATCGCGCTTTTAACTTTGCCAAGAATTTTACTTAATCGTAATGAATATAAAATGTTCAAAATACGATCCTGTACGGTTCGTCCTCTTTTCTTTTTGATGTTACGATCAGTGCAAAATGCATTGTAAGAAATCAGCAAATACACTATTCACTTTCATCGTAATATTTGATCACGATGAAAGAAATGTACACACGTTATAGAAAAAATATTGACAGCCGGGCGTTCAAAAGTTTCCTATCTATTAGTCATTATCGTGGTACAGAAAGGTCACAAGCGTTGTTATTGATACGTGTGCTGAGAATTTTCAATACTCCTAAAAAACCAACGTTCCACAACTGACATTGCGTGACTAAAGCTATATTCCGCTTGTTAGCAATTGTACACGGGACTGTCAGCTAATAATAATAGAACTGACGAGCAATAAATACGAAGGTGGGTACGATTGCGTAACAAATTGCATTTATATTAAATTCTTTTATCACAAAATCACGTTGCTACGGCAATTATAATTCTCGTAGTCGAATACGCGTCCACTGACACTCGAAAAGTCTTAGAATAGTTTCTAAATTTTGTAAAAAATATTAAGTTAAAAAAATGGTATGAAGTCACTGTCGAATTTTTTAAACTTGGTCTTATTTGAAGTTCGACACAATGAGAGAAGTATACGGTTATAGATTCTAAAATGTTAAAATGGTTAAAAAAAATAACAGATGCTTTGATCTTTTTTTCATCGATTTATCCACAGTGTCTTTTTATTATAGTGACGTATTTTGTAGCGAGTATCTGTCGTAATCTTATTTCAGTCTTGTTAACATACAATTGACTAACTTTCAACGATTTTAATAAATTGAAAGAACTATGAAAGTTTGCCTATAGTCCACCTTGAACTAATTAAACTAATTAAATTATTGAACTAATCTCTTACATCGTTCCAAATAACTAACATTACATATCTGCTTACGTAACGAGAGTAATTAAAAACTCATTATGTACGCTAAATACTAAAGCTTTATTAAAAACAGTAGATGTTTCGAAACTTCTAAGTGGCGATGTAAATGGTAATCGAAGTGCCATTTATGAAATCTTTTGGGACTTGTTATGCCTAAAAAATAAATAAACGTAAAATTAAGGGAAATTCGAAAGATCCCTTATCCCTGCCCGGTAACAAAGATCACATCCCCGTCCAATAGGAGGAGGTTACTAATACCTACGAAAAATAAAATTTAATTAAAAAGGAGATGTTACTTTATAATTTAGATGTACGCAACAAAGTATTTTAATCCTAGCATGTTCATATTTAGTAGAAAAAAAAAACTAATAAGTTTCTGTATTTGTAATAAGTATCTTAAATTTTTACACTCTCCATTTTTTAAATTATTAAATATGTGTTTGTGTTAACAAAATTTTCAATTCTATGTAAAAATAAAATATATAGATCGATATGAAGAAATATCGACTCTCTCGATTACTTTGTTTTTTGGAAAAAATAACCATTACTGCATACTCATCCTATGAAGTAATATAACTCTTTCCATGAACATTTTTTCACATTCTCAACATTCCTCTGTATACATCGATAAATAAACAAGGATAATTTCCGAGAATATCCTTACGAACATTTCCATTTGCTTATTACCGCCTTCCATTGTCCTTTACTATTCTTATTCGTGCCTACTACATTAAGTATTGTTCTTAATACCAACTAATTTTTCATTGCATAGATGTCTAACCCTCTTATGAAGTAACCAAAGAAAAATTAAGGAAATCTCTTTTTGTCTAGTGTACATAGAAATAACTTTTATTTTGGTAAAGAAAAAATATAATAGGAAGGTTTTATTTAGATTATTATTTGGAACAATATCAAAATAAACAGTCTTACTTCGACATTGTAGAAGTTAAGTAGAAACTAAATAGAGCCTTCTTTTATTTATAAATATTCCAGTTACGTGTACAAAAGTCGTGGAAAAAAACATAACATCTCTAAAAACAAATCTACGTACGTATTTGTTTGTATCCATTTGTGACTGAGAACGCACAATATTGTCCGGGACGTTCAAATATTTAAAAAAAATTTGTGGAAATGTTCTATCACAGTTAGATGAAAGATGAGTAAATATCCGTAAAAAATTTCAACGATTTATGTTCAATGGTGTTTCGTTCGATTGGCAAAAATGACCTCGATAATAACTGTCTAGAGTGGGACACCTTAGTAACATTCGTAGTGTATCAGAAACGTCGCTAATTTTGTTCCAATGAAACAGGAAGGGGCCGCATGAACTTGTCCCACTATTTTATTCACAACAGCAGACGGACGCCGAAAAAGAAGAAACACCACCCGAAGAACATTAAGGGGGATCATACCTGACGAAAGATTACGGGAAAATGCATAATGACTTCTTCGATATCATCGAGTGCTTTCTATTCTTTCGTCGATCTAGTAGAGCGCCGCACCCTTCGTAGTCTCCCGTGCACGGCTCGCCCTTCGTCTCTACGATTTACGATCGGAAAAAGTGGCATAAATATTAGCTTTCAAGCCAGCGAAGAAACGTGTTTCCTCGACGGTCACGAAAAGAATCTAAGAGGCGGGTAGTCATAGTAAAAGAGATTTACCGGTGAATACGCAGACTTTTGATAAAATGGCACTTGTTACTCCTCCAAAGAACCCGTTATTTTATCCACAGAGTTACTCGATGTTCATGCACAGATGTTTCCAAGAGTCGGTCGTATACTTTTAACATAAACTGTTCTTCCCCTTCTGTCAGCCAGTGTTCGCTAAAATTTTACCCCGCGTTAATGTTCGTCGTCAACTTATACGGTTCTCGTGAAATATCAAAATTATAGTTATGTACTTTACAAGTTTAAAAATATAGTCAGCATTGCAGTACGCATATATAAATGTTAAAATCATCAAATTCCAAACACTTGTTCGATTCGCTTGTAATATGCGATAATCTTTGTTTAACCGTTTTCTAACTTTCTAACCAGAAAATCGTTAAACAATCAATTATTGTTTCGAACGATATCGAACGAAGTATTTATTAATTGATAATGTTAATATTAATTTTAACGATTCTACAAAACTGTATTTTAAAGAAAATATATATTGAGAAGTGAGAATTTATATCGATTGAAACTAATCTACAGCATCGAAGTCTCAACCACCGTTAGAAATACAATAATCGGCCTCCGTCAACATCGTGAACACATTACTTAATTATCAACAACGAGTACATAAACAAGAGAAATCCATTTGCTGAATCTTCTGATACATCGAGATACATCGAGAACGTAAAACTTTTGCAGTATCGAGAAAGTCTTTCGAAGATTTCGAGACCTTTTGGCACGAATAAAACTTTCCCCTAGAAAAACGGAAACATTGAGGATTCTGAGAGAACTTCTGTTTATTTTTTAGTTTACCCCGAATATATACACTATCCAGTGACGTTCGAGATGTTTCCAGAATTAAAATATAGGGAAATTACACGGGAAAGATTTTTCCAGAAACAACGGTGCGTGTAACCGACATTCTGCTGCGCAGGTATTTGTTTCGCTCGTATCGTTAGTTCCGTGGCCACCCTCTTCCTCTCTGTTTGTAGCCTAATTTCAGAGGTGAGTCTGAAACTGGTGCTGAAACCTGAAAACTGGGTCAACCGATCATCATGTTCGCGTCCATATTACGGAGAAATAGGAAACCGAAGCGGGTTTTTTTTTTTATCGATCGACATATCCTTCGGAAAGGAAAAAAGAGAGAGATCCTCGAACAGCTTTCCTGATCGAGTAATCACCGGGCAAAATTGTTGTTCTGTCGTCGACAGCCGATCGCGATACCAGACCAATGCTGATTTGCATCGCGATATCATTCGCGCGTTATGCTATTGCATCACGTTTCATTCCCGGAACAATTTCAAACGGAACAAAGATGGAACTACCAGCGCTTCGACTGGCTAGTACTCTATTTATTTGGAATTCGTTCGAGAATTTATTAGGAAACGAATTGGATGAAATAACGCAATAATCGGAATAATAAACGCTTTTTATAAAAGAGTGTAACATCGCTCTATACGTTATATTGTATTTAGAAGTAGAAATCGACACACTAATCTACGTATAATCCTTCAAATTATACCATTCGCAAGGAACCTCGAATCAAACAAACTTAATATACTGTTAATTAGATTTTTTATCAAACTAGTGTTATTGTAACAGAATACGATTCTAAGAAAAGATATCGTTTTTAATCATTTTTATCTTCAGTACATGGAAGATTGTTTATTCACCATTGGCGAAGTTGTTGTTATTTTTTACTCATAAATAACAAAATCAAGCTATATATTTTTTATATGTCACGAGTAAAGTGATAATTATGTTCGAACGATGTTGAAGGAATTCATGTATCAACAATTATGCGAGATAATAAGAAATTATAGATACAATCTGCCTTTTCAGGTAGTTTTTTTTAATGTGTAACTGTTGTATCCATACTTTCACGTATTCCAGATATCACGATATACTTTTCACAACAAGCACTCAAAATACTGATCGATGGATCAATTGCAAATCTGTCCGCGTTAAATTCCTCCTACATCGTTAAAATATAATTACAACTTTACTCGTGAAATATAAATAATTTGCAAGTTTGATCATTAGTAAACTTACTACATGCTTACCCTACTTCTACAACACAATTAATAACGTAAAAAGTGATGACATATTTTTTATCATATGTCTTTACCATTCCGATTATTACGCTATTTTGTCGAATCGTTTCTATCTCCAACCACATAAATCTTCTTTCAAGAATCAAATTCTCTTTTCTAATACAAAGAATTTTCATAAATGTGTTCATAATATCGAATTGATTTTTTCTTGTACAAGTGTGTTTAAGAATTTGAAATGAAATTATTACTTACAAAATGATTACCGTAAAACAATTTTCGAAATTTTGTTTAAATTTGATGTTAGGTCATAATTTTAGTTCAATGATTTAAATTTAATTTAGACATATTTTTGTTTTATTGCTGTAATTCGAATCGTGTGACTCCACCACAAAAGAATATGTAACATTAAATTTAAAAAGAATTTTTAATTTACCATGATCGACAAAATTAAACTCGAAGATTATGCATACATAGATTTTCAAAATAATTTATATATTAGAAAGCGGAAGCAAAATATAACAAAATACAAATGACTTGTACGTCCAGTCTGTGAGGAAGAAGTTGTTATCGACACACGTAAAAACGAACTGTACAGAATCAAACAAGTATCATAGAAACTGTTACGTATGTACATAAAAATTTACACACAAATTTAAACAAAATTTCGAAAATTGTTTTACAGTAATAATTCTGTAAGTAATAATTTCGTTTCAAATTCTTAAACACACTTGTACAAGAAAAAATCAATTCGATATTATGAACACATTTATGAAAATTCTTTGTATTAGAAAAGAGAATTTGATTTTTGAAAGAAGATTTATGTGATTGGAGATAGAAACGATTCGACAAAATAGCATAATAATCGGAATGATAGAGACATATGATTAAAAATGTCATCACTTTTTACGTTTTTGTAACTTTCATATGTGCAGTATTTAAAAAATTTTGAGAAATATGAACTTGATAAACATGTACAAATTTAGTAGTAATTTAGTACAAATTTAGTAGATTTAATATTTTTAAATCATACCTCGAATTATTTTCTCGGAAAGAACATATAACCTTCTTCTCTAAAGGCAGTTCCAAAGATTCTTAACATTATGATATATATATAATAATACGAAAATTATGTCTGTACGGTAACACATTTGCCTTATAATCAAAATATAACATATTTACATTAGAAATATGGAAAAATATATAGGAATAGTGAAATACGTGTTAAAAAAATACATGAGAATACAGTGATGCTCTGCTTGTGCATGAAAACATGAAAAAACTTTTTACTTACCTACGGAAGTTCGTGTAAAAAAAAACATAGCAACTTTACAATCGAAAAATCGATATCCGTACACAAATATTCGCATCGGAACAAAAATTAATCACTGCAGAGAAGAATAAACCATGATGCAGTTCGATAATGGAAAAATTTACGGAGAAATTGAACATCCGTGTTTTAACTTCTGATTTTCGGTTATTCCAAAATTAAAATTGAAGTGTTAGAAGAGAAATTGCAAAAATATTTTTGTTTAAAAAAGGAAACAAAATTTAGTTTCGTCCGAACTGCTTTACACTTAGACACATTATATATTTTGCATTTTTTTTTTTTCCTATGCAGTTGAGTTATCACACCTAGAAGAAAACAAATCTTAATCTGAAGATCGAGGGAAAAGCACACTAAAATGACTCAGCTTCAACTAACAACAAAAACTGAACCTTCCTACTGTACCAATTGCGATAAAGAACTATCGATAAAACATATAGTATAAGAATATTTAGTACACAAAACATACGCAAGGAAGAAATATCTACCAACAACTCTACAAATACTATTCAAACGATAAGAAATCGTGTTGGGAACAATTCTATCTCAAGAGTTGGTAATCATGATTGAAACAGAAAGAGCGAGTATGCACAAATGAGTGTGAATCTTGATCGAAACGATGAATAGATCTGTATGGACTGTTAAGTGGCAAAATTAAACGTGACCAATATTACTTTGTGAAATTCTGGAATTGAGTATATAGTTGAATTTATATATATATAAAAGAAATACTTTATATATATAAAAGTATACGTAACCAGAAAAAAAATAATAGATTATGGGATCAGACCACGTGTTCTTCAGCGTTTTGTAAGAGTATATGGCGAAAATCAAAGATCAAAAGGAACACAAAGGAAAGAAAGGAAAGATGACTGAATTCAATTCAAAGGAAATATAATAAATGGAAAAACTAATTGATGTGAACATTTTTCCATGTGTGAAATTTCAGGTTTGTACAATTCTAAAGGCTCACAAGATTGAAGAAGAAGACAAAATACTAATTAACTAACAATGCCAAAGCACAGAAAATACTAACAACGGTCAAGAAAGTACTGATACATTTGATAAAATATGTAAAAATTTATGTTTTATGTAAGAAACAGACCATGAATAGTAAAAATGTAATCTACTTGGATATGTTGATGGTGAAAATATTAGGAACGTTATCAACTAAATTCAAACATTTTATATGTGCATAGGAATTAACCAATAAAGAAGAAAAGTTATTAGAAAACCTAATGACAAAGTTGACAGTGAAAGAGGAAAGAAGATTTAAAAAAGAGATACCTATGATAATAGTTACATATAAAATGGAGTCTCGCAACTCAACGGTTTATATAGCAAAATACTGCAAATCAAAGACAAATGAAAAAGGCAGAAGGATTATGTGCTTCCATTGTAACAAAGAAAGTCACTATGCAGCATCATGTAAACAAAAAGTAAAATGTATACTATATATAATATGTAAGAAAAAAATCATACTAAAAATAAATACTTCTGTAGGAACAAATATGTGTAAAAAAACTAGACAAAAATGATAAAGTTGCACATTTAACGAGAAGTATAAATAGTGGTAATGATTGAATAGTCGATTTTGGTTCCACAATGAATATGACAAGCACGATAGAAGGAATGCCCAATGGAAAAAGAATAAAGTCCACCATCGGTGTAACAAAAAGTAACGAGTCAATGGAAACAGAAGCAGTGGGAAGGATGGAAGGAAACAAACTCAGAGCTACTGAGAAGATCAAGAAGAAAAAGAACTTGTCTATAGAAGTATTGAATTCATACTTACCTGACATACAAAAATGTAGTAAATGGATTAGAAAAATGAGAATAGCAGAAAACCACTGAAGAAGAAAAGGAATCCCTTAAGAAAAATTAAGTCTGAGAAGAAGTAGGAAAACAAAAAGCAAAAGGGAATAAATATTGACATCCAGATGGATGTACCAAAGTTAAAGAAGATAACAAATACAAAACCAGACTAGTCACAAAGGGCTGTGAACAGAAGTATGAAGGATACTATTATAAAATGTATAGTTCTGTAATAAACAACAGCTTTAAGAACAATAATTGTACTAGATATAAAAGAAGGGAAAAAAATAATGATATTCTATATGAACCGACCCTTTTTTCGTATCTCATTTCATAAATCCAATTGAATTTGTATCCAGTGATTCAGGAGATGCATTTAACTGAATTCATTATAGAACAACCATTCTTTAACACGTCTAGAAGTATATTTTGGATCTTGATTTTGTTGGAAAATGAAATCTTTTCCGAGATTTAATTTTTCTACATTATGTTTTAAATTGTTCTTCAATATGTCCAATCGACATATTGATCCATTGTAGAGTCAATAAAATTTCCAATCCCTGGTATACTCATGCATCCCCAAACTAAAGTATCTCCTCCATGCTCGACTATAGGTACATGTTTTTGAGTTTTAAATGTTCATTCTTTTTCCTCGATTTCATTGTTCTCGCATCAAATGCGAAAATATTAAATTTCGATTCATCGCTAAATAATACCACTTTCCGATAAGAACATGGTTTATTATCGTCATCTTTCGTGAATTCTAAATGTAAATGTTTAATGGTTGATAGTTTCTAGTAAAATAGTTATACCATAGTAATTTTCAATTTCATTTCTCAATGTTGGTGCACCAGCTTTTGGAATTTGATGAATAGGTTGCAACTTTCTCGGGCGACTTGATCGTGGCCTATCTTCGAAGGTTTTCAATTCTTCATATGTATTATATTTATAATATATTGGACTGTTGTGTGTGACATCTCAACGGTTTCAACCCTAATCTTTTAATCGAGTAATTAGTTTGCAAATTGCAACTGGTACTTCCATTATTAGCAATTTCTTCGTATTATTTCTTATTAAAACAGCTTTACACTAATTTCTGATGATCTATGCAACGGGAAATCATTCATGTTGCCATGGCAATCAGTAAATAAAACAAACGAATTATAATATATAGAGATGCTTCTGTCGCTCAAGTAAATCGCTTTATTATCCAGACTTTTAAATTTTAGTAGCAACAGATAATGTGTCAATTCTGTTTAGCGTTAATAGCTCCATCTTTATAAATTATAACTCATAAGAGAAAAGTGTTTCCGAGTACACTGTAATATTGTTATGCATTAACTAAAAAATATTTATTGGGTGTATAAAAACTTTGTGTGTGTATGTGCGCGCGCGCGCGCGTGTGTGTGTATACATATGAAGTTTCCATACATCCCATGGGTATGTCTTAATTAATGTAATAGTTAATAACAATATCACAGTGTATGCGTGTGCCTTCTGAATAACCAGAGGAAAAACATATAAAATTATAACTTATCTAAGAAGAGCAATAATACTCAACGAAATATAATAAAAAAGGAAAACGATTAAATATCATTATACGCAATATAAAATGTAAGTCGAGAATTATATTATTATTTCATTAAATTTATATAAGATTTATGTAAAATATACCTCACAGTATTTGCTAATGATTTTTAAGCTGATGCAACATTAAACAACGCGACATGAAAGACAAAAGTTAGATTCTTCTTCAAGACTGACTTAATACATTTAAAGTCTTCATTAACACATAATATGTTTTATACAATAAAGGATTAAGTGTTTTCTATAAAATCAGTGACCGATTTGATTAAGTAATTGCAAGAAACGGATTACAAGAAAAAGAAACAGGATATTTTTCAACACTTAAAACTATCAACTTATACGAACTGCAATCACACGTTATATTTTTCTACGGATATTAGTACTCTCAAATATTCACGATTGAAAATTTTTATGCCAAGCAACACATTACCATATTACACGATCCAACTTGCACAACTCATAGTACTATTCTGTTTCTGATGATTAACGATAAATAGCGAATTGTATGGGTATAGTTATAACTGTTAATATTCAATGCCACCGAAGTACACAGTAACCCGATGGACAATATTAAACAAAAATTTCTCTTCCGCAAAATTATTATTAAAATAATATTTCTCTGTGACTGCATCTTTTCAGAATCATCTACAAGTACGCTTTTTAAAATCATTCGGTATGGTTCACTAAATATAATTTAAAATTCTATATAAATCAAATATTCGTTAAAAATAGTATTATATAACACGAGACGAGATTTCTTCCACATCTGGTATTCAATTGATTCGTCTGAATTGTTTAGAAACGTGATTCCCTAATTATTTGAAACAATCCTGTCATCGTATTACTTAATTATTAATTTCTTACAAAATATTAACAATACAAAAAGAATAATACAAGTACAATGATATAAAAAGAAGGCTCGTTTACAAGTCAATTATTATTAGCTTTTTATTGTCACCTTTATGAAACGCTCAGTTAACACCCGACGTACTTATAGTTGACGAATTTATGTCCACTACAAACATATTTTTCCCGAAACATTTTTAATCAGTTTGGGTATGTATATTCCACTCGTTCAAACAAAACTATTAAAGTAAATTAAAAGACCACACTTTGACATTCTATTCTCCACAAATTACACTTATCGCACACGAAACAAGCATATCTAATAATTCGGGATTAAACCTAGTATAAATATGACACGGTACTCAAACAGAATCAGCATTCTAAGATCAAAGAGAATCGGTATATCAGGATTTCAAGGTAGAAGGATTTCTCGCATTAGTGAACTGTGGGATCCGAGATTTGCCTCGTTTCGATTATTATTATTATCCCGCGAGGTAATAGTAAGTATGTGGACCGTGGAACAAACAGAAGAAAAAAATCATCGAAGAGGAGGCTTAAGAGAAAGAGACAAAATGGATGAGGATATTCAGTAGATCACGTGGCCCGCAACAAGGAACTAGGCCAACCAGTGACCTTACAATAAGTAACCAAGGTAATACACACCCCCGTGGAAAATTATAACGGCAATTCCCCGAGAAGGTCGGTCGAATATTCAACAGAAATCGTTAACGTAAAATGCACCAAACCTGTAAAATTTGTTGCACTCATTTTAATGTTTTTGAAATATTCGAATCTCTCGAAATAAACGATCATTTAACTTGTTCACTATCAGCGTTTACTTGAACTATCCGCCACAGGTCACGCTACGGTTGTAATATTTTTATTCAATGTAGGGTATGCTTTAAACAAAAATAAAATCTATTAAAAAGACCAACTGAATATTCTGAATAAATTTATCACGCGCAATAGAGATAAGAGTTATAAACACAAAATAGAAAATCATGGTACCGATGGAACAGTCAATATGTTTACTTGCAATTAATTGCAGAGCACTGTAGAGAAAGATTCCAAACAAAAACGGTTAATAGATTTGGAAGAGTTAATTTAGTATAGTGGTTAACAACGCAGAGGTTACATTCAAATAACCACTTACAGTTAAAACTAAAGTGAACATAGAGAATAAAAGTACACGCCATACACAGCACAATATAATTATCCTTCTAGTTGAATATTTCAAAGAAATAGCAATTTCACACTTGATTTTATGAAACATTCTCTTCATAGTTCCAAATGCTTTACCCCAATTTCCTGATCCTTTTCCCACTACTTATAAGTAGAATTCTAACTGACAAAAATACACTCTATTATTTAAAAAAATGATACTCTTAACGCGTATATAAAAATTTAAATAAATTAAATTAAACATTTTGTTGCGCAAGATATTAAAGACACTCTTGAAAATAATTTTCATTTCAGTTTCGTAGGATTGATATATAGACGAATAACTTTCCTGTTATTGGATTGCATTTCAATCTGT
This sequence comes from Ptiloglossa arizonensis, assembly GCF_051014685.1. Taxonomy (NCBI): domain Eukaryota; kingdom Metazoa; phylum Arthropoda; class Insecta; order Hymenoptera; family Colletidae; genus Ptiloglossa; species Ptiloglossa arizonensis. Next base: position 1,208,009 of record NC_135057.1, read on the forward strand.
CGCACGAGATATTTTCGCAACCAACTTGGAGTGAAACATTGACTAGTTTGCTATGCTTATGATTATGATTCTTTAATTTATATTTTTAAATTAAAATAAACATTAATACGAGCAATTATCAGAATTTAAGAAAAAGATTAATCTTCAAATTACTGCTCTGAATTTATTTGTTAAAAAGTATTTGAGAGTTCTTGTCTAAAATGAGTCGTTCTTTATTAATATACGTATTTCTGGTACGTTAAAACCACTGAAAAAAGAATCCTGTTTTACAGCAGGTAACGCATATAAATGAACTCATAACCGGTGTACACAACTTCCATTAGTTATATTATATCAAATCCTCGAACACGAATTTCATGAGATTTTAGATTTTTCGCTTCATCGTATAATAAATTACGCGGTCTTTGCATCATATCTGGTCAGATTGTGAGAATAATTAATCGGATTTAAACTGATGGATTGTGATCAAATAATACTTTGAAGGCAAAATTTTCGTTCACAAATGTTCGTTTAACGAAATATATGGAACTAAAATGGTATTAAATATGATGCATTAGACATATTGAATGTTCGATAACTGAAAATATATTACTAACAATTTTAAGCACACATAGGGATAAGGAGAAGAAAAAACAAAAAATATCACACAACAGCTTTATTGAAAAAATCAATTTTTAAAGCTTTAGTCCAATACTAAAGAAACAAGGTTCGTTGCATTTAACTATATTGTTCATAACATAAAATATATACTCTAATTGAATATTATCTTATGTAAACATTTCTACTTTGTAGACCGTTGTAACTTGTCTGTTCGTATAGTTCTTACCATAAAACAAAACAAAATACATTATATATCATAAAATCAGTAAAAATAAACATTTCCTATTTTTTCTTCTTACACTTCAAGTTTTAAAACAAAAACTACATATATATATATATATATATATATATATATATATATGTATATACTATCTCCAAATATTAAAAAAATGAAATAAGAAAGTTATGATTGATAGACAGAGTATTGAAAAGATTCAATAGAAAAGTGGTTAGAAAGCCATAACTTAAATTATTTAGACATTATCTTCTTAGATCATGAGACACTTGTTCCATCTCTCTAGCAACTTTTGTCTGTCTGTAGCAAAGAATACTCTCAATTGCTCAGGAGACTAAACTTACACCGTTTACACAAACATCGAAATTAAAAATAAAGACAGTTTCCAATGGTATAACACGAGTAAACGCGTGTGAAAATAAATTCAGGTTTTAACTATGACGTACACCGATGTTCAAAAAAGGCATTAAATAGTTCAAACCAAACAATTAATTTATTTATCCTCTGCCGATTCTGTTGCTCCATGTTTGGTTGTAGTCATTTAATGGATTTTTCAATACACATTCTGTTTGAAACCAATAGACTATAATTGATCGTATTATTCTTAGCCGCATTAAATACTCTGAATCCCGAAATAAACATTAATTGAAGTCAACTCTAAGCGGAAATTTCAATTCGACGATTCCAAAGTTCATCGGATAATATTGCTTTTGACTTGTTTCGAAATATTAAAATATTAAAAGATGATTTGAGAAAAAGTACTAAACGATGGTCGTTAATAACCACCTATATGTAGTTAATGTCATACTAAAAATGTATGAACATAAAAAGAAGTATGATAGAGTTTACTTGAAGATAAATTCGATAATGGTTCTGCCATTTCGAAAAGTTTTTTAGTTAGTTTTATTAGAGGTTTGAGAACGTACGGATACTATATCCCCTCAGACCACCAATAAAGTTGACTGCAATGATGCTAAAACCTCGGAGTCAGATTCCAAAGAGACAGACTTTTATACAGAAGCCTCCAACAGTTTTACCTATAAGAATCCACGCAACGAAAGTCCTAAGAATCTTGTTCTTTCCATTTTTGTAACAATATAGAATAATAGGCACTAGCCTACCCCGATTTTAGTGTTCCATTATGATAATGATGCGATATAATTCTGACTTCGTGCAATTAAGAAGTTTTAATCACACTTTTGGATGTTCGTCAGAAACTTGCTAAAATGTATGCAATAACTAATATTTTTACTAACATAAATAAGAATTATTAGTATAAAATTAAATTTATACTAACTGTACGTCCATTTTTACACGTTTAATTTTGTACGAGCAGGTTTTTTCTATATTTGTGAAAATGTTAATTGTTACGCGCATCATTCTACCAAGTTTCTGATAAGTACCCAAAACTATAATTAAAATGTTGTACTGTCATTCTAAATTGAATTTATTTTAGATAGTCTAATAAACGCTACTTTTGTGCACAATGTATCAACAATAATTAATAAAGCAATTCATATTATTACTGTTAGGTTTAAAAATTTTAGCTTAAAAATTTTTTAATTAATAAAATGATGGAATAAGTTTCTTGCCGTTGAGGAAGATCACAGGTATACACAGTGTACTTCAAAAAATGCGATTCGAATAAAAAAGTGGCGATGTACTGTTTCTTCTCGAAACAATATATCGAAAACGTAGAACAAAACTTTTTCTAAAAATACATAAGAAACTGTACAATATACAGAAGAGGTAATGTTTAACTTAAGAAATAAAAGCAATGAAGACATATTATAATTAAAAGAAGTAATTGTTTAAACGAGTTTATGCATCCAAACTATGTTAGAAAATGAGTAACAATATTTAACAAAATGAAATATTAACACATTTACAACAAATAACGCGTATATGCGTCATTGATACACCTTACGCCCCTGTCTTAAAATAAGTGTATACAAATATATACATGATTGACAATTGAATGTCAAAAAGTATAAAATATGAAGCAGAAAAGTGAGGACAAATATGAAAAATATCAATCCATTAAAAAGTTATAATTTCTTTTAGCATAACACGATTATCAGATATCGCGCAAAATTCCCTCAGACCAGCAATCAAGTGTCATGTTGAATCCCTCGTAGCAAATGTGTTAAATTATATTTTCCTAAACATTAACTCATACTTTCATGAATATTGTGTACCAGCAAGATAGAGGTACATCTAAAGTCGAGACTTACAAGTTTCTTTATACATGTAAAAATATTATCAATCTCGATAACCTCAAAAATGAAAGTTTGCACAAAAAAATTTGATTCACAATTTTTTACTATTTTTTCGAAAAGAATTACACTGTCTTAGTTGTACCATTTATTTTTGAACTCTCTGACGAATTTAAGCTGCCACTCTTTAAAATAAATATTCTCAAAATTATTAGCAATTGTCGAGACCTATGCTTTATTCATCGAAGAAAGATTTTCTAAAAATAATAACGTCTGTATTCGTTAAACATCTCTCGTTCATGATTATAAAATTAAAAATTATATACCATAGACTTCCTTTCCAATTGTTAAAAATTCAAAACTCGGACTCTTACATTCCAGACAACTGTTTTTGAGTTTAGCGCTGCGGTCTCTCCTTCGATCGACATACTTGACGTCAAAGGTGATACTCTACTCCGTGCTAAAATGTCATGATATCAGTGCGTTAAGATGTCAATATGTCAGCAACATTGACGTTGTCACGCGTGTTTCAGTTTATACCTGTAACGAGCGTTCTACAGCAATATTCTGTAACTTACCGTTAATTTACGAAAATGAGAAGTGTCAATCTGTCAACACGTCGAAGTATTACATTATCGCATGTGACTATGAAAATTTTCCCGTCGAATTGTTTGTAAATTCAATTAACGGGAAAACATACATCGATATAACACGATGGTTAACTAAGACGATATTTGAATGTAAAGAAAGAAATATATAAAAAAAATCTTCGAAACTAAACGCTCGAAGGAAATCGTCTCTAGTACTTTCAAAAATACAAAAATCTTATGGATGGTAAAATTGAGTGTTAAAAATCCGAGTTTAATATTTTCATCTCAAAATTTGATTAGATTTTAAATATAATTTGTAGTAATGCAAAAATTAAATTTCTTAAGATTATTTTTGTTTAGAGACTTTAGAACCATAAAAGGTTTATATACTTTTTATGTCCTGGTAGAATGAACAGGCGGATCGAGACACCTGCACAGACCATCTCGCGTAAATGGTGTCACAGTTATGAAACAAAAGCGTAAAAAGTCACCAAATTCAAGACTTTGATAAGATGTATCTGATTGTTCGTGAAGTTTCTAGCAAGTTTTAACGAAACTTCAAAATCAAAATTAATTGCACTTGCCGATGTGCTTCAATGCTTGTAACGTCCGTGTCATATAGTGGTCTACTGGATATTTCTGCGCGTATGCAGGTATGTCTAATTATTATAAAGGTTAATCATACGCGCTTTGTAACAAGTTTACTTTCCAAAAGAGTACCTGCAGCAATCATTTTCCATCATTACTCGCGAACGTACCCTCAACGACCAAGTTGTTGCTTCCCTGCAGCCCCAGTTTTACGATTCCTCGATATTGCTAGACCTTTTGCAAACTTTTTAAACGAATCCCTGAATAATTAATTTAGAACCAACGCCGGAAGAAGACATAGATGAAACATTAATTAGACGATTCGTATTAACTACTATATCTTAACGTTTACGTGTATTTATCACAGCTTTCCTTTTCAATTCCTTTTCAATTCTTTAAAATATAGATATGCGTGTTACGTAAAAATTGATCTTTTTCCACGAGCACCAAAATTAGCCATTTTTAACCACTGGCCTTCTCGCTCTCCAGCGGTAACTTTTCGCAAAAGATTTAACACGTATGCAAGCATATGGAACGTGTATTGCACAAAATGCTCGAGAATATAATTAACACGCTCCTTAACATGAAAAACGTACGCTGTATACAAATGTATGCGACGTTGTAATACCCTTTCGCGAATTAGGGCCTTTCGAACAATGACGAAAGGCTCGTCCAAGGCCTTTTGAACAATGACGAAAGTGACTTCTGATAGTGACTGCGCAGAAACTTCCTCGAAAGTCCTACGCCCGGTAGAAATGTCAGGCAATCGTTCAGCGTGCTAAAAATAGTGGAAATATCAGGTTCAAGACCATTCGTGCGAAACTCTGGTTTCGGAAATGCGGAACGGGCGATCACCTTCGGCTTTTCTAGCTATGGAACTGCTTCTACGCGCGGACGAAAAAGTAGGAAAAGGCCACGAGCGAATATCTTGATGCTCGTGGGAACTGAATTTTTCATCCGACCGAGGACAAAAAGAAGGCGAGATAAAAAGACGTTTCTCATGGACGACTGTTTATTATTAAGTGAAAGAAGTAAGGCGCGAATACGCACGAGATTTCTGTTCCCTTTTAGCGTTGCCATCGATGCAACGCTTTTAGAAGAATTGCTCGTGACAATAACGGAAGCGTTCCGTCACAGTTGTCTTTCACTGGCTGGCAAAGAGAATGACAACAGAAACACAGAGAGCGAGCGAGACGGCGTCAAGTGTTCGCCCGGAGACTTCTCTTGGACCGAGAAGCGCGTACACTTACGAGTAAAGGAACAGAAACAACGAAGTTTCCGCGAAGTGTATGAGAAACCGACCGGTCGAGGATTTGCTCGCACAGCTCTCTCGAGTCTTGAGTCGAGTCGGATTAACTTGCGTTTTCGAGATTGTAAATTTGAAGTTCTCGTTAACTGCGTTACATATTCCCTGCAAACGAGCCGTCTCGACAGAAGTGGGGCAGATTTCCATTGCGTCTTTCGACGACTCGTTAACGATCCCGCGAAAATGCGTTTAAGAACAGAACACGAAATCCTGGACCAACCATTCTTGGCTATTTTTCACAAGCTTTCCTAAATATTTTAGAGAATGTTGTCAAACGCGATTTAAAATGAGTCGTCCGAAGAGAATGTATTTTTCATACTTGTCGTTTAGTTAAAAATAACGCTCAGATAATGGCAACACTGTATTTTCTATATAACCGTAAAAATTTAATTGTGCCATTCAAAAAAGGAAAGCGTACTTTTGTAAAAGAATACTAACAGAAATAATAACTAATACACATATTTTATACCAATGTAACTTGATCATAATTTTGTGTCTCAAAGTCGCGCGAATAACTAACGGTTAAGAGATGGTAGTGCAGAAGGTATTTTGTACGTGGTTACGCGATAAAGTTATCAAACAAACGAAACGACCGTATTTTGAGATTTCGAATCGTGGCGAGAATATAAGCAAACGATACTACCCATCCGCAAGAAGAAAGTTAACGAGTATTTACATCCCCACTCTAGTTCACAGTTTACTAGTTCCCCTACCATTGCACGCGTCGTCGCTATTGGCCGCTGTCGATCTTCGTCACCATTCTCGGCTAATAGCGACAATGCATGCGGTGGTAGAGGAGCTAGTAGACTGTAAACTAGAGTGGGGATGGAAATAGTCGTTAACCTTCTTCTCGCGAACGAACAGTAGGTTGCACCGTTAATTGCGAAAGATTGAAGGTGAGACACGAGATTGCATTGTAAATGATACCATTTTAAATAAATTTGTTACTCCTTACTCCGAATGCATAGTCTCGCATTAAAAAGCTGGACATTATTTGAGTAAAATATTCTAAATACAATTGTTGAAATAATAAATAAATTATCGTGTTTGAAATAATAAATAAACCGCAAATAATATCGAACCCTATAATTGTATATGTTTTCTATATATAAGTACATGTGTATTTATAATGAAGTTTCGCTTATAAAATACAATGAGGTGACTAAGAGTAAAAATAACCAGTAATAAAATATATTTAATTTTAACATATACCAATTATTATCTGGAGAATATACAGGATATGCAATATTATTTAAATGTAGATTTTCCCTCTAAGATATTCGTGATACTTTAATCGTTAGAAGGATGTCGACAGTTGAGGTTAAGGGGATCTTCAGAGTGGTAGAAGATTCTTTTACAAAAATCTTTTGTAAAAACATTGCGATTGGAAGCTATTATTTCCACCGTTTGAACTGGTTACGACGGTATTGCAAAGTTTCTAATGCCTTTGTAATCATTCGTATTAAATTAATACTTCGTTTCGCAAGAGTGGATCGTATTCGAGAATTTTGTACTTTAAGGTTTCCATAATTCGGAATACTTCGAAAAACTTTTCTAACGTCTACGCTGCAAATTCTTCTCCAGTTTCTCCTTCGTCTTTCGTAGATGATTTAACCAATTTTTCTAATTCTTCGGTCGTTAAAGTTTCTACATGGTCTACGATATGTTGTTTTACACTTCTTCATCGTAGATTTCGACAAATTCTTCTCCATGGATAGATAGTAGTTACTGCTCTCAAGACCTCTAGCGAAAGAATCGTGTTCAATCGAAATCGCAGATAGGTACTTAAAACCGAGAATACAAAAGTTTCATTGTATACGACTGTTGAAATATTGAAACTAAAAAGCCATTTGTATTATTTTATTTACGACAGTCAATTTGAAGGTGAAATTATTTTGATACAACTTATTTGGTTTTTATATCAAATAACGTTATCTTTCTTAAATTTGTTTACAACGAATATGAAATAATCTAACTTGATGTGATTTGTCCTTGGAATAATTACTTTTTACTTCGTACTTCGAACGATTACTACCTAGGTCTGTTGTACAGAATTACTTGTGAGTTATCATATTTATGGATTTCATAAAAGGACCGTTAACATTAACTCGAACGTTTTATGTTCTCAATATATAAATTAAATAATACCAATAATTGTTTATATTTCTGTAACTAAAATCATAAATATAAGTATTCATCCGTTTCTATATTTTTAGCACATTTATTTACAAATTTTTTAAAGTTAAAATAAAATACTTTGTGAAATTTTTATCGCAAACAATTCGTTCGAATAATTATATACTTTAATACGCGTATTTACATACAATGTATATTTATATATAGATAAATAGTCTGCTATGCACACGTTGCGAGAACAGCGATTATAAATTGACCGAATGTATTATAATTTTCATCCAATAGCAAAGTTCTGTTATGAAAAAGAAAAATTGTCAATCTTCGACGAATATAATAATTACCTAAAAATCAGCAACTGTTGCATAAACCAAAAATATATTTGTGTATATTCAGAGTCGTTAACGGCGGAAAGAAAGCACGTCGAATCTTAATTGGAAATCGAGCGTGACGAATCTTGAATTAAAAATATACGCAGAAATTGTCGCACACTTGCAACGCATAAAGAATTTAAGTTTAACGCGTAAAACCGCTTAAAAAATCCAATCTCGAAACGCGTTAAAACATTCCGTATCGAAAATTTAAATTGGATCGGACGTGAATCGCTTTTACGCAAAACCATCGGAAAAATTCGAACAGAATATTTCATTTCGATGTAACCGCGTTTTCGTGTCGGTAAAACGCCGAGAAATGCTCATAAAGAATTAAGCAAATCTTTAACGCGAACCGAACACGTGATTTCCATGTCAGCATGCCCAATTCGTCGTTAATTAACCCGCACGGCGTTTTATTGCAGTACAATTAATAAATATCCTTTCAACGCTCTTGAAAACGTGTTACACGTGGAAACGCGAAACCGTTTTAAAAAGGTTTCAATCTTACTTTTGCGAAACTATACGACCGGGCAAATCAGTTAGGTTTCGTTTAACAAGTAAACACTAATTGAGGGGAAACGATTTTTACCGCTGCGTTTCATTCGCTTTATAACGCGTTGAAATTGAAGTTCAAGGCAGCTTTAACAGTTGCTCGTACGTTTCGGACTCCGATACAAAAGCGATTACGTGTTTTTTTTTTGTCGAGATACTTTGTTCGAAGTGTAAATAAATTTGTACGTTTCCGTTGAACCTCGCGAATCACAAGCACGGCCGTGTTTTCGTCCACTGCGAGCGAATTACGAATCGCGCATAACATGTTTAGATTATTAACGCATTTAATAATAAATGCCAACGCGGTACGCGTCAAACGGACCGATCGAACTCATTTGCCGCCGGTTGTCATTATCAATTTATTTGTCCTTAACTCGCCAGTGGACCTGTTACGCGCGTTGCGCGCGACGCTCGCGAATGTTCGCGTTAACGAAACCGTTCGAAGTGCTTCTAAATATAAGCTCTCGCGAAAGTAACGTAAAAAGTGTGTACATACGGGAGGGTATCGGGGCTTGTTTCTTAATTGATCCTCGATTGCGCGCCTCGCGGCAAGGTACAAGAGATCGAGATCTGGAATGAAATTTTCCCGGGAATCGAGGAAACAAGGGGCGGAAATCGTTGGATGAAAATGGCATTAAATCCATCTGGAAATGTTGTCGCGTAGGTGGTTCGATTCCCGTGAAAAATCGCGTTCCGGCGAGTATTACGCGTCGCGCTCCAAGGACGAAAGAACCAGCCTGTTAATTACCAGCGTTGTCGATTCAGCGAACTAGAATACGATTCGACGAGAACGAAAAAGAATCGATCGATCGGCGGCCCGTTTTTCAATCGCGCGACACGGAACGTTATCTTTTAATCGGCAGCTTTTCACCCGGAGCCTGTTCCCGCGTCGTATCGCATCGAGAAACGATACACTTCGACGATGTGGAACACGCAGAAGTGCAACAGAGTACACCGTTCGTCGCCGAAGAGCTTGATAAAAGCGTTCGGTCTGCGATTCGAGAGGTCGATAGAAGCGCGCGAAAGCGGTTTTAAGAGGAGCCGGAATAACCAACCTGTTACTTGGAAAGCTGCGGAAGCTCCCGAGCGGGGTACTGCGTGCGTTCTTTCGAGCGCGGTCTCGCGTTCGGCTTGGCTCTGCCCCTCCGTGTAGACACACGTGCTCGTGTTCCTAAGAAACGATACGCGAGCAACCGACGTAGCAGCGTGTCCGCAAGTCGTTGGTGTGTTTCTGTTTTTCTACGTTCCAGTGGTGGTGTTGATGCGTGGTGCGCGCGGGCACATATGTTCGCGCTGCGTAGCTGGTACGTGCGCGAGTTCTTACAGACGAAGTGTGCCCGTGAGCGTTCCTCCGCGGCTAGAAAAACAGACGACGCGCATGCCTGCGATAAAGTACACCCGTAGGAAAAACTCGCGCCCGAGCGGCTGTCCTGACGGAAAACTGTCAAACAAAAAGAATAGAGCCCACAATGACGATATCATCGGGCAGGCTGCCCGGCTTGCACTGCCCGGGTCTCCTGTCTCTCCCACCGAGCGAACTACCAGCCCCACCGATTCCCGTTTCTCTCCCGGCTCTCCTGCCTCTCCTGGCTCACCCTGGCTCTCCTTATACCCCCGTTTCGTCAGCCCCCGCCACCTAACGCGCCCGCCGAAAAAGGTTCACCTACTCTACCTAACCTTCCCCAGCCCTCCCCCTACTTTTGGCCTCCTTCGCCCACACCGACCCTCTCCTACGATCGTCCTTTGCGCTTCTTCATCGCCTTAACCCTTTTCGTCCTTCCGTAGCACCCTCTCCACCACCTACTCCACCCCCCACCCACCGACCCCACTTCCCGGCTCGCGACATCGTCTCAGACTCCGAGTAGAAGCACGAACGGCGTCTTTCTACACTTTTCTACCTCGCGCTACCTCTACCTCGCGCTATTCTTTTTGATCGTGAGCAACTCAAGGCGCAAACTCGCCCTTATCTCCCGGCAACGGGAAGGGAGAAGATTCTCGGGCGAACCATCAGGAGGAATATCCCCCAGAGGACCCGAGGGACTCAAAGATGTGCCGCGGCGGCGCCGTACGCGTGCGTTTTCACGCACGTGGAAGGTACAGGGGTCTCGGAAGGAGAATCGGCGTTCTCAACGGGTCACGGATCGTGCTTCGAAACTTTTCCCCTTTCTCTTCGTCGAATAGTATCTTGAGGAAGGGAAATGGGGGACGTGTGGTCCGACGATTATTAACCAACGTGCCACGAAGTCGCGAATGTTTGGCGAATGTTTTATTTCTTTTTAGATTTTTAAATTTTTATCGGAAGCAGTCCAATTAGAAACTGTGTCAAATTCATTTACAACGAACCGTACCACGAGTTGGAAACGATTGAGAATCTTTTTTCGAAGCAAGGATCACGAACCAAAAATCTTCTTCGCACCAATTCGCGACGAGTGACCACTCTAACGCTTACCTGCGAAACTGGCCCTGTACATAGGGGGACAAAATTCCCAATGCATGGTTACAATGTATCATTGTTCGTTCTTAAAATAATCTGATTATGGTTGATAACAAAGCTAGATTATCGTGTCATCGATTCTATTAGATTGTCAATACACGTCACATTACGTGTCAATAATCGATTACATTTCGTCTTCTTCGATAAAGAATATTAACTGTCCGAGTTGAATTGGACTTGTATAGTTTGCAAAACTTCACTACGCCACAATTAGGGCAAGGTACGTACTTCATTCGCACCATAGTAGTATTTAGTTAAATCAATTTTTAGTACCATGTAGTAAACGCTTCGATATGGTTAATAGAAACATTCGTTATTCCGCCATCTTTTCTTAACAAAAAGTTACCTCACGATCTACGTTCGAAACTCTAAAAATTTTATCCGCAGCTCGGTGCAGCTCTTGTACGTAAGAGACCTTACAGCTATTGCCACGAAAGCCGAACTATTATATATCTAAAAGGTTATTCGTGGTTTGCCCTCCATAAAATGCCCGTTCATGAGCCTAACACGGTATCGCAAGCTCCTTTAACTATTGACCAATTATCCGAGAAAGCTTGAGGAATCGGATAAAAATATCTAAAAAATTTCCGCTAAAATTTTAATCAAGAAACTTTAAGAACAGTACAAACGAGGATCTGTTACCCATATTCCTTATTTCGTCAGACTTTATCGTAAGATGTTTATGTTCCCCTTCCCGCAATATAAATAATAACTTTTCCTCGAAGGTTATGTTTCTCCTCAACGAGTTAAAGTTATTGAAGTGTGCATCTCGCTTCGAAGTCTTCTTCCCCTAAAGTCGCTTTATTTAACAACGTTTGCTACAACTCTAAACAATACTTGTTCGAAATAACGATAAATAGTTAGAATCGTATTGAACTTAAATGGGTCCTGCGTCGTTCGAATACTAATTCCAAACTGTTGCCGCGGAATCGATTACCGTTAGTCGGTAACCAAGGACTAGCTTTTCTTCGATTGTACGCAGAGTTGGAGCTTCGCGTGCACGCGGAACTTGCAACGTTACTCTCCTTTCCCAAAAAAACATTCGTCCTCACCGTGCCTTCAATCTCCCACTCCTTCGCCGTGGAACTCAATACTTTTGTCTAAAATATCCCTTTACGTTAAATTGATATAGTAAATGTCACGTTTCATTGTTGCGACTGTAACGAGATTATGTATTTTTGATTCAGGACACACTGGTAATATTCGCGTATTACGTTTAATATTAGAATTATAATGTTTAATTGAAGTAACACATAAATAATTATCCTTTTTCAATTCGTGTTATTATTGATGTGCTTACAATGTGTAAATAGCATCTGATGTGCATGGAATGTAATTGTATTCTACGTAAACGCAAACGTTTACTATGGCGCTGTGGGAGAGTGGAAACGCTTGTCGATAATTGGATTTTAGTTTTGTACATGCTCGAGGTGTTAACGCTAATTTTCCTTCGTTAATGTTTTGAAATTTCCTGACGACCTCTCGATGTAACAAACCAATTAAACACCATAATCGTAAATGACGCACACGTGATCTTCGGTCCTCTAGGAATCTCAAGTGTTCTTATTTGTTACACAATGGAGGAATTCGGAGGATCTTCGAGGACTTTGTCTGCTCAGCTTCAAGAAACAAACAATCGGTAAATCAGTGACCGTTATTTTCTTTGCCGCAACTAGCTTTCATCTAACGTAATTTGCACGGGTTCACCGACATCGTGCCGATTCGTGCGTCAACAAGGGTCTCTCCAAAAGAATCATTATTCTTCGGTAGCCTTTCTTGGACAACTAACATCTTCCATTTGTTCCCCTGCGTAGAGAAAGTCGTCCAAAATTCTAGTCGTGACATCAGTACTCTTGGACAGCAAAACTTCATTTCTCTGGATCCTTGTTCTTCCTCCTTACTCTCGAGCTTTGAGAATTTCATTCTTGCAAACTTCTCGCGTAGACCCTCCTAGAATGCACCTCCAGTTAGCGAAAAATCGTCCTTTCTCGATACTTTTGGGCCCAGTACATCGATGTCCCATACATCGACTTCGGGAGACACACCCTTCCAGAAAAAAGAAAGGGACTTCTTAAAATTGCTCACACCTCCTTTAGAGTAATGTGTTCATTGATACCCAAATCGTAATGTATACAGAAGAGAAGAAGGCGTCGAGGTCAAAACAAAAGTCCTTCCCCTGGTCTTTTGCAACGGCGATGTCTGCTCTAGAGCAAAGATCTCCAGACGAATTCCCCATTTCGGTCTGACCTCGAGAACAACCATGACTTCGGAATAGGGTTTCCCCTTCTCCGTTAAAGGGTCCGTTCGGTCGACGACAATCATCCCATTCCCGGACAGCGCTCCCCCGAAGGTCGAAACCTTTCACCTTTTTTAGCCTCTTTTCTTACCTCTTGAAAAGCTTGAAAGACCTTCCGCGTCCCTTCGTTCTTTAAATTGCGAGCTTGTGTTTTCTCACATCTTGTGAATTTGTCTCTTCAGTTACATTCTCTTTCCGTTAAGAGAATGAAGAGGACTTCATACCTCGTCGAACGATTCATGCGCATCACTTTCGTCTTCCCTCTTCGCGAATGTTGGATCTAGCAGATAATATCGTTCAATCGTTCCACCACGGTTGAACCTTTCTAATCCAATTGAAGTTTGGAACATTTACCCTTCGCTCTGCACGGTTATCAGAATCATCCGTGTCTGCTGAAAGGGATAGCATGGTGTAAGCATAATTATCGTACCAGGATTTCTTCTTATTACTGGACACCCCGAAAAGCCAACGAATAAATTCATCCTCTTTATCTTCTCCCCCTCTGGGCTACATATTTGTGCTGCCCTCTGGCCTCCTCTAATGGAGCCTCCCTTCAGAGATCCGGGGACAGACACAGTTCACTACTTTTGAGAATTATCAACGGCGTCGATCACATCAATTCATAGCGGAAAGAACAAAAGACCCCAAAAAAAAAAAAAAAAAAAAAAAGAATCCATTCGTCTCAAGTGTGTTGATACGGTGCTAAAAACATCGCCAAATATTGTAGCAAAGTCTTGTTCGGATGTTCCACAAGACCATCCGACTGTTGGTGCAAAGAAGTCGTTTGTATCTTCTTGGCCCCTAACAGCTGAAGACAGCTGAGACCCTAATCAAAATAGATCTGCGAATGCACACCATGTCGGCCGACCTACGTCAAGAATGCCTTTACTATTGTCATCGTTTGCTGGTTTTCCATCAAGATTACTTCCAATCACTTTGCGAAGTAAATCATTACCACCAAAATTTACCTGTTCTTGGATGAGATACTTCGATAATGCGAATCGTCAAATTTTCCACTACCTTTACTTTCGTTTTTTCTCCTCGCTGAAGGAGTGTGTTGTTTCACAATAACAACATTACTCCTCGATATCTCTGCGACAAAAGGCCCAATAAAAACGATCACGCACTATGGAAAGAGTCTTATTCGTTCAAAAAGTGCCCGCAGGCGTATAGCGAGAGTTCTCTAGTACTTCTGTCATCCTACTCCTAGGAACAACCAGCAACCACATTGTTTTCAATCGGCTCGAGGGCTCCCATCTTCGAAGCAGCAAACGATCCTATGGCTCGAGCGAGTTCCACGCTGAAAATAATACTTCAGCTCAGGAGAGAAAGGGGCCACTTCTTGCCAGATGGGTTTATCGAATGACGGGTCACGAATATGCGGCATGGATAAGAGAGAGGATAAGAAAGATCCATGAATTTATTCGTTGCCGTTTCTGGGTGTTCAGTGATAAGATGAAATCCTGATACAATAGTCATGTTCACACCATGTTATTCCTTTCAACGGATAAAGTATGGCTCTATCAACCGTGCAGGACGAAGGATGAATGACGCAAACTTTAATCGGAGTCCTCGCATCATGGAATGGGTGGAGTGGTTGAACGATATCACCTATCGAATTTCGTCAAAGGAAAAGTGTACAGTGGTGCTGCTGGGAACATTCATTATTCGTTAACATTGTGTTTCTACGCACAGTCACTGTGTCTTCTTAACAGGAAGTTACGGCCTAAGTTGAAAACTCTGAAAATTTTATCTGCAGCTCAGTGCAGTTCTTGTACGTGAAAGACTTTACAGACTATTACCATGAAAGTCAAACTATTATATATATGTAAAAGGTTATTCGTGGTTTTCCCTCCATAAAATGCTTATTCATGGGCCTAACACCGTGTCACAAGCTTCTTTAGATATTGAACAATTATCCGAGAAACCTCAAAGAACCAGATGCAAACATTTCAAAAGTTTCCATTGAAATTTTAATCAGGAAACTTTAAGAACAGTTATTAATAAGAATCTGTTACGCATGCTCCTTATTTCATCAAACTATATCGCAAGTTGTTTACACTTCCTTTTTCGCACTATAAATAATAACTTTCCCTCCGGTTATATTGTTCAAAGTTTATTCAAGAAAGTACCAGTGTAAGTGAGACTAATTCTGACACTGTTTATCGAGATGCAAGTGTTATTAACAATTATTTTACATTATTTTATACGCACAATGAAGTAGTTTTATTTTTAATTGATCATGATCGTATTCAGAATATGGATAAATTGATTATTTGAATTTTCGCCACGTTTCAGGAAATCATTAAAAATAGATAATTAAATTTCGCGTAGAAAAATGTTTTTCTTCCCAGATTTAAGTGAATTTTAAAAAGACAATAATTTACATACTAAAATGAAGCAAATTCCGCGTTTAGTGCATACCCATTCTATATTAAAAGTGTACAAAACAAGAAAAAATTCTCTTAATACTTCTCATAGACCAAGGTGGGATGGTCGATGTTCTTTACCAAAGAGGTTCTTTAAAAAACCTCTCGATATAATCTCAACTTATTACCGATACAACTCGATTACTGAGAGAAGTGAAATGAAAGAAACTAACACATGAGACGATATACAAAAATCGTACAGATTTTTCTATAGATTTTTAACTTTATTAGAAAAATCATTTTAGTTGATTTCTTCCTTTTCTACCCTTACCAATTGAGATTAGTAATGAAACATATGGAAAAATTTCAAACTGCATATTTCCGACAGTTATAAAATGGCATCAAAAAAACATATATTATGTTTCCTGAGGGACCCCACCCTGGTATAATAAGGATTAAGTACGAATTTTGAAGGTCAAGTGTGCTTCAAAGTCATTCGAAAAGTGATACTTGGCTTCGCCTTGAGCTATCATACATACACACACATGCGCGCGCATGTGTACGTATGTAGCTATGTAGCTATGTAGGTATGTATGTATGTATATGTACAGACGCACAACCGTTTGGAAATCGTTGCCTGTAATACTTAGCTGCTGCTTTTGCACTCCTGTTACAAGCTTCTAACGCTTCCACCATATCAACGTATTCACGATTGCTGTAGCAAGACATTGTTACAATTCGACTGGTACACACCGACAGTAACAGTAGCCGGTAGCCGTACAACTGAAAATAGAATGTGAACATGACAGAGAACAACGAATATGAAAGTGTAAACGAAAATGACCATGTTGCATGCGCGCTTGAAGCAATTTTCAAACTTAATTTGCTCATAAACGAAACTTGAAATAGAAAAATGTTATTTCTTTTCTTCAACTTATTTTCGTACGTTCACCCCCTGCCCGATGACAGTACCCGTTCAATAATACGCATATGTTGGATAAAATTCTAAATCCGTCCTTGAGATTTAAAATAATTTACCTTAAAAAATTATACATCATGATCAACAATTGTACTACATTGTTGGTAAACACGATGAACGAGTCATCGTGTGAACGATTTGTGTAGAGAGGTAAATTTTCCTGATGGAAGCTCAGGATAGGTTTACCACTCCACACTCTGTTGGATTCCCAGACAAAACACGTCTCGATCGCTAGTACAGCCGATGAACCGATTACGTTTTCAAATGTATTGGTCGCGCTATACCTTCAAATTTAACTTCTATTCAAAAGGATCACAGGCAAACATAAAACCGACATGTCGGTTTGCAAACCTTGCATCTCAAGAGTCAATTGGCTAGAAAATTCCAGTAATGAAACTGGGTAAAGGTGGCGCGAAAAACGGCGACCGAAATGGGTTTTTCAGGAGCGGCGCTTGTTGCTTGCCGAAAATAAAAACTTGTAGATGTATTATACATAGGCCCTCGGTGGCCCGCTATGTAAACTGACACGTTTCGTATACGAAGAAAAGTTGGCACATAGCAGTCTCTCCTACGTGATATATCGATCAGTTCTATGTAAACAGTTGACACATGCAACAGTTTTTCCCCGCGGAAAAGTACGTGCGAAGAACATTTTGGTCTGTCGACTGGTAAATTGTTTACCTGGCTTCTGGTTTGAATGTTTCGTCGGATTAAAAAATTATTATTAATACGAAGTTTTGAAATTCCGAGTATCCGCATAGGTGATGACAAACGTTTCAATTTGTTTTACGGCCCATTAAAATGGAACAGCACTGTTAACGTAATGCAACATTATGAAGTATTCAAATTTCATCAGACAAATGAACACGAAACGCGTACCTTCGAAGATTAACGATGCACAATCTACTACGTAGAGCATTTTTTTGCAGAAAATCTAGATATTTTTAGTGTAATATATTAATTTGCATATACTTTATGAAATTATTGTGTGTAGTGAAAAAATGCTAGTTGCATTAAAAGTGCAAGCTTTTTAACAACTCTTACTAAGATTTGTATCCTATAGATTCCGTTAACTAATCACTATTGCTGTAAACTTATGTAAATTCTTTTTTGTGTTTTTAATTATTTTTAAATTATTTGTTTCGACATAGAGGATCATTTACAAAATAATAATTAATTTATTAAATGACATATTTAATACAAATTTAAATTCGTTAATTATTATTGACACTCTAGTGTACAAAGTCATCGACCAAAGATAAAACACTGTGTCCTTTGACACTAAAATTGTTCCAGCGGTAAAAAAGTTCGAAAAAGGATATTTCAATGAAAATATTATTTAATGAAACGCAGGCAAAAAATTATTTAACATTTGCTCGTATGTGAACTGTGTATATCCGTGGCAAAAGAAAGTAAGATGCTCTTACTAATAAGAAAATAATTTTCCATTGATAACCTACAACGGTTAAACATATTTCTTTTAATTCTGGTTAACAGTCTTCTTACGTTACGATCTCAAACTTTTGACCAGCAGTGTAGCTTCGTTCAAACAAATATTAGAGATCCTGGGTAATTTGAAAAAAAATAAATATCAGGAGAAATACTAGTAACCATTGCAACTCTCTTGCCTTATGAAACCACTAAGCGTTTATTTTTGTGACAATTAAATATTTGATTTTTATTTAATCATTCTGAGCATGCATAATTTGATTCAAAATTTGTCGATTACCTAATAGAGTACCCTGTATATAATTATATGCAGACTCTTAATATGTAATGAGAAAGTCTTCGAGCACTGCTAGGATTTCAACATTGCATAGTCAACCCGCGAAGCATTCCCCAAGGCATGTCTACGTTTTCCCTCGAGCATTCCCTTATCTTGTTAATACTGTCGAGTAGTGCCGCAGAATCCTCACGGAACTGCCTAAAGGCTCCCTTAAAAAAAAATATCTTAGAAGCTCTCTGCGATAGCTCAGAAGGTCTTTTGAATCTCCAATCGCTATGAATTGCTACCTCGCCTGATAACTTTATAATAATATAGCGATAACATTAATGACCAATTTAAGGGATCTTCTCACTGTAAAATTTTAAACGATAGTCCTTTGACCATTTTTTCTGAGAATATATAAACAAGACCTTTCTGAAATTTCACGCGCAATTTTGTTGATCATTTAACAAGATATTAGAATTGTTATAGCTAGAGAATCGAAAAACTGGTAAATAGTGTCTGAACAATTTGACGCGCAACGTGATAAGAAAATCATGCCTTCGCTGCATGCACTCTCACACCTCAAAAAATGCCTTGAAGTCAATAATTGAAATTTAATTATGATTTGTATGAAATTCTTGAGATACTGTACCTGTTTTTATGAATAGAGAACCAAAATGAACAAAACATTACCACTTGAAAGGAAAGGTTTCACTTTTTACACAGTAGCATAAGTCCCTTGCTTGTAATACCTTCAAACATCTGTATTTTCAACAATTAATAACTTGATTTTTACCTTATTTTGGTATGAAAAATCGCCCCTTGAAGTTTCGTACACTTTTTCTCGAACACCGTATACAGTTACGTAAAAATAAGTATAGAGTTCCTTTTACAATTGAAGGAAATGATCATATTGCCTTTAACCATTTATAATTGTAATTGTTTTCGGGAGAAGAATTGAATAAACAGTCAAATCAATTTGAAGTCAAATATTAAGAGAAAATATTGTGTAAAATATAAAATAGACATATCAAACATTTCATTTTAATCTTGTGTTCAATAACACGCAACTATAAATATACATAATTTCATATCAAATTATTTGTTAATTTTATTTAATCGTATTCTGTGAAGGGTGGCAATACATACTCGTATGTAGATACATATGTACAATGTAATGCGCATATACTTAGTAATGCATGCTTTTATACCTATCTATATACATTAATGTGTATTTAAAAATATATTTTCATTTAATTGTAAGAGAATTTTTCAACCAGTTTATAAGGAAACGATCAAAAACAGACTATAGTGGCTACATAGTGATCTATTAAGTAAATCGTATACGATACTTTCTACGAAACGTAATTTATTACTGTTGAATCATATTTTCGACAAATTACAACTATTGCTCCAAAGAAAAGGTTAAATTTAACCAAAAATTAAATTTCCGTTAACCAATTATTAAACAAAAAGGAAGTGGAAAATTATTGTACGACGAAAAAGATTCCAAGTGCCTATGTATCTATGTATAATATTTAGGCTAGTACGGATGTGAGTCTGCAACTATCGAACTGGTGTCGGTAGTAATTCGCAGCAGTAATATTTAGAAATTATGAAGGAAATTGAAGCGACTGGAGTTGTGTGATTACACGGGTATATAGTCAGGACAATGCCTTAAGTGCAAACAGATAGCGTTAGTAAAATTTACGTTTCAACATGCTCCCATAACACCCAAGAATTATCTCTTCAAAATGGCATACTTATAATAATAAAGCATGATATTTTGAAGAAAGAAATATATATGTTTAAATGTTTTTGCATATTAAGTTTTGAATTCATGAGACGCTAAGCGTCTCTGCCAGCTATACTTTTCTTTGCATAAAACGTAGGAGATAAAACCACAAATAACCTTATTATAAAAATGATGACTTTTTTCCGCACAAAAACATTACGATTGTCTATGGTCAGACACGTTTTTTAACCAATATCACAGAAATTACATGTACAAATATATACATGTCTATTTGTAATTTTTCATATTTTCGTTTATTTTACATCTCAATAACCATGATACAAATTCTTATAAAATGTAAAAGCTAATTCTTACTTCATAACGAAACCTGTTAATTGTTTTTAATATTCTTTGCTTTCATCGTTAATATTAAACATGTAAATTTTAACCTATTATTATTGAAACTTTTTATAACTTTCTAATAACATAATACACATTATATCTATAACAGTAGTGAACCGTAAAATTATATTTCCCCTCCTCGATTACCTTTTATTAAATAAAATCACTTTAGTGTTGTCATTATTCAATTCTTTTATAAACTCTTAACATGATGCTAACTAGTAATCAAATTGACATTCAGAATGCTTTATTTATTTAAAAACTGTATTTCCTATTACAGTCTGCAGTACCTTAATACTATAGTCTCCTGCACGAGTTAGTATTAAATGCGCATGCGTGTATAGTATCACAGTACATCTTGGACTTTACATTAGAATTTCACGTTTTCATTTCAAAATTAACAGGTAAATGTGTAATAAATTTTAATAATATGATTTCTAAAGTAATAATTTCTAAATTACAACTTATAAGACATATTTCTGTGTTATTTTTTAACGTACCTTCCGATTTCGAAAAAAACTTCAATATTCCAAGATAACCTCAGTTAAATTTTACTGTACTTATTACGAAATTATAATGCATACAATTGAAAACATATTTTACTTAATACTCATAATTTAAAACATATTTCAATTAATTTAAAAGATATACTAATATAGATTATTTAAAAATAAAATACGTAACCAAGCACAATAAATATTGTTCATGTTGAAAGTTATAAAAATGTTTTAATGTTATTTTTATTTATTAGGAATATCAACGAAAAGCGAAATATATAAACAGAAATAATTTTATTGCTCGTTATACCACATGGAAAAGAAATCTCAACAAATGCATCTTGGTGAATGGCAAGCTTTGATGATTACATAATATTTTGTCATAATTTTACTTTTTAAATAATTTATTTGACTTTTAGATCCAAAACAAAGTGAAGTTATGCCAAAGGTTAAACTAGAGGAATTAAGACCTTTTGAAGTTTTATTGCTAAAACAAGCAGAGGAACTAAATTTTCAAAGAGCAATTAAACATAAAAAAAATCGTAAAAGTAATGCTTTATTTGGTATTTCTTTAGCAGTTGGTGTACTTGGAATTTACTTCTATACTATAAATGCAGTGAAACAAGAAACATTTTTAGATGATTTTCAGAAACCTGAAACAATAATTGAAACAAAAACTGACAAAGTTTAAAAATATTTGTGAAACTTTAGAATTTAAAAATATCTCTCATATATTATATATACAGGAAAATGAGAAGATAAATTTTTACTGTAAATTTAGAGTAGATACATAAATATTAGATAATCATAAGTCTAAATAAAAAGACAAAAATGGCAACTCTTAGATTGCCACCTCTTCCAACTATAAGAGAAATATTACAACTCTATAAATTACGCGCAATGAAAAATCTTTCACAAAATTTTCTTTTAAATGAAAATTTAACAGATAAAATAATTAGAAAATCAAGAAATCTTGAAAAATGCCATGTATTAGAAGTTGGCCCTGGGCCTGGGGGATTAACTAGGTCAATTCTAAAACAACACCCAGAAAAATTAATTGTTATAGAAAAAGACAAAAGGTTTAAACCAATATTAGAGATGTTAGCTGATGCTTTTGCAACAGTTAATGGTGAAATGGATATTATTTTTGATGATATCATGAAAGTAAACATGTGTGATCTTTTTCCCACAACCAAAATGAAAGCTTGGGAAGATAAAACACCGGATATTTATTTAATGGGTAATTTACCATTTAATGTATCAACACCTTTAATAATAAAATGGTTAAATGCAATCAGTGAAAGAAGAGGTCCTTGGGCATTTGGAAGAGCCAAAATGACATTAACATTTCAAAAAGAAGTTGCTGAGCGTTTAGTAGCTGAACCTCTAAATATCCAAAGGTGTAGATTATCTGTAATGGCACAAGCTTGGACACATCCAGTGTTACATTTTGTTATACCAGGTACATGAAAAAGTTTTTAGTTTTGATATTACAATCAATGTACATGTTCAGATCATTTCATATAAAAACTTTATTCTGTTATCCATTTGAAATTACAGGTAAAGCCTTTATTCCTAAACCAAAGGTTGATGTCGGTGTTGTATCATTTGTACCTCTAGCTATTCCACGTACAAAACATGAGTTTCATATTTTTGAAAAAGTTACACGACACATTTTTAGCTTTCGTCAAAAATATAGTATTCGTGGCATTGAGTAAGTACAATTTGTATAAAAATATATTACGAATTACAAGATATTCAGTATTATTAAACAGCATTTTTCATAAAGAATATGGATACCTTATATATATATATATATATATATATATATATATATATATACACACACACACACGCGCGCGCACACACACACATATATATTGTAAAATTATTGTACAACTAATTCAAAAACTTTGATTGTACAGAACACTGTTTCCAATATATTCTCGACAGGAATTAAGTCAAACAATGTATAAGCTTACTGATTTGAATCCAAAAACAAGACCAATGCAGCTTACAGTAGAGGATATTGACAAACTTGTTACTGCGTACAAATATTTAATAGAAAAACATCCAGAAATCAACTTATACGAGTATCGTACCTCTCGAAAACTATTATCATTATCTCTCACACAAAACATAAATGTTGTTCAATATGTAGAACCACAGTCTGATTGATAAACCTCATCTAATTGTTATATGTTATGAGTTATAATTTAAGAATTACTTTGCTAATAAATGAAATGCATAATTAATATTGTATTTCTTGCAAGAAAAAATGCTATTATTCATCATTTAAAAGAATAAGTATGTAACATATTAGTATATATGATCATACAAAATATTTGCAAACTTATAAAATAGAAAATGATTTAGTTGGAAATGCACAAGTCTATTCTTTCTACTTACCTGTAAAACGTATTTATATAAATTATCTATAATACAGAAAAATTGAAAAACAATAGCCTAAATATTATTTTCTCAACTACACATTTAATGTACATGTTTATAATTGTATGTGGTTAAGATTTTTCTATTTCATCCCACAATTAAAAGAAAATAAAAATAATTTTAATTTCTACAAAATTAGTATCACTTGTTACTAGTATTTTAAAAAATAATTGCAGTAATATACAACAAGGTTTTGCATATCTACTTTTATTCATACATATCGCGAATATAAAGATATAACGCGTACGTTGTAAAACCTGAAATAAATCGCAGTCTATAAATTATTTAATACCGATTCTGCTCAATCTTCTCAGTAATTACACATGTGAATATTTTTGTGAAAATATATGTCTTGTTTCATCTGCTAGTCTCGCCACTGTATTAAACTTGCATTTTACCTATTGCTTAAGGTAATATATTGTCAAAAGTAAACCATTTTGACTACATTAATATTTTAATTACTATCGTATTGATAATACAATTTCATGGTTTTTACTCTCATAAGGTAATAAACGCTGAACAATTTATAGATATGTTAAAAAATTATAAACTATACTTTTAATCATTAAAAACTGAAAATTATAGTTACATTAAAATACATTAAATTTTTAATTCAAAGTGATTTGCACGAGACCAGCTCTTTATATATACATTATGTGTGAATATACTGCTTGTAAATAAAATGTAAATAACAATGTACAATGCAGCATGCTTGAAACTAGTGAATATGTGAATAATATGCTGATAATATGTGTATTGTAAGAGTACAGATAAATGAAGTCACACAGTAAGGAGAAGATTTTAAATAAAATAATTGGATCACTCTTCTAAATCCAAGTCTTCTAGTTCCTCTTCTAAACCTTCTAAATCTTCTTCCATAAACAGATTCTCATTAATTGTTAACGCAGCTGCACCTTCACCTAAAGTAACTATTAAAAAAACATACTATATCAGTATCACTAATAATTAGTATTTCACACTGAATTAATGCATGTATTTTATATATACCACTAGAATCTTCATTGTTTGTAACTTCATTATGTTTTAATCGATCTACATTCGCCACAGTTATTCCAGTACTATCAATTTCACTAGCTTCAAGTGCAAGCCTGTCCATATCAAGCTCTCTATATTCAATCCTTTCATCTACTTCATCTTCTTCACGGACATAACTATCTATTGCTTCATCTCCATCATCAATACCTGGAAAATATTTTAAAAACAAATTTTATCATAATTATATTATAAATTACAAATACATAATATATAAAATAATAATGAAAATACCATCTCCAGCTGCAAGATCAGGATTAAAATAGAACATTTCTCTACCAGATATACCAACTTGACGACCAGCTTTATAATCATTTCGTCTTCTTTCTTCATCTTTAATAGCTTGTTCTTTCTTCTCCTTTAGTTTTCTTTTTTTCCATGCCAAAAATGTCTCAAGTGTTATTTTAGTCTGTTAAGTCAAATAATACATTACAGCTCATTTTTTAAAATTTCATCATTTAAACACATTTAGTAAAAATTTGTATTGAATTAGTGAACAAAAGATTTCACACATTATTATAAAATATACATACTTGGTTTGGTCCCAAGTTAGCTCGTTCTTTTTCAATTAAATCTTCTAAAGAAATTTCATCCTTTTTATCCTCCTTTTTCTTATCTTTTTTTAGCACAAAACCAGATGGTAATGCATGCCTATAAATACATTTTTGTCCAGATGGACATTCCCAAAACCACCCATATTTCGATTTTTCTACTGCTTTCAAAAAATGTTTACAAATCTAAAATTAAAATATTTCTCTTTTCTTTTAGCATATGAAAATCATTGCTTAATAAATATTAAAATATTGTATACACTTTACTCACAATGTCAGTAGTTGGACGATTGCCACTGCCATGTTTTTTTTCTACTACTTCTTTTAATTTATCTTCATCCCATTTATCCATTGTATCAGTTTCCTTATCATCATCCCTCATATCACAATATAATGAACGTTTCTCTGCTTTTCTTTCTACACTTAAATCGTGAGAAAATTTGCATTTGTCGCCCTTTGTACAATGTCCTTGTTTAAAACATGTACACACTACAGACTTAGGATCAGTTCCTGAAAATTTGAATGATCATTACTTACCTTCTATGCTTTGCACTTGTACAAAAAATGTTATAAAAATAATAGTACACAATAATTTTATGCATTTGAATAATTGTTGACAATCATGTTTTCTCTTAACTAGATCTCTTCAATAATCTTACTTATTTAATACCTTTATCTATTTTTTGTGTTTGCACAGGCTTAAATATGAGAGCTAATTCTTTCTGCTCCTTTAATTTTTGTTCTTTTTCAAGCTTTTTAATATTAGGATCTTCTAATTTCCGTGGATTAACACCACCTGATTTTACCTGCTTCTCTACTTGCTGAATGAATTTTTGTTGTTTGGCACCTTTCTTGTTTTTTATACCGAAAGTTTTGTCCTATGGAAAAAACAAAATGACATTTAACAAAAATATTTAAAAAAAAAACAATAATTGCCCACGTGCACACATTCAAAATATGGAATATTATGTTTTAGGTTAGCAATGTAAAATTATTGTATTCACATACCTCGATGACTTTTTCCTTTTTCTTCTGCTCCGCTTTTTTACTGGGAGCAGGTGCTTTTTTGGGTGGCATTTCATTCACTATTTAGTATTTAAAAGTATCAGAAGAAAATCTAACGACAGAATTTGCAATTACAATGAATCTTCTGATCATGGAACAATTCGTTACTCGATTGGTAAACGTAAATGAATAGTGTAGAGTAGACTATAAAGTGCATATATAGCACATATATACATATATGTATGTTTACAGATGCATTAAATGTGTTTAGCATAACATGAAGTTCAGTTTTTTAATTGGACAAATATATTTTTTAACAGATCTACAGATAAATTAATTTTAATTTAACTTACGACGATATTTCTTTAATTTAAAAATTTAACAGGATAAAATGTATATAAATAATTACAATAATTTTATATTTCGCTAAAATTATAGCATATTGCTATAATTTGCAAATAATGCTTTGTTCTACGAACAATGAACATATTTATCATACAATATTACTGTTATAAAGTAAATAAATTTTATCATACAATTATTTTTTTATTGAAACGGGTTTCATAAGTCAAAAATATTTAATTTAATCGACATTAAAGTATACATAGCTTATCATAAATAATTATGTGTAACAGAAAAACGAAATGGAACGAATTTTAAGTTGAATAAAAAAATATATTTTTACTTTCTAACATAATTAATTGTTAGGATTTGATTTAATAATAAACTATTAAGATTTAAATAGCGTTTTTAGTGTATTTTTAGTCACAGTTAGTGTGGTAATCCATTTAATTAGATAATGTATAATGATATCGGAACGGTTTAAAATACTATTTAAATTTCAATAGTTTATTAATAAATCTAATAAAATTTCACCATTTTATTTGCATTATTTTATTTGTTTACAATAAATATATGAATGTAAAGGACATGTATAGTGCAAAACTATAACGGAATATACTTCTTTTTATAAAATTACATTTCATTTCTTTTATTGTTTTATTTGGAAATAAGCAAAATTTAATTTAATTAATAAAAATTTTAATTTAACCAATAACTGATAAAAAGTTGTTTATATTTTATCCATTATTCGAAATTTTTATCTATATAAGTATTTTATTCGTCTTTAATTTCATTTACATGCAAGATTAAAGGTACGTTTTCACGTGGCAGTAAAACGTAACTTGCTTTGTCAAGACATTGAACATTCTGTTGCGAATTACTGTACAAAATTAAAATAGGTTTGATTTTCTAATGATACTTCAAGTTAATATCATACATGAAACTATAGTGGTTAGATAGTCAACTATAAAATTTCCCTTTACCACTAAGCTACAAGAGCCACGTATTTGTGAACTCGAAACTTTGGACAACTTCGATGAGTCGCAAAAAAAGGTGAAGTGAAGCTTTCTTTATGTTCTCGAAAAATCTGAAGTCCGATTTGCAGGTAAACGGTTAATGACCGTCGCGTCGATTGAAGATAGAACATTACCCAGCAAATTATTGTATTGAAAAAATGTCAATAAATTTTCTTTACAGAAAAACTTATTTTAAGATCCCCTGTTCACGTTGACTATTACAAAAAAAATATTTGTTTGAATGAGTGAGCATGAATTTCAATGAAACTTTATAACTGAATTTTGTGTACATTTTAAATTTTCGAGAGCAACAAAGTAAACCTTACAGTTGCTTTCTTTCTCGACTCCCTGAATAGTCCAAAATGCTGAACTCATGAATAAATGGTTTTTGCATTATTGTGTAATAACATAGGAAATTCAATATGTTGCTGAGTAGCTTAAAATGTTTTTTTTGAAAACAGAGTGTCCAATAGTCTATTTTATAAAATAGAGTACAACACGCTATTGTTCGATCTTGCAAGTCACATGATTTGGTTACCAGAGTTTTTCTTCTCAATGAATGAAATATAATATCGCATAGTTATGTTTAATTGCGAAGTTACTAGATGCATATTCAGTGATTTGCATGTTGCGTGTCTGTAGCCCCCTAGTGGTGTGAGTTTTAGAGATTTAATAACTTATACTTAGTGAGAACTTTCTGCACGTTCTATTCTATACTTTTTGACGTTAACACAGAGCGTGGTTAGACTCGTTTTTACTTGTAGATTGTGGTTAGAATCCCTTTCGCTCGTTCTTTAAAAGCCGAAATGGCGAAATTCGATCTGACATCGCGTATAGGTCAATATCTTGATCGACATTTAGTGTTTCCCCTTTTGGAGTTCTTATCTGCAAAACAGGTATAATAAAGCGAGAAATGTTTTAGCCATATGCCTTTTGGTTATAATACACTTGCGCGTTTCAGATTTATGATGAGGATGAACTGCTTCAAGCTAAACTCAATATTCTTAGCAAAACAAATATGATTGATTACACTATTGACATTAGGAAGCAACTTTATCCCAATTTAGAAGTACCAGAGGTATGAATAAATATAATAAATAGAAACGAGTATTTGTGAATGACAAAACTGATTATGGAAACTTTAATCATAGGAATTGAAAGCTCATCGTGCAGATGTACTTCAGGAGCTTGGTATTTTGCAAAATAATGTATCAGTTGTTGTTGCACTTATGAATAATGAGGAAGTCATGAAGAAAATGGAAAATATGCGAGATTCTAAAGCATTAAATAATTATTTAACTCAAGAATCTGATGTAAGTATAACTATACATGTAATGTAATGCAATAATATTTTTTATATGTAATTATTCGTAATATAAAAATAGTATTTAATATAATCACAAGTATTACAATTATTCTTCAAAAAGTTTCAATTGAATCAAGTATCAATTATTGTAGATTTCTTTTTTATAATTTCTACTCAACTTATAAATAATATACCTAGGTTAATAAATACATATAATTCTTCTTGTGAGAAGAAATCAGGAAAATGCCTTTATTATTTTGCAATGAGGATATATTTTTAATATAAACAATAAAAATATTTAAGTCCAAAAATTTATTTTAATTTATTTATTACATATTTGTAGTTCAGAGTGGAAATGATGGACAGCTTTGTAAAATTAGCAAAGTATCGTTATGAGTGTGGCAATTATTCTGTTTCTACATCATATCTATATTTCTATATGCTTATAATGTCACCAGCAGATAAGGTATGACTGTAATATATTCAATGTATATAAAGTATTTTGTAAGTATATAATACTTTAATCATATATTAAATCCATATAATTTTCAGAATTATTTAAATGTACTTTGGGGTAAATTAGCATCAGAAATTTTGGTGCAAAATTGGGAAACTGCATTGGAAGATGTAAACAAACTAAGGGAATACATAGATAGCAATGTTATAGGAAACTCTCTTCAAATATTACAACAAAGAACATGGCTTATTCATTGGAGTTTATTTGTATTTTTTAATCATGTAAAAGGCAGAGATTTAATTATAGAAATGTTCCTTTATCGACCACAGTATGTACATATTTTCCCAAGCATAATTATGTTAAGTATAATAAACGACTATAATCTATGTACTACTTTTACAGTTACCTCAATGCTATTCAAACAATGTGCCCTCATATATTACGATATTTAGCTGCAGCTGTGATTGTCAATCGTTCTAGGCGATCAATATTAAAAGATCTTGTAAAAGTAATACAACAGGTGTGTAAAAGGATTTCATTAAAATATTATAAAATTGAGAAAAAGTTTAATCATAAATAACTTTCAAATGTACAATATAAATTATGTTCTGTTAACAGGAATCTTATACGTATCGTGATCCTATAACTGAGTTTCTAGAACATTTATATGTTAATTTTGATTTTGATGGAGCAAGACAAAAATTACAAGAGTGTCAAACAGTTGTATTTAATGACTTTTTCCTGATCGCGTTATTAAGTGAATTTGTAGAGAATGCTCGTTTGATGATCTTCGAAACATTCTGTCGAATTCATCAGTGTATCAGTATTGGGTACAATAACTTTATATTTTTAATTTTATGATTAAATAAAGAACATACTTTTGATACCTTGTCATTACACTTTAATATTACAGAATGCTTGCAGAGAAACTTAATATGAAAGCAGATGTAGCTGAATGCTGGATTGTCAATTTAATACGTAATGCACGGTTAGATGCCAAAATAGACAGCAAATTAGGACATGTTGTAATGGGTGGACAACCAGCATCACCGTACCAGCAACTAGTTGAAAAAATTGAAACGCTAAGCGTGCGAAGTGAAGCATTAGAAAATCTAATTGAACGTAAATTGAAAGCTAAAAATCAGGATCCAGTAAGTATAGTGTGGAACTAGTTGAGGTTAGTATCATTCGCAATCATTTTTTCCACTCAACGTTTTTCCTTCTTTTCGACCATTTGATTAATTTTAGCCGACTAAGATATTTTACATTAATTCTTTTATTGCTATCAATGCCAGTAATTGCTCAACTATTGAACAAAATAAAACTATTTTCTTTACATTCTTAAGATATTTCTGTATTTTAATAAATTCTATCACATAAGTGTTCTTCTTGTTACAAGTATATTGGCATTAAACCAAAATTTTCAGTAATTAACTTGATAGAGATTGAATTACTTGATATTGAGTTATTTTTTATTAAACTTTTTTAATCGTTATACACAATATACTATGTCTTATCTAATAAGAATAAAAGAAGAACCATATGTATACAATATGATGAAAATATAAAGACAATATGTAAGATGTATCCATTCATGAAGTCATTCATATATACATGAATCAGAAACAAAAGACTTCAATTTTGAATGTAGTCTAAATGCTATTATATATGTCATAGTAAAAAGTTTTATTTCTTACAGTACAAAACTTTTTGGAATTTGGACTTGTGACACTACAATACAATGTGCAAGGATATTGTCAAAAAAGGGCACTTAATTCAACTCGAAGTATAAACAGAACATCGACATGGAAGTTTTATGTGTATTAAGGGAGATCTGAACTATATGGTGAAACGAATATATTTTTATTTATACTCTCTTGCAAACAGTAAAATTACACAAATAAAAATATTTGCATGAATACTGTACGACATACATACGCACGCGATGTACGTACGTACATACATATATTCATGTAGATTACAGTATAAAAATTATACACTATATAATTTGTATCTATGCATTTCATTATTGGAAATGTGTAGACAAAGAACAATTGAATTGAATACTTGTGCTGAAACTTGCTATTGTTTTACTGTACTTCCATCATCAAATACTTTTAAAAAGATAATCTAACCAAAAAGAAGGTATTTAATGCAAAAAATAAGTACATTGTTCATTGTATAATATAACTTAATATTTTATACTAAAAACTTGCATTGGTTTATCTGAAAGTAATATTGTCTTCAGAATGGATTTTTATATAGTAACAACAATATTGTTTAGTTTTTTGTTAAAACACTTACAGATATAGAATACTGTACAAAGAAGAAGTGTAATTTTGTAATTCAGTAATAGATATCTCGACAAATACAAAAAAGCATTGTTTAAAAATGTTGTTACAATTTATCACAAGTTAGTTTCGTTATTAATGAAAAAATTATGTTTCCACCTGAAGATCGTCTGTATCAGAAAAAACGAAACTACATCCAGTATAAGAATCTTGATTGATACAATATATTAGAACGTTTTTCCAATAAGGATCTTGAGCTAAAAGTCTCGGGTTTCCTAAAATTATGACTAAAACACGACCACGAGTAATTGCAACATTAAGTCTTCTGGGACAAGCAACAAATCCAAGAGAGTGTTTAATATCTTCATTTACGAAATTATTTGAGGATCGCACAGTTGAAATAATAATAACATTGCGCTCTTGACCTTGAAATCCTTCAACACTACTGATTTTTGGTAATTTTGTATCCATCTCCATAAATAATTCTCGAATTTCATGAACCTGTATTAAACAATTAAAAAAAAGGAAAATATGAGTTGCTTTTATAATTATTATTTTATAAATCGTGTTCAAATATTTTACCTGTTTTTGATAAGGAGTTATAATTCCAATATCATCAGGTGAAAGGCCACACTTATACAGTTTTAAAAGGTAAAGATATACTTGTGTTGCTTCTTCAGGATTATACCAACTTGGACTGTCATTATCTTTACAACTCTTACCATTCACACCATGAAATACTATAGCTGGTGGAGAACCTTTTCTTTCTGGTAATTCAGCAGCTAATGTTTGTAAAAGCTTTGCTTCTTTACTTCTTTTAGAAGAAATCTACAAATATTTCTTTAATGACTTTTTTTATTTAATAAGTGCTGTAAATGTGAGTTTTATGACATAAATATACATACATGTGCTATTAACTCAGAATCATAGAACAATGAACTTGGCAACTCAAGTATTTCTGGTAAACTTCGATAATTTATAACAAGTTTTGTGACAAGACGAGGATCATACAATGTTTCAAAGCCATTAGGATCTTTTTGGTAAGGAAAATGTCGCAGCAGCCTCGTTAAAAATGACTCGTCTAATCCAAAATTTTTTGCTATTTTACTTTCTACAACCGGACCAAGTTGCAATGGATCGCCTGCAAGAACTACTTGTCCATAATAAGAATGAATAAAATTGAGTGGAATCATAATCTCTGGTTCTGTTGCCTGACCAGCCTCATCAATGAGTACATGTGAAAAATGTCCATGGGGAAAACCCATATTGTGCAATATTCCTAAAGCAATACAGGTACCAACAGTAATTCTGTGACGACCAAGTACGCTCATAGTACAATTTAATCTTGGTCCCACTCCACTATATTTTGTTTTTTCGTGTGTTCCTTCTTCTGCTAATTCTGCAGTGGCACAATATGGCAATAATTTATTAGATATAGCATCACTACCTAAATAATGATGAGCTATAAGCCGTACCTGTGAAAAAAGAAAATATTTAATATACACTCTCAGTCTTACTGAATGAAGTATATAATAATTCAAAGTTAAATTGTAGTTCGTATTTATAATACAATACCTTTTTATATATATACATATAATATACAATATACGAGGGAAGTTCAATACAATTTTTTATGTAACCCGAAAAAAATATATGCAAGTACTTTTATTTTTCATTATAGTACCCCTTAATTGCTATACACTTTTAAGAATTTAAAATTAACTTTTTTATATTCAAAAATAGTTTTGTTCTTTTCCGTCAAAATGCTCACTAATAGCCAACTTTAAAAGGTCATTGTTCAAAAATTGATTTCCATATAAAACTTTTTCATGTTGAAAAATAAAAAGTAGTCATTAGGTGTCCAGTTTGAACTATAGTGTAAATGATTGAACTATTCAATCCTCAACTTCTTCACAAGAGTTTTAATAATATGAGCTATGCATACAGAAGTATCACGGTGAAAAAACAGCATAATACAATAGTTTTCCATGTCTTTTCCTTAAATTAATTCTCTTAAGTAGCATAGAATTGAAGTTAAAATTCCCCAATGATAATGGCATATTTTATCTTCTAGTCAATAAACAAAATTTCTTGCCAATCCAAGAAAAGTGTTATAATCTTCTCAGATTCAAAAGTTATTACCATAGAAGTTTAAAAACTCTATAACAATCTATATGCACTTGTTTCTGAGCTGATGTGAATATTCAAGCCATTCGTCTTGTATTAGTCATGGGGTTTAAAGAGTCATGGGGAATAAAAATAATGCTGACGAAAAAGTCAATAAAATGGAAATTCGTTATCTTCGTTAACATTTTCACACTGAATCTCCCAATAAAAGTTTTTCAATTTGTGTGATATTTTCTTTTATAATGCTCTCATCTGAACGATCAAAGTGGAAATCATTTTTAATACACTCTGCTTCTTTTCAATTTCCTTAAATATTTTTGAATTGTTAATAATGAAAACAAAGACTTCTGATAGACAGCCAATATATCATCATGACTCATTTTCCAGCTTTTTCTTTGTTCAATAAGAAATTGTAGCATAACACAATGTTTGAATTTTACTAACATTATAGAATTATTCATGATGATTACGTTTTGTATACAATTTCAAAAGTATTACTGACTGTACTATATTAACAGTACACACTAAAGTGTATTCTTTACAAGTCTCTTTACCAAAAACTACTAATAATTATTCTGTACAAAAGCATACTACATATCGATATTGAAAATGTATTGAACTCTCTTCGTATACTGTTAAAACTATATGACTTCAATATTAACAAAATTGGTCAAACAATAGATTAATATATATTAATTATCTACCAAATTTTATTTTAATAATATTTTTGTGCTTATAATTTTGTCTATTGTTGAATTATTACTTATGATTAGAACTAAAGAACATAAAAGAACTAAAAAATTTATAAACAAGAATTACAAATCAGGTCTATACAAAGTTATTGTAATGTATATTTTTATACAAATGTAAAATACCATATCACCAGGTTTAAGAACACCACTGTCTAAAAGTCTTTCCGATATAAGATTTGCTGAACTATTAGATGGTGTTGCAATCAACAGCCGACTTTCAGGTATTGTTGATAAAATTTGAAGAATTGCTTCACAAAGAGTGACAGTTTTTCCAGTACCAGGTGGTCCAAATATTACATAAGGTAATGGCCGTGCAAGTCCTTTCAATATGTTTTTTATGGCTTCCTTCTGATAGTAATTTAGATTTTGGTTAAACCAAAGTAATTTTCGTTTTTTTATTTGTGAAATATACGGCTGTAAATCACTGCTGTCAGGAGAAGTGGATGCTGTTTGTTTTGCTTTTTTTGGCAATACTATATCTATTGAATTTTGCTGACTATTTGTTTCATTCTCTCTTATGTTCGTTTTAATGTGTTCATTATCTTTTGTTGTTGTAACAGAACTTGTTACTGATTCTGGAGTTTTCTCCATTGGTTTTACATTGAATAATCTTTCTGTAACAGATAGTTTTGTAAATGATTTTGTTGTACTATTAGATTTATTATTTGTAGATCTAGTACTAATACAAGAGGATTCTGATGATATGGAATCAGTCCGCTGATGAGTCATCTGTTTACAAGATGTTTCATTTATGACTTCAATCTCTTCAAGATTTAATTGAGATTCTTTTTCAATCACATGAGTAGGAAACAGAAAGTCAGGACCCAAGCGACTTACAGCCATATTAATAGCATTATGACTACGTTGTATGGCAGATTGTGAGCACTTAAATGTTACTTGACAATCTTCACTATTATATTCTTGATGAAATTTGTGATTGAATTTCAAAAAAATTTCTAAATTTGTAACTTTGTGAATAAATCCTTCGTATTTTAGTTTTCCTATTGCAAACACCATAACAAATTACATTGCATATAAGACTTAAAAAAGATGTTCTCTATTTATTTATTCATACATATTCTATGCAGTACATGCACATATGTATTAATATTTTCAAATATAATAACATACCTTGAGAATTATCCCACTTAAAAGATATTATAGCTCTGTCACCAACAAGAAGAGATGGGCGTCTTTCAGCAAGACCAGGTACTTCCATTACCAAGTATTCTTTGCAATGTCTCATACTTGTACTTTCTATACAATATTGTTGCATATTTATTGTTTGAGCAATTTCTTCTAAATATAATAAAGCATGAAAACGATCTTTGTACGATTGAAAACAGAGTCTATTTAACAGACAAGGTATGGAATTTCCTACATCATATGCAAATTCAGTTTGTGATTTCCTTTCATTTAGACATTGTGATATTACATCCCAATAACACTGTGGGACTTTGAACACTACATTACGTACTTTAATGAATGCTGGTGATCTACGTGGTCTAACACCTGGAATGTATATTGCTTCATTCCATTCATCTAGTTCTGGTACACGACTATACTTATTAAGTTTAGTATTATCACTTTTGGAACATGTCTTTTTCTGTATACTTTTAGGTTTAACAGATATGTAAAAAATTCTTCCAATTTCAAAACCTTTGAAACTAAAGATAAATAATTCTTCGCTTGTACCAACAAATTTTGCTTTACATTTAAATATACATATTAAAGTATCAGAAGGATTTAATAATGAAACTGTATCAAAAGTGGTTGGTTGTACTAAAGTTAACTGAGACTGAGCTTTCTTTATCATGAAGTAACCTTTGCGTAGTATATGGCTAGTATTACCTACATTTTGTATTTTAACTATTATATTTTTTTCTTCTAACATATTTAACTCAACATTTATATTATTACTAATATCTATTCCACACTTATTTTTCAGAAGTTCATTTAAGTTCTTTTTTGTTATGGGTGTAGTGCATAATGTTGGTAAGGTATCTTTTCTTGAGACCTATAAAGAACAAATTTGTTTGAATTACATTTAGATTTTAAACTTTTTTATAAAACAATTTATTTTCAAAATGCATTTAAATTCTATTTTATTTTTTAATTATAAAATTACAATTGCGAGTAAAGAATATTGACCAAAATAATTGTGTCAATTCTATAATTTTATTTTACAATTATCTGTATTATAAATATATTTTAAAATTTACATTAAAAAACACATCTTTGCAACTAATATATAAAATGTGATAATTAGGTAGAAATGTTTTACAAAGATACAAAATAAAACATGTGATACGATGAAACGTTGATCATTTATATTTAAAATATTTGTAGAGAAAGATATACAACATTATATTAAACTAATATCATTTATGTAATGACTGATATTATCATAAATATTTTAGAACTATGTACAAAAAAATTTGTTTAAACAGATAATATAATTTATACTACACAATTAATTATATAGAAAGTAAATTTTTGACATAAACTCTATCACTATTAATGTATAAACAATTAACGTATTTAAAGCAACACTTGCCTGATGTACTGGAACCACCGTTAATGATCTCCATGTGTAAAGTACTTGATCACTTTCAATGCATTCACTAATTACCTTATCACCGACATGAGGAATGTAACCAAGATCACATATCCTTCTGTTAAATATAATATCTTTTCCAATAGTACCAAATTCTTGACATGGATCATAAGTAGATACAATACCAAAACCCAACTTAGATCGTAGAGGTTGTACCTTCTTTATTTGTAAAATTTCTTCATTTAGATCATAAGAATTCATATTAATTTCTACTTCTGCTTCTAGCTTTAACCAATCTCCAATCATAGGAATAAATTCTGATTGCACTTTATTCAAATGAACCGAAATATTATTAGGTTCCACAATTAATACTCGATTCTTATATTCTACTACTTTTCCAATTATACATTTTGTTATTGTTTGTAGTTTATCCAAATTTGTCGAAGGATCTGTAACTACATTATCCCATAGTTCATCTATCACAGAAACAATTTTCTTTATTTTATGTGCTTTCTCATGGTCTTTCTGTACAACTAAATAATAGATTTTATCGCCCACTTTTAAATTATCTATAGAGACATTTACTGTATCATATACATAATAGTTATCAACTAAAACATAATCAGTTGCAATAAAAGTAATTTCCCCTGTTTTGTAGTAACAATCATCCTTATCAAAATATTCATCTTTGACTATTTCTTTTTCATAGGCATTTTCTATACGGGCAATGGCATTGTTTATTTCGTCCGTGTCACTTTTAGTCGATGACTTATATCCTAAAGTATATTTTACAAGGGTATATATTAATGACAGCATATTTAATTTCTATTGTTTCTATCCATGTACCTACAAACATTATTTTCAATAAGATTTATATTAGTGTTATACTCAAAGACAATTTTGCAAATTAGAATCTAGTAATAGAATATACCGATCAACTGGCTGATATCTCCACTCGGTTGCTTTAATATAATCCAATTCTTTTCTCAACGATTGAACACGTTTTAAGTGCAATTCCCGAAGTAGACGTTTTTGTTGTTTTTGTTCTTGTAATTCAGATTTCATTTGATTCAATATTTTCGATGTTTGATTTCCGCTAGAGGTTAATTCCGAATCTTGAGATTCTGACGTTCTTTGCCCTGGTGAATGGCCTAAAGTTCCAGACGACAGAGCGGAGGAATTCATAATTTTATGGATAACGTTTCGAAATTATGTTGTCAATCGTTCGATCATCTCCAGATACACGTGCTTTCTGAAGTTGCATCGTAGGTTTACAGCTATGTAACATGCCTTTACTATATACACACATTTACATGGTTAACCAATCAGACATGGTAATACATCACCATATCCGGAAAATTATATTCGTAGTTTTGTAAATTGTACACATTAAACACATTAAATCCTAAACTCTCGCTTGTTATTGTTACTTTTGTCCAAATTTATAGTATAATAATATCAAAAGTTTTGAAAAAAATATGAGAAGAAATTTACCGAAACAATTTGACGTTAGTACTTCACAGCATGATTTTACAGCAAAGCCTTACGGATTTTGTTGTGACATTAAAGACTTTGATTCGGGATTAGAAACAAGGAAGAGATATTCTGGTCCGGGTTTTTGGCCATACGA
The DNA here is from genome assembly GCF_051014685.1 of Ptiloglossa arizonensis. Taxonomy (NCBI): domain Eukaryota; kingdom Metazoa; phylum Arthropoda; class Insecta; order Hymenoptera; family Colletidae; genus Ptiloglossa; species Ptiloglossa arizonensis. The sequence continues at coordinate 1,246,621 of NC_135057.1, forward strand.
TTTAACCGGTGGAGGTCCAAGTATCAAATTTTGCATTCAAGACGGTGATAGTGTTTCACCATCTTGCCAACGCGGGCTTCAAAGGAGTGCTTATCGAAATAGTTTACGAAGTGGACATCGAAGTGGGCATCGTAGCGGACATCGAAGTGGATCCCAAAATCGACAGCGAGGTGGATATGAAAATCGACAGCGTGGCGGAGATCGAAGGAGAAATCGAAATGATCCACGAGTTGAATGGGGTGATCAATTGCGTGGTGGACAACGTGGCCCTGGAGGTACTTCAAGAATTGGTACAAACAGACAGGATAAACTTGAATGGACTGAACCAATAATTTGTATACGATGCAGAGGACCTCTAAAATGGTATTTAGAAGATGAGATCACAGTTACTCGTGAAAAAATGATGAATAAACGGCAGGAAATGTATAATGCCGAAATGAAAAAAAATATTAAAATTGCTAAGGAAAAAGGTACATGATAAAATTTTGCATATACGAGGTAATTTTTATAACTGAAATAGAGTATAATTTTTTTTTCTTAACAGATTTAAAAAAAATAACAACAATATAGGTAAGAATAGATAGGATTTAATTATGTAACTTTTGAAATTTTATTTTTTTCATAAACGTGTTAATATACCTTCAAAATTAGTCATTTTTATTGTTTATTGTGCAAAAGTATTAAAATATAAAGTAACGGAAAAATAGATAAGATATATCTATATCTGTATATTTTTCAGAAAAAATGTAACTCTTAATTCCGTACCAATTTTATTGAAATCGGCATCTGTGATTGACATTAAAACTTGATAAGCGTATTAATATGAAATATGTAAATTGAACTTCAGAGTTTTCAATAACAATAGAGAAAATGTCATACTCTCCTCTTTCGATTCACGGAACTATTAAAGTGCCGAGCTCACGGACACGCGGCTCTTGATTAGATGTGTAGTAGTAGGGGGAAATTTCACGATTTGCCGGGTGCCATTATCTATTATTCGTTCACGAGAAGAAGGTACATGTTTACACCCTCGTTCCGCCCGTAGTCCGTTGTCGCTCGTACGATCGCATGTAAGAATCACCATTGGCCGAAGAGTGAGAGAAAATACTGCGTCATTGGCGTAGCTTCCTAATCAAATATTAGCTATTAAGAAACAGAATGATTTCGTTCCTGATTCGACAAATTTCTCGTAATGAAAAAATGAATACAATTTAATATGCGTAATAATCATTATTATTTTGAAAATTATGTATAGTGGAAAGAACTAATTTAAATTAAATTGTATTTATTGTTTCGTGATGGTACCTAAACTGTAAGAAATAACAACTTTCTGTTTATAAATACTTGACGCTTTATTGGGAGCCTACGTCGATGCACCTTACTACGAATTTGTTCTCATTCGGACTTGGGATCACCGCGGTCGGTTTTTGTCACCGTTTTCGGCCAACGGCGATTCTTGCTTGCGATCGCAAGAGCGGCAACGGACTACGAGCGGAGCGAGAATGCAAACAAATTGTACCTTCTTCTTGTGGACGGATAATACGATCTAGTCACTATATCGATCATCACAAATGATGTCTACATAGCGGGCCTAGTCGCCACGCATCCGATGGTGTTAAGGTTGTTTCGTTTAATCGTTACATAATGTTCATTAAGCAATTATTACGGTAATTATTTAGAAGTTTGACTTAATCACTAATTTCAACTGTTTGTGGATATGTTATATGGAAATAACTTTTTCCTCTGCATGTGTATGCGGTCTGTCTTAGTTTCTAAAATATTCGCAAAATACTTTCACTAGCACATACTAAATTTGGCTTATACGTATGTATATAGTCGTCACAGTATGTGCAAGAATGCCTAACGGTCGCTCAGCCAGGAATGCCTATTGTTCCTATGAACATGTTGTGTTACAATGACTTACAATAGTAGTAATCAACTTTGTATGACGGGTGGACTAAACGAAAAACAATGTTAGATGCATGGAGACGCACTCAGCGATGAGAGAAAAACTAACTCTACCTTAACCTAATTCATAACTATCAAAATAATATTAATTTTCACGAATTGGGTTAAGGTAAGGTTAGTTTTCCTTTCATAGCGAGCACGACTCCACGTCAGAAATCGATTGCGAACCACTGATGAATTTACGAATGCAGCAAATAAGTGAACATGTACATAAAGTCACAATTCAAAGTAATAGTATCGATAGAATTTTGCAAATATTTCGGAACTAAATTAGACCGCATATACACGTAGAGGAGAAAGTTACTCTAAATCTTGCCCTCTACAACATATCCACAAGTAATCGAAATCGGCGAGTAAACCAAATATCTAAATAATTACCATGAAGGAATGTAAGGATGACTTGGAAAAAAAATACGATGAATATACATATATTGTAAATATATCTATGTTTATTCAGTAGTAATATCAAAACAAATTAACATTTTTTAATATAAAAAAATTAAATCGTTATGAAGCAGTGCCCGCCAAAAACAGTCGGTTACTTGCTTGTATAATAAGCACATTTGAAACAGGAACGAGTGAGCAAGTGAAAATAAGCTACCTATTCAATAATTGCTTGGCAAAGCATAGAGATTTGTACACGGTGGCCTTAAAAGAATAGCTTAGACTAAACTTGAAACTAAAGATCCGATATCTTCATCATGAACCTAAAATCAAACATAAACATCAAGTTAACCATACCTAGTACTCCTAATACTACAAGATAAAAGAAATGCGGAATGCTCACTTAAAATCTTTCAACTTCTCTGTTTGATGGTGGTCAGCCGCTACATTTACTGCACGCTATGCCAAGCCTCACTATTCAACTACTTTAGATTCTCTGTCTCGCGATCTATTCTTTGCGTGTAACACTTATTAGGTGTCACTTATTTAAGAAGTGAAAACATTTTTTGTATTATATTATCAAGAAGAGGTATCATAAATTATCTTTATTCGATGTTAGATATACCTAGCTAAAAAATCGAAAAAATATTGAAAAAATAATAGGACTATAAGAACAGTAATCTATTAAATAAAGTATGTTATAATTATTTATTTTCAAACTAATGGCATTGCTTATTATAAATCCTCTTTTTTCGCTGATACTCTTAGTTAAAAATTCGTACTGATACAATAAGTAACTGGTAAGTAAATGTAGGAAGCAATTAAACAATTAGAAAAGAGTTATAGAATTTCAAGAAACAATGAGGATTTAAATGCAATAAACAATTAAAAACTAGAGGCAGTACGTTATTATGAATTCTCTTCGTTTGATGTAACCCCTAATTAAGGGGTGATAAAACATTTGTATCAATAGAAAAATAAAATCAGATGACAGTTAAATACAGTTACTTTGGAACAGAGAAAAAAACAAAATACATATGGGAAAATGGGTATAGCTCTAAATTTGGAGTGCTCATCAACGTTGATCAATATAAGTATGGCCAAGCAGTAGATTCGAAGTCGAGACATCCGTCTTTCTAGGTGGCTCCGAGGAGAAGAAAGTTTTCGATTACGGTCTGTATATACTTACAAGGGGATATGTTGTCACAGATGTAGAGTTAGTTCTAAAATTACTTCGAGAAGATTAATTAATGATTTATGACATACAAATATTATGCATACTATAACATTAACATTTAGGGGTTTGCACGAACATTAAAAACAATCACGCTTCGGAATCAAAATTCATTGAAACTGTGAACCTTCACAGATTCTACAATATCTTGATTTATTATAATTATTAACAATTTCCATCGGGCAATAATTCAATTAATTGCAAGCAATATCTATGGTTTGAAATGTCACTTTACTGAAATATTCTCATCTATATCTCGTCTGTAATTGTGGTGCCATAGTAATGGGACAGATTGGAGGATGGTCCCCAAGCTTCGATGTTTAGCTGAGTATTACAGGATGCACGCTATTGATCAAGAGTGGACTCTTATTTTAACGGATTTCACTTTTTTCAGTTTTTATATATTAATTTTTTTAAATTTATCACGACATTATTTTATAATATTTACGATGTAGACTATTAATGTGGTTTAATTACACAATGAATAAGATTTTGTTTAATTTATTCATTATTAGAGAAGATAGAGAAAAAGTTTATCTAATGATTTTATACAAAATTTAATTCTCTCTAAGATTTACTTAAAACTTGATGATGTAATGATTTTTACAAATAACGCGTAAATATAAAATTACCAAAAATATACATACATATGTACGTATATGTGAATACACACGTGCGCACGCGCACAGACACGTTACTCCGATTTAGTCTGGAAAACATTCCACAACTAAAATCGTATTGTGCATATCTTTTCAGTATTCTTCTAATGGGATTACCAAAAACAAATGAAAAACTTCAAACAGAAGAAGAGTACATTGTTTCAGCTTGTCAGTAAATGACGTATAGCGTTCAAATTAAAAATCGATACGAAGAAATACTAAAAATGAAAGAAAGAACTGGAGAGGAGCGACAAATTATTCTAACGAAATATAAGAGTGGTGAAAGCTATCGAGAAATTACAAAAATTATTGACAGAAGTTGTAGCACTGTTCAATATAATATAAAATATTATAAAAATAAAAATAGGATAACAAATAAATCAAGAATAGCTCCAAATAAGAAGTTTAATGCATAGAATGTAACATTAGTACTTGGAAACATTAAAGATAATTTAAAGCTTTGTGCTTCTAAACTGCTAAAAGCATAATTTTTAGCTGCTCGAAGCAAACCATTTATCAACCGTAGATATGAAAAGAAAAGATTATAGTTTGTAGGAGAACATTTAACTAAAGATTTTTATTTTTGAATATACATATGTATGTAAGTTATTTTTGCCGGTGAAAGTAAATTTAACGTCTTTCATTCGGATAGTAAAATTACTGACGACGGACGTCACTTAAGTGTAAATCGCCAATTTTAATGAAATCCATATTTGGAGAGTGAAATCAGCTCTCAAAGTTGGGGAAGAAAAACACATTTCCCTCGATATTTCGAAAATTATGAGACCTAGAAAAAAGTTGTTTAAATAAAAATTTATTATCTGTTACTATGTTCACTACTTTAATACACTTTTAAATAATGAATTTAAGCTCCCAACTGTTTTGTAAAGTATCAATTTGTATAAACAGTATGTTAAAAAATGTTCTTTTTTTTATATAAAGCAATGTTTCGCATCTTTATAAATTTGCCAATATAAAGTATAGACCAATATGGAAAATGTATATATCTGAAACTTTTTGTTTGATCCTTTGAATAAAAGTTAGCGCTGGTACAATAAAATCAGCTTCAATGCGGAACGTGAATTTTTGAAGCTTACGCGAACAGTTGTAAAAATATTTAATATAGTATCTGTTTATATTATGGACACGTATTGTTAATTAGTCCTTGGCTGTCAAAACTTGTCGCCACAAGTACAAACGGTCTGCCGTATTGCTTCTCATTGAAAAGGGAAGGAAGACTTATAACCGCGTGACCGAAATTACACTGAGAAACACAACTACCTTAAAACTCTCTATAACGATGGTTAAATATTCCTATTATTTGTTTTATTTCTACAAATCTACCAATTCAGAAAAGTGCTAACTTTATTGGGTGTCTTTCTTCCCAACTTTAAGAGCTAATTTCACTCCCTAGATATGGATTATAGCAGATAAAAAAAATATTTTTCTAAGAATTATATTCTATGTTAGTTGCTTACAATCAGTAATTTACACTTAAGCGATGTCCCTTGTGAGTAATATCAATTAAATAAAGAATTTCAAATAACAAAAAAAACCTACTGCTAAACATGGAGGTGGATCGGTAATGGTCTGGGGATACATGTTTGCCGAAGTAAATAATTTAAAGTTTATCTAGAAGTTGCTTCAAATTTTATAGCGACAATGATCAGAAATATATCTACATACGTCGCATATTGCTCAAATATGGTTATTGCATAATTGCCCAAAAGTGATTAATACATCACCTCAAGCACTCAACCTAAGACCTTAAGTTAAATGAACTAAAACAATTTTCTACAAATATACAATTTTAGCTATGAGATGTTTTCCAGTTGAATCATAGTAACTTTATTTTTTTTATATTTAAAAAGGTCCATTTTTTTTATATTAATACATAATAAATATATATACATTTACTATATTCGTTATATTTCTTTTCAAGTCATCCTTAAATTTTGTTAACCAGTAGAAACATGTTTGTATATGTGGTATACGATTTTGGCTGTTACTGTAGATTCCATACATTCTAATTTTAGTTTTTATAAAATGCATAAAATATTTGATTTTTCAATTACTTCATCCTGATATTTTTATACAGAATAAAATTCAGTAGAATAAAATAATAAAGTACAAAACAATTGAACATCGCAGGTACATTGATCAGTATAAGCGACTATGGAAATAATTGAATACTATTCTTTATAGTAGACGTGTGGTCGACTATAAGTCACGCTTTATGTATCCATTCCATCCTGTAGATTATCTTACACAAATTACATAAATTTGGGTCTAAAATACAATTTTTCTTTATGACACGGCAACTGTTGATTTCTGGATCCATATTTATTAATACTTTTTTATTTATTTTGATAAATACTACCTATACTCAAAGATTAGAATACCAATTTTAGAACACCCTGTGTGTTGTAAAGACATCGAAAGATTAACTTTATTAATATGTATTGATTATATACGATAAATTAAAAAGCATAAAATTTTGTTATATAGAAAGGAAGAAACGTCGCAGAAGGCAAGAAAAATCAGTAACACCCATATCTCCGAATGAAAGACAAGATTCACTAGATAGCGAAAGAAAATCTTCAACCTAATATAACAAATGTAACGATTCGAATAAAAAACTTTTAATCAAACGTATATTAAATTGGTATTAAACATTGGGCTTAATTATTATTCTGTCCAAAATGAGAAACGTTTCCAGATTTGTATTAGAAAATATATTTTATTATAATAGAAATGTTTACATAATCCCATATTAGAGAATTCAATACCGTACATATACTACCAAGTTGTTTAAAATTTATGTTCTGATGGTTAAGAAATTTTTATAATTGTATATTATGCATACTGTATACTGTTTTATAACATTGTTGTTATGTGAAGAAATATATTTACAAAGTCGATATTTCCGAGTGTTACCAATGTTTGTATTCGTTCATTTAAATCGAGCCTGCCCATTAAACTCACGTCATTTAGTCTCCCATCACTGTCGTCAGACGTAAGAGACAGAAATAGCTTCGAAAAGAATAATGCCGCGCAAGCTCGAGCGGTGGGTGAGAGGTAACGAGAGGTGGTCAGCTCAGAGTGGCAAAATAGTTGAATGTTTTGATCGATAGAAGCAGAGTGGGAGAAGCTTTTTTGACCCTGGAGCTAGTTTTGGACAGGCCTAATTTAAATCATTTACATACATACTGTTGCATGACAACATAAATATTTATAATTCACATCAATAATATCATTGATTTTGTAAAATAATATTATTCCTGGATGTGTAGTAAACAATATTTCCAGGATACTATTAGTTGTAATTGTCTATTTCTTTTGTAATGTATTAAATTCATTTAAAATCTCACAATTACACGTATACAATACTAATTATGAATAATAAGAATAATGACAATACAATTGTTACAGTTAGTTATCTTATTGAAAAAACAGTATACCTTCGATTTAATTATATAAAAATATCTTTTCGACAATAACAATGTTAAAGCATGCGTATAGATTTTTATTTATTACTTAACGAAATGTAACGTAAGCTGTATAAAAATAAATATGCAAAATGAAAATAAATACCTTTAATGTTGTTTATCACCATCAATTTGACATAAATTTATGAAACGTTCAATTATAAAATATTCCTTTAATTTTGATATTAATAACGTGAATAATAATAATAATAATAAAGCAATAATAATAAAAATAATAACAATAATAATAATAATAATAATAATAATGGTAGTAGTAGTAGTAGTAGTAGTAGTAGTAGACAAAAATACATGATTGCTATAAACTATACAGAAAATAATAGTTAATTTACCATTAATTTAAAATATAAATAATAAATATTCTGATATATGTCAAGTTTTACACTGTAGTGACATTTATGAATTTTTCATAAATTTATATCAAATTTTTATACAACATTCAAGTAACAACTCCGGTATTCAATTTCCTGAAACTTAAATTTTCTACTACACTGTATTAAAAATAAAGTTATATACGTATATAAAAAGCAAAATCAGAAAAATAATTTAATTGTATCGCGAATACGTTTTTAATTACTCTTTGGTAAAGCACCGGAAAATATCGTATTAGTATTTTTGTAAACAAATTTTTTATGCTAATATAAAAAGAAAAATTTGTTTACTATAGTACAAGGTCAAACAATATACACTAGTATTCTTAATTATGTAGTATAAACATAAAAAATAACTAAAATAAAAATAATGTCTTACACATAAGTGTTCTCTACATTTAAAGCTGCAGCAAACATTTGGGAATGTTGTTTTCTATTGAAATTTCCTTCTTTAAAGAGAACACAGTATTATTTTCCATGCATTTATAGTATCTTTTTATACTTTTTAAGCAAGATATTCATATAAGAAGAGAAGACTCTTTAAATTAAATATAAATCTCTTTGAAAAATTAAGCAATACTCATGTTAAAAACAAAGTTTTGGAGTCATTTATAATTCATATTGAATTACAAAGTCAGTCTCTGTACATAATCATTCAGAAGATTTAGGGACATTCTTAGATTGTAAAGGGGCTTCACCATTATTACTTTCATTATTAGTTACAAATTTTGTAGTATCAGTTAATGAAATTGTATCTTGTTTGTCACTAGTCTTACACTCGTTGTTTGCTGTTTCTACAGATTTTAAATCTGAAAATTCGATTTTGTTCACATTCTTTATTTCAATATGATCTAAATTATCTACTGTGCTAAGCTTTAATTTATTATCATCTTGTATTTCATAATTCTCAATATCATTTTTTGTTTCTTCACCAACACCTTCAAAGATATTTTCTGTCTTTAAAACATTTGATGATGTATTATTTGTTACATTTTCATCTAATCGTGCTTCAATAGATTGTTTATCGGACGATATATCTAATTTTGTTGTATGTATTTCAGTATTATTTTCACTAGAACGAATATTTGTATTTAGTTTACATATTTCTGGTTCTTTGTTACATTCTTGTATTACTGTTTTTATTATGTTACTTTCTCCACCGTCAAAACGTTCAATATCAGTTTTAGTTTGTGGTTTTATTTCAGAATGACTCATATTTTTATGTAAATTGTCTTTTTCTTTGTCTACTCCAGTATTCACTTTGATTGTTATTCCATCTAGCATTACATCTTCTACTATTGATGGCGATTCTTCTTTATTTGTACTTTTTGTTTTAAAACAATTTTCATTTTGATGTAAATGTTCTTCATCTTTATCCACCACGGCAGCTATCTCTACCTCTTGCGTTTTAGTTGCATCATTATATGTTTGCGATTTATCTTGTGTTTCCAAATTTGTCAAATTTTTTGTTGTTTCTTTAATTTCATTATTTTCAAACGACTCTGTATTACTAATACTAGCCCTGGATATTTCTTCTTTCAATTCTGGCTCATCTATAATGTTTCTTTCCATATTTTGAACTATTTCGTCAACAGTAAGTTCTACAATAGGGTTAGTAGCTTCTTGAAACTTACTCACATCTCTACTTTGTTCTTTGCATGTTTCTAATATTTCTTCTGATTTTGGAATAGAACTATTCATATCTTGTTCATCACTGTAAATAACTTCATCCTTTTCTGTTCTTATCATTGTATCATCATCTAAATTGCTATTATTTTCATTTATTTCGTAACCCTCTAATGCTTCATTTATATTTTTATTTTCAAATAAATCTACTTTCTCTTGTATCCTATCTGCAGTCTTAAGTATACTTTCAGAAAATGGTATTAAAATATCAACAACATTTTTTCCATTAAGACTGAGTTTAACAGAAAATGGATCAATAACGTCATTAAGAATTTCAAATTGAAATTCCGTTTTTCCCTCTTCAGCAAGTTCTTCAAACATTTTACAAGCCTCTGAAGGCCAAGAATTTATAATATCTGGTTTTTGTAGAGCGCAACGTTTAGACAAAGCAGGGATATTTATAATATGTACAGGTAACATTCGTACATCGTTTGTAATTTGTGTAATGCCATAATCTATGTACTGCACTTCGATAGAATTTTCAGAATGGGAAAGAATTTTAGCTCTATACCATTGTTCATCATTGCGACATTTTGCAGCACAGATAGTGCCAGCTTCAAATGTATTTAATGGAGAAAAACTAGGAGCCGCTTGCAATCTATCCAACATCATACTTAAATCTGCAGTGCTGCTTTCTGTTTGAACCCAGAATTCATCTGGCGAATTAATACGACTAATAAATACATTCGGTGAATTTTCTTCACCTAAAGGTGGTAGTCGTTCCTCTATGATTAGCGGATAACGTTCACAGAAATTTGAAAGTAGGTCTGTTACATTTTCACCGTTTAATGTTAATTTTACCGATGATGTATCATCTTCTTTCAATACATCTAATAAAAATATTGTTGCTCCATCAGCAGCTAACTTTATAAATTCAGCACAAGCCTGTTCTGACCATTCCGTGATTCCTTCTGGCATAACTAAACAACATTTCCTTGATAATGGCGGTACATTTGCTAAATCTGGTGGTATTGCACGTATTTCAGTTGAAGTAGCTGAATTTCCATAATCGATATATATAACTCGTGTAGCATTATCATTGTGTGATATAACACGTGCTCTATACCAACATTCGTCGTCAGGATATTTAGCAACACATAACATATTTTCTTTAATTTCATCAACTTTGGGAAACATATGCGCAACAATAAATCTATCAGTCATAACTTCTAAATCACCAACAGATTTTTCTTCTTGTACCCAAAATTCACCTGGTGAATTAATGTGACTTACAAAAGCAGAATGAGGATCCAATTCAAGATCAACTATTTCATCTATCAAATCATCTTCAGTGTGAATCATTACAGCATAATGATCATCGACTAATGTTTCACTAATACTTTTGCCATTTATTAACAAATCTACTCGTTTTGGAATACCCTCTGCAATAACCAATGTTTGTAAGGATTCAACAGATGTTATTAAATTTTCAAATTTTTCACAAATTGTAGCACTCCAATCTTCCGAATCTATAGGAATAACATCTAATCTACACTTAATTGAATATTCTTTCATTTCTTTCCATGAATTTGAAATTTGTCGAATGTGTCCAGATTTATTGTCAATAACATCTGTGTTTCCATAATCAATAAATCGAACAGTTGTAATATCCTCATCTGCATCGAGTACGTGTGCTCTGTACCATAAATTATCGAATGTGTACATAGCAACGCATAAACTTCCTTCTTCTAATATTCCATCTACCTTTGGGAATGTAAGAACTTCTATTTGAAGCTCTTCTTGCTTCTTAGAAAGATATATAGCATCTTCTACACATTGAAGCCAGAACTGATTAGGGGAATCCACATGAGATACATATACATCATATTTATGATTTATTGCCATATTATGAACCTTGGGTTGCCTTGTTCCAGATATTTCTTGTTGTGATGCTAAATTAAGTGAGTGAAATTTATCACTCATTTTTTCTCCATCACATAATAATTCCACTACCCACTTCTTTTGTATATTACGGAAAACTGCAGTGAGTTCCTTGTTCGACAAATAATTTTGTAGTATAGTTTGTTGTTCAGAAATTGTACCATTAAGCGTTACTGGTAATGACACATTAATAGATAATTGGTGTGGTACATAAAAACATGGGTCTAATGTCATTAGTAGGTCACGAGCAACTTCTTCATTATTACCATAATCAATAAAATTTACATAAATCCCAGTTTCTGTACATTTTATAACTTTGGCTCGATACCAATGTCCGTCTATGCTTTTGGCAGCACACAGAAGATCTATTTTTGGTTCCACTAGCTTTCCAGATGTGAGGTAATACTGATCAAGTGCTTCCATTAAATTTTTGTCCAAAATACATTCTGCATTCCGTTGTAACCATATATTAGTAGAATGATCTGCATATGATACTATCACTTTATGAGTGGAACTTAAAATAGGCATTGGACATATTGGTAATATTTTTTCATCAGTATCTTCAGAAACATTTATTTTATTACCCAATAAATCAAATAATTTTACAATAAGCCTGTAAAAAAAATAAAACATTTTATATAGAAAAAGTATGTACAATTTATTTGTGATAAATAAATGTATGAAAATTGTAAATTATTTGATTTAGTTGTTGAATTCTATTTTACATAAAATTTTTATGCTTAAAAACAAATAAAAAAGGTTAAAAATTAAAAATATTGTTATTATAATAGTGTATATTATTTCAGAAGTATATGTTGTTACAACTTTGGATAAATCTTGAAAAAATACATTTTAAAACAAAGAAATAATATAATTGTTATTTGTTTTTTGTATTCATATGAACAATTTCTATTCTATAAAGAATATAAAATAAAAATATATTTTAATATTGACATTTAATATATGTTAATATATGTTGTAACTAAGTAAATATTAATTTTACCTGTTATTGTCAACTTCATCAACCAACATAATTACTTCTTTTCCTTCGACTTGTTCTTTTAGTATTGCATCTATATCAGGAGAAGCTGTAACGTCCATAAGGGCACATTCCACTGCCTGATTCTGCATAACTGAAAGTTCTCCTGGTAAAGCTAAGACCTAAATTAATAGAATAATATTATATTAATAAATATTGAATATAATCATACATTAGTTTTATTAAACAAAAGTTTTAAAAAGCAAATAATATGTAAATGTTTTTATTAAAATAAACATGAATCATATCCTTACTTTAATTATGTAATCAAGCATTTTTTGCTCAATAATAATATATAAAGCAATAGTGTATTAGTTTAAAAATGCATACTTAATACTTTAGGTATTAATAGCCTTAATGAGACTTATATAAAATTTATTTCTACTATAAATTTATAATTTGCCAAAATTTCAATGCAGCAAGTATGGTATTAAATAACTCCTACACCTAGCAATAATATTATGTTATCTATGAGTAAAATGAATTTAGCATGTACATTGATCTCGTTCTGTTGAAAAACTCACGCAATCTGAGAGAATTTCATCATACGCTCCAGTATCAATGAATTTTACATCAAAGCCTGCAGATCGTGAATGGTTATTGATTACTGCTCGTCTCCAAACTCCATTTGAATAAACCAAACAACCTGTGCCCAGGCATATCTCATGGGCTGATAATCGTTGCATCACCTGCCATTGCCATACTTATCCTTACCAATATTATTAACTTACATCTCAAAGAATTTTAAAAAAATTTATGATAATTAATTCTCTGATATTCTGTTTATTTTAATTAGAAGTGTAATTTTAAAATATATACAATGATAATATGATATTGAAATAATGTTGATTCTGTTAACAGATGTTTAAAGTCACTCTTTTTAATAGTTTCCTCAAAGTTACAATTATTAAATTAATTGAAATTTAATACCCAGAAAGAAATTATTCAATAAAGGAGTCTTTTTAATTAATATTAACGCGTCAAAAATATTTAGTATGTAGATTTTAATAACATACATACTATAATATGTTACAAATTTTCAAAGCATGCAATATTAATCCTTTGGCTGCGAAAGGCATATATATGGTATTGTCTTATTATAGGTCGACCATTGGGGGGACAGGCATGACTTATAACGAATCAATCCTCTATTTTATAGTTCTGTTCTTTGCCCAGTGAATGCGACAGACTCTTAGTGAGCGAGACAGCACATGACGGCGAAAAACCATAAAGGGCCGTTCGAGTTTCAGTGGCTTTGTATCGTTTTTATTAAGGGAGAGATTATTTAAATTAAAAACAATTTTAATAAATTGTACAATTACAATTATTATTTCAATTTCATCTATTATTATAGTTAAATTATTGTTAAATTATCATGGGCCAGAAAAGAACTTCATTAACGACAGAAAGGAAGAATGACATTCTTAACAAATTGAACGCGACAAGAGAAACTATCCCCGATTTAACAGAGCAGTATCAAATCTGTATAGAAACAGTTCGATGTAATCAACGTGAGAAAAGTAAATTAAGAAACTATACAGCTTAAAAAATCCGTAAATTAAAATAAAAAATAAAAAAGAGATACAGTTTTGAGGATTTGGAAAACCGCCTTCAGATGTGATTTTTAGAACAGCGGACAATGAGGAATCTACTCACGGATTTATTATTACAGGAAAAAGCATTGGAAATAAAAAATGAAATTGGGATATCGTTTTCATTCAATACCAGTAGAGGTTGGTTAACGAAATTTAAAGATCGTTATAATATAAGATTAGTTATCAAAGTCGCTAAAACTCGAGTGAACTTAATGGGTTTGCCGCTGGTATGTGCCCTCTCGCTCACTAGCAGTCTGTCACACTCACCGTGGCACTACAAAAGCAGTAGAGGGAATAGAGAGACTACTTACAATAAAACACAAATTACGACCTATAACGAGGCAATACTGTATACACTTATTTACCAAATTTCATTCAGCATGATATATATTTTTCTTACTGAACTAATATATTATCAGACATAGTGCTGTGAATTAGATATTTATATGTAACAATAACATATATACATGAATATCATAAAATGTTTCTATGTTTTATAATTTTCAACAAAGTAATTCATTCTTAATTTCATTTCAATGACCGACTACCGACTATTGTCTCGCACGCAATGTACGGTTTTCAGTTGAAGTACACTGTAGCCAAAGGATTAAAAGTAAAATCAGGTACTAGTGAATCTAAATATTAATATAAAGAATTATACATCTTTCACCCAAGTAACTAATAACATCTGAAGTTAAATATAAAATATTATGATTTTAAATGTTTAATATCATATAATCTTCTAATATAAAATCTGGACAATAACAATAAGTAATACAATATACTACAAAAAGGAGCAATTTACACCAAAACTTACCTGCCTTATTATTGTTCTGTTAAATGCATTAAGTTGACAGATTATTAATTAAGGCAGAATACTGTATGGCAGGAATATTATTATGTGTGTTCAATATAATTTGGTAGTAGAAAAATCAGGACAGGACAGAGAGAATTTACTGATTTAGTTATTAATACCATACATCGTGCAATGAAATGTAAGTAATATTCTATGATTAGAATAATGAAGATTAGTAACAGACTATTATATCAAGTGTCTCTTTCATATGTACTCATAGAATTATGAAATGTGTATTTAATACGTCCTGTCAAGAAGTATATAAAATAGTCTGTATCAACTAATTAGTTGAACAATTACTTTCTTTATAAAATATATTACTGTTAATAATATTAAAAATATTGAAAAGAAAATTATTCTAATATCAGTTAAATTACAACCTTTTTAAGTTATGAATATATATTATTATTTTTAATAATTGAATGAACTAATTTTAACTCAACTGATAAAATATGCACACTAATAAATAATTCTTAATATCTTACATACCAGTTCCGCGGTAGCGCGAGATTTAATAGATGCATAGAGATCCTGCACTAATACGGGATTGCAGTAAACGAGTAAATTATCAGCAAAACCTTTGTAACATATAGAATGAGATAAAATGCATCAGTATGAAACCATAAATAACTTTAAAATGTTATTATATCATAATTACAATGTCATTTAAAGATAAAATTACGAAGTTTTAACGCGAAACTGGTTTGTAAGGTGTTATTCCAGCCTAATAAATTACTTTCTGTTTGAGAATTTTTAATTTATGATATCTTACATACGTTATGCAACTTTTTAAACATACCAGTTTATGTTTATTACTTACAAATAAATAGTATTTTGAATATTTAATTAAACTTTAAATATTATTCACCTATAGTTAATTATTCATTATTTTGTAATAATATAAGTTAGATGTATTAACTAGTAAGTTTTGTGCACCAATGATTTTCATGCATCAAGTACATAATATTTGTTAAAAGTGCATATGCATCTTTTGCGTTATTGTTACAGATATAGTTATAAATATATAGAGTTATAGAATAGTAGCTATTAGAGAATAATATTAGATATAAATATGTAAAGCATACCTTGGGATTTTTTTCAGCCATATATGCGTTAATTATATTTTCACATTCATTAGCCGAAGGAAGTTGAACATAAAATTTGGATGTGTTTTCTACACTTGATACTTTCACTTTAAGTGCTTGACCACTTAAAAGATTTATATCCACCCTTTCCACTTCATATGAAATTGTTGAAATTGCAGTATTATTATCTGTAAATAAAACGGTATATATTATATACACACATGTAAATCTACAGAACATTCCATTAAATTCCATTGTTCTCTCTTTCTCTCTCAGTTAGTAATCTTTTCTTAGTTGCAGATAATACAAGTATAATATTATGAAACATTAACCAAAACGCAAAATTTTCAAAAATTACTTGAAATAGAAATCAAAAATCATATTTACCTTCAATGACATCATCTGATTTACTTGTTGAGGTAAACGAGGCAAGACTTTCTTTAACCAATATAGTAGCTACATCGTTTTCATTATTATTTAAGGAAATTATATATTTATTATCTATTATATCATGGAAAGTGCATTCATACTTGTCAGCATTAAAACAATTATCAATTGCCTTTGTATTTACTTGGGACCAAGTAAGACCATCTTGTGGAAGAATATTTAGCAAAGAACATTGAACAGCTTGTTTGGGAAGATGCATCAATTTCTTTTCTACAGAATAAATCTTTTGAGGATCTACAATAGCACTGTTACCAAAATCTATGTAATGTATAAGATGACCATTCAATTTATTTAATTCGATAACTTCTGCGCGATAAAGAGCTCCATCTTCAGAGAATATTGCTATTACAGGTGATCCAGTCTAAAAATATTAATAAAAATATGTTCATTGCATTTTATACAACGTATACATACCTATAAATTATTATTTTAATTAAAAATATTTACTTTTAATGTATATGAAACAGGCTCTCTGCCAGCATATATCCTTTGAATTTCATTCATCATAATTTTGAATTCATTTTCATTATCAAGTATTTGACAATAAAAATTATTAGGATTTGTAAACCATGTAACAATCACATCTGTTTTAGTTCCAGGTGTGAAAGAGATTGTTGCCCATGCAGCATCCAAAGGTGCATAATTGGATTCAGTTAATTGTTCCGTATTGGCAATAGTTTTACTACAAGATATCGCAGCATCCTTTGCTTTTAGTAAACTGATATCTTCACAAAATTCTTCATTTATAAAAGTACTTGAACAACCATCAGTAATTTCTCGTAACAAGACACTATATATGCCACTTTCTTCAGTTATGAATTCTGCTTCTAATGTTTTTCCATTAACTTTATCTTCAAAAATGCTTGTTTTGCTCTTATCAAAACTAATGTTTTTAATTCCAAATAGTTTACAATGTATAGCTTGTACTGGAAGTTTCAAAAATTCTTTTTGAATAATTTTAATTTTGTTAAACTCCACTGTCTCTGTATTTCCGTAATCTACAAATTGTACACTTGCACTGTTTTCTTCAACAGATTTGATTACAGCTCTATACCATTTCAAATCTTCTGCATATTGAGCAATGCAGTACACTCCCTTGACTATCTTAAAATCTTTCATTAATTCTCCACCAGTTTCATATATTGATGCGATACTTTCCATTACAGAATCTAATGCAGTATAATCAGCACTTAATTGAATAAAAAAGTCAAATGGACTATTTGTAAAAACTACTTCACAAGTTTTTGTAGTTCCAATAACTATGCTAGGAGATGGAATATAAAAGTCTTGTTTACTTCGCATGGGACTATATCTTCTTTCTTCTTCCACACTAGTGGAATATGCAGTGTTTGCCTAAATAAAAAAGAATTCAACAATTATAAAGCATTAGCTATTAAAATCTGTTAGACAGTGTACTGAACACTTAAAAACGATAAACAAAAATATTTGATAATTAAATATTATTTGTAAAATAAAAAATGTAGAAAATTTTGCAAATATAGATTATTAGTAAGATTCCCAACACAGGTGAAAAGTATATAATTATCCAATGAGAAACGTATTTGACATTAACTTTATGATTTGATGATATCCTTATAAAATCTTTATTATAGGTAAGTTAAAACTGTACTATATATCATAGACAAGTTAATATATTACTGTTATTTATAATTATAAAAATATATATATATATATCGTATTAGTATATTCTACCTTATATTGTAACAGTCTGTATGCTTGTCCTTTTCTTTCTTTGAATTTATTATTTCCGTGATAAGAATCACCTATTAATAATTTTAAAATATATCAGTTGTCATGAATAACCAAATAAAACCTTATACTATAACTAGGATAGGAATACTAATTTTTCTGAAAATAATATACTACAATGAATAGTATTAGAATAAACAATAACACTGACATAAATATCTCAGTTGTCAAAGAATTAAGAGCAACTATTGATGATTGTTTTAAATTTAATTATAATACTTATTCGAAAATTGATAATATTTGGAAAAAAATGAAATTTTTAAAAGTACAAGACAATGTACAAAAACTTTGGAAAACCTATATAATGGTTTTTTTAAACTTAAATAACAATAATTCTCTATACAATGATAAAACTAACTTCTGTTACTACAGAGTGAATTCTTTCTACATACTCCACTATATAAACTAAGATTGGAAATAAAATGATAAAAGATAAATAATTAATCTAATTTGATCATACTTTTAGTAATATAAAGGAATGATATTAAATTCCTTTTAATTCCAAACTTTTAGATATTTGTATCTTTCAAATACTATTTCTTGAAAAAGTAAATTTTCATTTATATCTTGTATTTAAATTATTATAACTATTTATAAGTAAATAAATATAAATTAAAAAATCGCTTAAATGATTATCTAATGCAGAAATGATTGAAAAACTGTTTATTAAAAAAATTTAATTATGTGATATTTCTAAGTATAACTTAAAATTCATTCGAAGTAACTTTATTCTTGTAATATTTGAACTTACTATTTATTTTGGCAGCCTTAATACTTCCATCACTGTCTTTATCACTTAGTCTGCTACTTTGCATTCTCCCAGAAAATCCTTCACGTTTGGAATAACCACCACGAGTACCATTACCCCTCCCACGCCTACCACTACCTCTAGATATATCTGAATCTTTGTCACTCCAAGTTTTATCAGAAAAGTGATTTTTTTGAACATATCCTGAAGATTTATTTCTACTACCTCCTGTACCTTTTCCACTTTTGAATGAATCATTATAATCATTTTTATTATTCCATGTATCTTTCACATTTCTGCTATTAGAAAAGTCGTCTCTATGAAATCTTTCATTTCTTGAACCAATGCGATGAAAATTACTTTTTTCATTTCTATTTTCATACAGTTTCCCTTCATTTGATTCATCTTTCCATATTTTGGATTTATTCCTTTCTTGAACAGTGTTGGTATTCTGTGGTTCATGCCATGTATCTAATTGATTTTTTTTATGCCATCTATTTGTACTTTCACTGAAATATAAAAATAAACTAATATTAAAAATAGAATAATATTTTGACAAAAGCATTGAAGTCAACTCATCAATGAGTTTTTATATGAACAAAGAGCTAATCACAAATGTAACAACACTGATGTTTTAGTTTCAATAGTAATATTTTCAAGTTTAACATTTTAGGAAAAAGAAGTTGCCTGTATTTAAATGTAGTAACAGATCTCTTAAATAGAAATATTGAAGGTCTCATTTAAAACAAGTAACATATGAGATTTTAAAAAATATGTATTACTTTTTACTAACTAATAATGAGTTGCCTTATATAATTTTTACATGCAATTATACCAGAATTACTAAGAAATGTATCTACAGGTATGATATTAAATATAAGTTTTTTAATGTTGCAAGTGTAAACATGCATTCAAATAACTTGAATAAAATACTTTAAAAAATTGTGTTTTGATATAGTAATATTAAATTTGAAAGCAAAATAAATAACTACCATTCCAAGAATACAATCTTTTTAAATTAAATAAATAATACAAAACCGTATTCTTTAGCTTTAAAAACAATAATTAAAATATGAATAATAAAAATTTGGAAAAATCAAAAAGCTTTAAAAATGGCCCACTGTTCACTTTACCATATAGTTTTTATATTTATTTCATTTTTCCGATGTTGAACCAAATTCAATCGTAGTTTTCTATAGGACCTGTGATGCAGTAACTTAATTTATTTGAATGACAATAAAATTTGTTATGGTCATACCTAAAATTAAACCATTACATATAAAATAAAATCATCTGATAATACCTTTGATTAATTTTTGATGTCATATTTGCAGTATGCTGATGTTCCACATTTTGAGAGTTTGATTCACTGATTAATTTCTTATCTTCTCCAATTATACGTAACATTTGCGATTTAATACTTTCCATACTTTCAGGTTCATATAATTCTACTATAATACCATCTGAATTTACATCAAGTACTTTTAAACGCAAACGTTTTTCTAAGATCAATAATTCAAACTGATTATAAATTTCTTGAGTACATGGCAGAACTTCCCAACCATTTAAAATACATCTTATGGCTTGAGCTTCTAATTTTTGAATTAAATTGTCATGCATTAAGCGTAAAGACCTTAATGTAACAGTTTCCTCATTGCCATAGTCAACATATAAGACTTTCACATTATCTGCATTTATGCCAAGAATTTGTGCCCGGTACCTAATAATTATATAATACAAAAGTAATCCGTGTTATTCAATAACTTAGAGGGGAAGTCTAAGATTGTCATGAGTGCTTTTTATATGAAACTGAGTGCAAAATGTGGGATAGTATAAACAAATTTAAAATTGTAACTGCCAGCATTCTGCCATTCTAATAAAAAGAATGGATTTTTTTTACATAATTTCTTTCTTTTTTTATTTATTAACATTTTGCACAATACTCTTATTAAATTTTTTAATTTGTAAATTAGCATTCTCAATACAAACAAATTATTACATATATTTAGAAATTTGTAGAGTGGTTTTTCTTATCTTTATTTTGTTTCTTGTGCAATAGTATGATATATATAACACATTAAATATCTTATCTAAGTTTTAACTTCCAAATATACACTTCTCTTTGCTGGAAAGTGTATTTAAAAATGTATGCAGTTTTTTCATTATACCAAGATATTAAATTAAAAATGGTAGAATTTGATTAATTCTATGATTAATAATTATTGTGCAGAATAATAAAAAGACTACAGAAGAAAATATATGAAATTCTCCCACTAAAATTTGAACACCAGCCATCCGGATTGGTATCCCTGGCATTATCTCAGTTAAGAACCATTTCCACTCTGATTGAATTATGTTAATACTCCAAAATTTTCAGGGTATATATCTATTTTTTATCAAAATGATTGGACATTGGCAGTTATTAATTTCAGATTTCTTTATATTCATTATTCTCTTGATTTTGCACGCGATTCTATTCAAAAAGCTACACTTTTTTTAATTATATACTTCTGACATCAGTACATAGATTTTTAAAGTATCAAAGGATTTTCTGGCCAAATTGTGCTAGTATATCTCTGAGCAGATGTAGAAATAAAATGTTATATATACATGATTCATGTAACCTTTATTAATTATTTGTTATTATTCCATTTCAAAATATTAGTCATTTTTATCAATACAAGACTGACATAGTTAAAAAATTGCATTTATCACTATTGCTGCACCTTAGTAAATATAATATTAATTCTTTACATTGAGTTTGTATTAATATGAATTAGATAATTACAGTATATTAACTATATAAATAATCCATTTATATAGTTACATATAGTACATCCATTCAAATTTCATATCTTTGTTATAATTCTTTAATGAAGTATTTATGGGCCGTTCTGTTTCTATAAAATTTTATGTCTTATTTCTATTCAAAAAGCATACTAGCATAGTTTGGTTAGAAAAACCTGAAATAATCTGTACATTATTATTCAAATGTTCTCATACTTTATAACTTACCATTGATTATCATATAAAGCAGCACAAGGAAGACCAATTTTTAGTTGCGCTAGACTTAAAGTAGGTGCAGTTTTACAAAATTCTGCTAAACATTCCATTATTGACACAAGGGACTTGCTACCACTATCCAGTTGGACAAAAAATTTTCTGCAAGATTCTACAAATGAAATGTGTACAATTTCTTCAACACCTTTCGATAACTTTCTTGATTCTTCATATCCAAAAGATGAAGTCATAGGTGTCACTGTAACTGGAGTTGGAAATGCTTGTCTAAGAATATTCTTTATATTCTTTCCATCATCATATAGATCTCCATATTGAACCAATGGTGGTCCTTCTGGTGGACGAACATGTAAAACAAGCAATTTTCCTGACACTATTTGTTTAAAATACTCTTTCATTTCATCTGTAACATTTAACTCATGTACACCACTTAGTGTGAATCGAATAGAAAGTACTTTAGGATTAATGAAATGGGGTGGTAATTGGAAAATATCAGTGTATGGTAACACTTCTGTATGACCAAAATCAACATAATAAAGTTTACACTTATTTTCCATTACAGACATTACCACAGCTCTACACAACACTTTATCTTGTGTGTAACGACCTAAACACACTGACCCAGGTAAAGGGGGCTCTTGCAATGGTTCTGTTGAGTGGCTGTTAATGTTTCTCATGAGCATGCTTAATACTCGAGATGTACTTTGAAGCTGTACAGAAAACTTATGTGGACCATCTTCTACAAATGAAACATAGACTTCATGTTCAGATGGTACATCCAAAACACGTGATTTAAATACAAGAGCTTCTTGGACAGGTGTTTGCATCATGTGTTTTTGTTGAGGTGTACAGTATAAAGAAACATTTCGTTGATATCCACGAATATCATTTTCATCACAATGTAATGAATTCAGATTCTGCACAGATGTAGCTGAAGTACAGTTACTACCAATAAGGTGTTTGCCTGATTGTTGATACATTGACACTTGAGGTTGCTGTACACATTTTAACCTATAAAAATATACATAGGCATTAGTAAATGATAATAATTAACTTTTTCGGTATAGGTATTGATTATAGTCAACAGCTGTCAATTACCCCTGAATGGCTACATTAATTGTAGTCAAGAAGATACATATTTTTTGGATATTATATATTATCTTGCATGGGTTATTAATATTTATTCCCTTTATTATAGTGAGAGCATTCTATTAACCTATTCATTTTTTAATCATAGAGTGGCACATGGCTGCTGACTATCTCCATACCGAAATAGTTGGACAATAGATTATAAAATTTTTATATTAGACTATAACACGCAATATTAAATTACTATATTTTTACATTACTATGTTTATTTAAAAATACCTGTTTATAAAAATATAATTCCAATGTTTGTCATTTTATAGGCCGTGCTTAGGTAAGAATAATTTCCTTTTGTTAAGATTTTATTGAATAATTTAAAAATAAAGTAAATTCTACTACAGTACTGAAATGATAAAATATAAAGCTCCAAATACAACTATAAAAATATGTCATATATTCTATCTGTTAAGAATGTTTCGTAAAAGTAACAGTAATAAAAATAAGATAAAAAATGTACGACTCAAATAATACTTCATCAAAGTGCAAATAAAATATTTGTCAATACTAAAATAAAATAAATACCTAAACATTTCTTGCAATGTAGCTTTCACTGCCATGTGTCTGTCAATTAGCAATTCACTGAAGTCTTCATTATTATACCATAGTTTAATGAAACGATGATTATTAATCACTGTGTGAATCAAAATTTTATATTCATTGTACCATAAAGTTTTCTTAATCAATTCAATTATTTTATTTTCCCAGACACCATTTATAGGTAGTACATGTATTAATGTGAAATTAAATGCTACAGGTGGAAACGATTGCAGAGACTCGGAACCAGGTATGTTTTCAAGCAAATGAATCTCTTGAGGTGGCAAAACTTCAATATTGCCATAATCTATAAATTGCAGAACTACCATTCCATCAGCACGTATGTCAGTTACTCTAGCCCGATAATATCCTTCATTTTGAAATCGAGCACAACAAAGTGCATTTATACGTAAATTCGTGGACCTTGGACCAACACAGCCCTGACTTCGAGCAAATTGTTCAACCAAGGGTAAGATCATACGTTCTACACATGTTGCAGAGTTCTTGTCAACTTGACCCCAAATTTTAAGAAGCGAATCTTCTGCTTCAACATGGGTCACAAAAATAATCAATTCTGTGCTTTGTAGTATACTCATGACGTTTTATAATCTTATCTCTTCTTATATGAAGCACTAACCTTTGTACGGCTACATAGACCAATCCTATTGCAACCTGAAACACCAATGTTTGTATTGCGAAAGTATTTTTATTCAACCCTAACCGTTAATCGAAACTGGGCCACCTTAACCGAACATTATCAAGTAATGCGACCGGAAGATCAGACGATTCTGACTGTTACAACTTAAAATACTTTCTCCATCACATTTTGTTTTTTTTGTTTCGATCTGATAATTATTATTATAAACGAATTTTGCTATTTTGCTATTTTAACTGTATTGTATCAAGACATCATGTAATTATTTCATACTTTATGAACAAAGAATCATTCGATCATTTGAATGCAATTCAAACATTTGTAGCAATAATTTCTATACAATTTTGTTTCTCAATTGCAACATTTTTCTGTTTATAACACTTAATACATATTTAATCACTTCAATTGCGACTGAAAATTTATGTATGTGAAACAGATATTCTTCATATGATAATGCGTATAAAACAAATGTATGTCAACGTTGCAACTAGAGGTCATACAAACCTTAGAAATAGTATTTCAAACACATTTCTCCTAATTCTTTTCACTAATAGCTAATGTAATCTGATACTCTGTCAAAATTTCTCTTTCGTAAATAGCTTCGGAATTTAGCGGTTGACCGGCTTTTTATCACCCACATGGAAGTTTCTTTGACCATACTTTTAACATGTTTTGACGGCGCGAAAATTAAATTTATTATACGTCACTGTAACGCATATATATACAAGTTTTTTATGCATCAATAAACGAAAACTTAACAATCTTGAAAAATACATTTCAAACAACTTGGTAAATCCAACTTAATATTACTAATTAGTCACTATTAATTCGTTGAAATAATGTATAAAGTTAAAAATATACACATTATATGTAATGAATTTAATGAAATATATTATTCAATTTATTTATTTAATTTTTTATGTACTGAACATAAATAAACTTAAATATACTTTGTATACAATATATTTCAAACATATATTAAAGTATCTGTTAGAAAACAAAAGTTTTAAATACCAATGAAACAACCAAAGGCTTCTTAATTTAACAACTTTTTGTTACATATTAGGGCATACATGTAACTGGAAATAAATATCACGATTATTTAATAAAAGCATATTCTTTTAATTATTAACAACCATTACAGTATTTTATAATGTCAAAAGAAAGTACATGCTATGTTTCTTCATATTATATACTTCATCAAAAATTAAACTCTTTCAAGATTTAAATAATTATTTACAGCTAGTAAAATATCTTCTTGAGGCAATATTAATCATATTGAAAGTAATTCCATTATATAAAATGGATTCTCTTTTTCTATCATAATATGCTTATTTGTTTATAATTTTCAAAGAGTTTTAATCAAAACTGTAAAGAAGTTTTTTGGCAATCTTATTAAAAATGTTTAGAATTTTTCATCCCTAAATAGTACATTGTACTTATTATACTATGTTAAAAATTCAACTATACTGGTACTGATTATAAGTAATTTTGTGTTAAACCACAATACACGAATTACATAACTAACATTAGATATATATTGATTTAAAAAATATTGAAATATTACTAGGAAAATATTTTTTATAAATAAAAATCAAACATTTAGGATTTATTTACTTTATCCTAAATCTAGTAAATTGTACAGACCATACGATACAAATAGTAGAATTTTTCAATAAAAAGAAGTTCATAATATATAAAGTTCTATAGAACTGTGTTCTTATTTTCAAACATTTATAAAAGACTTTCCACTACTATAATATCTTTACATAATTTACTTAAGTAGAAAATTAATTAGATTCAGTTTTATTGCAATCCAAATACTCCAAGTATTGATGCAAAAAATTTCATCTAGCTGTGAGCTTTGGAGTCTAAAGAAGAACAAGCGAAACAGAATTAGCGTATTACAATTTTAATTTAACAATATTTGTATTATGTTATATCTGAGCTTAATCAGTGAAGTATAAAGTTTAAAATCATAATAGATAACCAATTATATTAATTAACGTTAAATAATGTTAAAAACAACTCTAAAATCACTTTTTCAGCTTTAGAGCTGCAAAATTGTAATTGTATACTTGACCATAAAATTAATAAAAAAATTCAACGGAAGAATTTTTAATAATTTTCATAGTTTTCATAGTCATAAATTACTAGGCTCAAAAACAATGCACTATTAGAACATAAATTTTACAAGACACGTCACAGTATGATACGTAACAAAATGGATTTTGGTTTATGTACCCAAAAAATTAGAATTAATTAATGGTTAATGATTTCCATAATGTGTAAAAAATAAACAAATAAAGATATAATATAAAATATTTGAGTTGCACTCTCTTTTCATTTTGATCAAGACTGAAACTTTTGTGTAACATGCCTAAAAGTGATATACCTTTCATAATAATATAGATTATTTCTTGATCGTAAATGTTCTTTATGTACTGTTTCTAATTGTCATAAAAATGTCACATTATAAATTTGAGAATTATTTAAACAAAAATAATGTTTAATAAAACTTTGGACAGTATCAATACAATTATTATTACTATAATAGTAAAACTATTAAACCAAAAGGAAACATCAATGTGACTTTCTTACAGACATTAAATTCGTTTACAATAGTATTGTTAATAGATCGATAAGTAAACTTCCGAGCATGCTATTTTGCTTTGTACATACTAGGTTGTTCAATAAGTTTTTCGTTCGATAAAACTTATTAAACAGTATAGTATTAGGTTGCTCAATAAGTTTTATCGAACGACAAAACTTATTAAAAAACCTATTATATCAATTTACAAGCCATTGATTTAATTAATGTTGATTATAACAAAAACGAAAAAAACGGCAGTACATTAATTACTCCCTGGCATATAAGCAGGGAAGTATTGTTCAAGTTGTCAGAGTATTACTTTTGGTTTATAAATAAAAGGTGTTAATATTGTTTGTTTACGAAACTCTTAATTACCCTCAGTTATTACCCACTTACAATTGTAAGTTATGTAATGTAATTTATAATAATTATAAAAATGACTTAAATCAGAATTAAGTATAACTACTACACTGTGAGAATATGGAATGATACATATTTCATAAAATAATAAAATGTGAAATTATTAATATACTAATTAAACATTTCTAAAGCTTAATCATTCACAATATGCACTTAAATGTTCAAAATATTCATTCATTTAATTATGAAAGACTTAATTATATTTAATTGATTTGTTTAATAAGCATCACAAAGCAATGTACAGATTATATGTCGGTACATTACATATATGAATGTTCTGTATTATTAAACATATACACAAATTTATTATACCATATTTTCCATTTAATGAGGTGTCATATTTATTCCAATAAAATTAATGTTTTTAAAAATGATTTTCTTCTGATGAATAGGAAATATTTGACATTCGTAATCATTACAATGTAGGATGAGTGGAAAGTGATTCACTTTCTGCAGCTTCCTCTAATTCATTATCTGTACTCGAAGATAAGTGTTCTCTCAGAACTAAGGAACGCATTTGTTCTAACACCTGATGCAAAGAATCTGATCTTTGTTCCAGTCTATCATTTAGAGGAGTAGCATCACCACTTGCTGTGCCACCTGCTGGTGTTTGTGGGGTGTTACTTGGTGGTACAGGAGTATTTGTTCCATCACCTGTACCTATAAACGTGAAATTATATTATTTAAATAATTAACACTGATAGACCATCATGGCAAAAATTTTGTACATAATATTAAAACTTTTTAAACATTATACCCATATTGTCGCTTGCAGGACTAGCTGGCCTTTCTGCTCCTCTTATTTCTCTGATGATTTCTTCATCCTGATTATTTAATCTTAAACCTGCAACTCCCTTTTTTGGAACATTGTATAAATCACGCTTAATTCTTCTCCGCCTAGAAGGATCATTCCTACGTAACTGGAGCATGGAACCAAAATCAGCAATATAAAGAAATCCTGCGATTAATAATTCACAATTCCGTTTGCCTTGCTTATATGCTGTTTCTAGTTCATGGCTTGTACGTTGATCATATTGCCACCAACCTGTAACAATGTAATTCAAAATCGCACAAGTTATGTTTTCCATAATAAAAAAGATTTAATGAAATATAAGCTACAAATAGTGAAAGCATTTGAGTTGGGGAGTTCAAAAAGAAAAATAACTTATGTTCTGCAATACAGAAATTTTATTACAAATATACATTCAAACTGAGTTTTAATTTTTAAGACATAGTATTAATGATTTCTATAACTTTTATATAATACAATACTTTATATGGAACTTTATATCGAGTTTTGTATAAGATTACACATAATTTTATAAATTTTTATCACAAATTATAAATGCAGTCAAAAACGTTTTATGCCAATTATATTTGTAGAAGTACAATAAATACAAATGAATTATTGTATTCCTGAAACACCTTTGCAGAGTGCATCTGTTTTATCGCGCTTGATGTTACGTTTATAGCGTGGTTGATATTTTCTGTATTGGCATTTACTTTCAAAGTCAACTACGTAAAGCATGCCACAAATTAAAATTTCACATTTGTTGCTACCAAGGTTGTAAATAGTCTCCAAATCCGAGCTGGTCCTTGAATCATATTTCCACCAACCTATGAAGGGTTAGGATATAAACTTCTATACTTCATCACATGTTTTTTTATGGATAATGAAGTTATCTATATTTTATTTTTAATATATTAATAAAGTCAAATTTAGTTATTATTTATAATATATTTTACGTTATTATATTAATAATTCACTTTTAGAAAATTTTGTATTTATATATTTTCATATACAGTATGTATAATAAGAATACTTGGTGGAACAAATATAGTAATCTCATAAAAATTATAGTTTGTCAAAATATCAGCATCTTGATTGTAACAATCTAAAGCTGGCCTAGACTGTTCCTATTTAGGGGCTAAAACTTTCAAAGCTTCAGCATTCTAAGATAAAAATATTGGAAGCAGCAAGTAGTATTGATGTGCAGATAAGAAATTGTATGATATTTTAGTGATGAGTGGAAACTACAACAGGATTTGTGGCTGTATCAGGTTACTGTTTACTTTTACCACATGTGCTACAAAAGCATATAATTTTTTAAGGAAAAATTTATTTTTAATACTAAAAAGCTACCAATGGTAAATATATACCCACCCATTTTTATCAGGCCTCGTGCATATTTTTGCAATTAAAAAAAGGAAGGGACAAATTAATTTGTCAATATAATCAGTTCTCTACTTCAGTTTCCTGTTACTAAAAATTGTGGTAAAAGTACCATTAGTAATTGAGTAACTTTAAAACGAAGTTTAAAATAGGTAAAATCGATTGCATAGGTAGCTAGTATTAAATATTAATTTTTTCATTTAAGCATAAAAAATTTAAGTTTCATGACAAAAAAGTAAATCTAACTCAGGTTCAATTGGTATGGTCCTGTAACCATAAGATTATTATATTGCAGGGAAGAAACTATTTAATTACTTGTATTGAACAAGGATATCACTTAAGGGATCACTTAAAATCGACTTAAGTAAATTGCTATATTTGTTCCATCAACTATATGTGTACACTCAGTTCAAATGATTCTGTTAATATTATTATAGATGCACGGAAGGCACTATGAGCATTTTGAATTCCGATTAATAGATTGAGATTCTTGAAGCATGGATCAATCAAAAATTAGGCGTGATTTGTGCTATAGAGCAAAATTAGTGCATGCCTAATGCCATCCTTGTATCTGTACTAATGTGAATAAAATTGCTTAAACCTAGTATATTTATACCACTTTCCTAGCTTTCTTTATTTCAGATATTTAATAAATAAAATCACTTTAAACCGGAAAGGATACTTTACCATTTCGGCCTTCATAAAACCATTGATATTCCTCTTCGGAATGTTCTGCTTCTTTTTGTGCCTCATCTACATCCACCAATTGTGGTCTGTCAAGAAAATCAGGAGGAATTTCTTGTCTGCACATAGGACATCTTTTGCTTTGATTTGCAACACCTTTGACACATAAGTAACAATATACATGATTGCAAGGTAATCTTGCAGGATATATGCATGGCTGAAGACAGACTGCACATTCTGGTACTGTTGTTGAGCCTAGTGAAAAAGAATGAATAATTTTGTCACTATTATTGATCACACTGTTTTCATAAAAATCAACTGCATCTTCTTCATATTTTATGCAGGTTATAACAAGTGAAGATCAATTAATCGGAAACAATACATATAATTCGAAAACATCTTTTTTTCAGTATTGACATAAATTAAAAATCAAAGTTTTTAAAAACCTATAATTAAATTATGATTAATTCAAATTGAGCATCATATTTCGGACGAAATATTTTGGAAACATTTAGTATTAAATTACTTGCGCAATAAAATGGACGATTAAGAAAATTTGATAAAAGCGTGACTTATAACACATTTTTTAAATAATTAACTCAAATATATACCTTCCTTTTCATCAGTCTCCTTATCTTTGTCCTTAAGCGTGCTACCTGCTTTGTCTTGCAAGTTGACCTTCGCTTGAGCCATGATTTTAAATGCACGTTAATTCTTCATTGAGCAAAGTTAGGAATTGTGTTTTTAAAAAGTAACGTAGGTTATTTTAACAGAACCAACAGAACAGAATGTCAACCGTAAGCCATCTTCGTTGTTTACGACACACCAGGGGTTCTGAATTCTAAGAATAGCTTAACTAATGTATGAGAACCTCTTAAATGATAACTTACTTCGCAGGACTTTGAATAGATACATATGTACATATAATACTGTATAATAATAATTCATATGAGCAAGTTTATGTTTTTTTTACAATTAGATTAAAAAAGCAGCATATTTCAAAAACTTAAAGTTTCCTACGCCATTATAGTTAACCCGTTATTTTACAACGCGATTTAATTTTACCATGCTGATTAAATAGATTTATGTATACACACAAAAGTTGGAAACGTAATGCTACATGTCATACAATTTTAATAATTCATTAATTTTGTATGTTTTTTTAGAATTCTTATACTGCGTAATTAAACTGCACAATTTAAATTTTCTCATCTTTTCTTCAAATTGAACATTGTTACTTCTAAATCACTGAATCATGTTTTTTCACAACACTTCGTGATTATACTTATTGCTTGTTAGGATATGAGACATTAATTGTGTTTATGTTTATCAGCGTATTTATCTACATATGTATATTTTTAGTGACTTAGAATTACACCGTTGTAATACGAAAATATAAATATAGTCATATTGAAATGTAGTTTTTCTAATTATGCTCATATATATGTAGTTATTATACAAAAAATAGGTAATCCTGTGCGCCAGCGATTTTCAATTTGCATATAAAAAAACAATTCTAATACTTTCATATTATAGTAGACCTATGCATTTACACATGTATCTCTTTAAATGTATTTTGTAATGTTGAATAATATAACAGATTATATTAATATATTAATATATATTATTTTATTAAAAAGATGAAAGTGAAATTTTATAAATGAAATTTTATAAATAAAATTTTACAAACAGTTCAAGTTGATTATTATGTTTGTCATCAAATTAAACAATTTCTATATGAGAAACTTTTTTTCTATTTTCAATAGTTTGAGAAATAATTTATGTGTATGTATGAAATTGACCGAACATACCATATAGCGAGATTCATTAAATCAATTTTCAATAAAACATACATATATTCTAAGTAATTTCAATACCGATATTTTCAAAAATGAAGCCACGCATAAAATAATTTTGTTCTTGTAATATATACATATGTATTTAGGTACATAAGTACATTCATTCATACAACCACCTAGAGCCGAACCTAGATATTTTGGAGCCCGGCGCAACAATGAAATCTAACAATCTTCGCCCACTGGTTTTTCAGTAGTATGCATGTGTATGAATATATATATATTTATGTTTAGCATTGTGTTGAGAAAAGTTATCTGAACTATGTTTCTTGTGCCTTTGTTTTTGACGGTCCCGAAATTATTTAGCGATAGGTAATATTTGTATCTAGATAAAAGTTTCAAAGAATGAAAATAAATAAACGACTTTTTATCTGTTACTTATTGAATAAAAATTAGAATTTGAATTATAGAATGAAATATTTCGAATAAGCATCGTGAATAAATCGTTATACTTCGTACACATTTTATTCACATCTATTATTCAAATAAAATTTTGCCCATTTCTAATTGCGGGACATCTAGTCTAAAGTATATACGTATGTACACATGTATGTAAATACATAGATTACATGCTGGATATACATATTTGTATAGAAACACGTGCTTATTCAACACATTTAAATAAATTATAATTGGATATTTCGTAGTAGCAAATTGATAATAATGTGTAAAATATTTGTAGTATTTGATAAGTTTAAGTCGATTACATACAGTCTATCTAGTTAACAAAAGCATACATTTTATTTATATAATGAATAACATTTATTAGATGTGTTTTAAATAAAATCATATCTGATTTTGAAGTTACAATAATATTTGGACACCTCGGAATGTAACATTTACGTGGGTTACTCTAATATTTAATGCGCTTGTGAGATATGTCTACAAACATTGTAATCCGTAAATGCTGTTTCAAGCCTTTTTCAGGAAATCAGTTTTATTTCAATATTCACTCATTAGTAATAAGGAGACATAAAAGAAACAGTTCGTACAACATACGCTAATTTGTCATTTTTCACAGTGTAAAAAGTAATTCGACAAAGAAATTGCAGCAATATTTAATAATGATAAAATTACAGTGGGAGATATTAAAAGATTTAAATGTGAAATTGGATAAAATCTATTTTTTAAAGAGGTCAACTAAAAATCTTAGACATACATGATAAGAGAAATATTGTTCGAAAAATGAAGAAATTGTTAAAGAGACTGGTAAAAAAGTGCATACACAAACAATATACGCAGAACATTAAAAGAAAGTGGTTATAATGAACAAAATGCTCTGAAAAAACCATATGTGAATGAAAGAAATAGAAAGAAACGATTAAATTTTGCGACAGAATTTATTTTGAAAGAAGTTATTTAGTAAAATGATGTTTTCAGTGATGAGAGTAAATTCAACATGTTTGGATCAGATAGATGATGAATGGAGGTGAAAATGTACTTGTGTGGAGATGTATTTCAACATTTGAAAATGTATGTCTCAATATTTGAAAAAATAATTTACATAAAAGTGCAATGAAAATGGGAAATTAAAGAACATTTAAGTATTACTAAGATAATGACCCCAAGCATAAGGTATAATATTCATTGTATAATTGTTCAAAATTATTACAGCTGCCACCTTAGTCCCCAGATTGAATCCTATAGAAAATTTATGGAATAAACTAGATTGATAAATTAGGACAACTGCAATAATGTCTAAAGAAATGTTAAAATAGAGATTAAAAGAAGAATGGAATAATATTACAACAGAATGTCTAAAAAAAATAATTGGCAATATGTTGTAATGATTAGAAGAGGTAATTTCTCAAAAAGGATACCTTAGATGATATTAAATTACATTTTGTTTGTAAAAATCAGTGCAGAAACTATCAATTTTTGAAAGTGTCCAAATATTATTGTAACTTCAAAATCAGATATAATTTTATTTAAGACACATTATCTAATTAACGTTATACATTATATAAACCTACATGTATGTAATATAATTTAAGACTAAATACTTTTTTTCTTAATTGTAAATAAAATTACAATGCGATAAAGTATAAATTGTATATGTATGTACAATGAAATTTGTTTATTATTTTTTTGTATATGATGTACTTACAATAGATGTTCTGTAACTGCTACACAATAAATAATGTAATTTATATTGATTTTTGTCTTGCTTTATTTTTAAACTAAAAACCATTTTTATATATGGAATGTTCACAAAATTTAATGCAATTGTCATTATTGAATTTGAGAAATATGAATATATCAATTTTGTTTATTTTAATTTCCATAAGTTAAGTAATTTGTATTATTTACAAATAAAAGTTGATATTTTGTAAGGCTTGTAGTTTATAAATGGATATGAAATAAGTTATACTCTCTAAAGATGTTATTTTTGGCTAGTTTTTTTAAAAAATGTACATATCTATTCGAGTAGTAGATAAAAAGACTAGAAAAAATGAATTAATGAAGAACATATTACTCATGGTAAAGAGAATAAAAGAATACAGTTCATGCTGCAATGTGCAATATGCATATGTGTAGGTATATTTGATTTTTATTGAATAATAGATTTAATATAACAATTGTGTTGCTAGAACTAATCTTGGTATAAATATACATCTATATACAAACACATGGCTTAGATTTTAAATAAAATTATAGTACAATGTACAATTTTTATTTTGTGTGTTAGACATAATAAAATACTGTTAATTATTATTCAAGGAATAATTATGGAATATAATAGATTAATTAATTTATGAATCATAATTAAGGCCTGTTTGATGAAACATTTGGCAGTTTCCTGGCTCATAAATCGTAGGTACAAACTGTGTCAACCCTATTACCCCGTTTTTAATATTATGTACACTTTTATCGATGTTCTTGCAGAGGTTATATTCAACAAGTACATAGGAAAAAAAGCTAAGTCTCGTACTGTGGTATTTGATATTATTTGAAGAAAGTACCCAGTACACCGGTCAGTATCACAGCTACTCTTTGCTCTTTCGGTTTGAATGCAATTATAATTAAACTATACTATACGTGGGCAATTATTTATCCTGTGTATATATGTCACTATAAATCAGGAAAAAAGAAAGAGAGAATAGTTTACTGTGATTTGATGCTATACAGCATGTTAACTACAGCGACGTAGGAAACTTTAAGTTTCTGCAACGTACTGCAACCGGACGCAAAGTAGTCTGCGTACGGCGAGAACTTGACATATGTATCACTCATTAACATGTGACATCAATAAGCAGAGGAAATCCTTTGGTCCAATACTTTCTCCTCGACAAATCATTACTAATTTATCTGGAGATCATACACTCGTTTGATCCACTGCACTACGCGCGCAAAGTCATTTGCGCATTTAGGAATCATAATGACCTTTAAATAACGGTTGTAAATGTAGACTCTATGTTAAAAAATCTAATAATGTAAATTTTTTATCAATTTCTTGCAACACCGCATATCATAATATTCGGCAATGCTCCACGACGTTTTCGCCATGCTCCAAGAGATTGTGCATGAGCCTGTAATGTTCTACACCATCTTTTTGTTCTAGCTCCATCTTCAGCCTATAACAAAAAAGATTTCCTTTTTATAAAAACTCTTTAAAGCAGTATGACTTTTTTACTTCTTTCTGATGTAATTATTGAATTACATATTTCATTATTGTGATCTTGGGTAAGTTTTTCTAAAAATTAATTTTTTATCCCATACTTTTGTTTCTTTTAATATCATTATGTTTGAAGAAACATAACTTTTCTTTGTTATAAGCATATCCGTGTATAAACTAAAAAAATATTTGACGTAATTATGAAGATACATTTTATTTTTCTAAATGCAACGTTTTCTTTCTCTTTCTTTGAAGAATAAAAGTTCATTATATTAATACATATAAACTTTATAAGGATTATAACAAAAGTCAGATGAGTCTAATACGACAGGAATGATATGACTTTTTATGCTTCCTTAGACATTTTTGAATGTCTAGTATAAGAGTTCCATTAGATAAATAATAGTTGTGTACAGTAAACATTTACCTTAAATATAAAAGTTTCCTTGGAATATAATTCTTGAACTTCAAAATAATCTTCAAGATCTGTTTCACAGCATACTATACACTTATCAAGATAGAGCGGTTCCTAAAATAGATAACAACTCTTGTCACAGTATGTATTTACATTAAACTTATGTATACATTGTGTATATTGCATCTAAGATTTGATTCGAATTTTTTAAGTAACTTACGCGTAACAAAGAATACCGTCCAAGTTTTTCTTTTACCAATAAAAGAGTAGCCTCCTTGATACCTATGTATCTTGGAAAAAGAAAATCGTCGTTAAACTCAAGGTCTTCTGCACTTGGCTGTAACAGAGGAATATTCATTATGCATAACTCTGAACTGTAAATTCAGAATGTTCTGTTAACAAATGAAAATTGTATTTACTTACTTTGCCATTGGTAACCAACATAGCAGTGACAGGAGCGAGCTTCACAGTTCGTCCGCGTCTCCAATTGTTATCGGTTGGCTGAGCAACTAAAA
Source organism: Ptiloglossa arizonensis (assembly GCF_051014685.1). Taxonomy (NCBI): domain Eukaryota; kingdom Metazoa; phylum Arthropoda; class Insecta; order Hymenoptera; family Colletidae; genus Ptiloglossa; species Ptiloglossa arizonensis. Next base: position 1,283,475 of record NC_135057.1, read on the forward strand.
GACGTCCTTCCAAAACAAATTTGGCTTCTTCATGGGCCCATTCTAATACTTCTACAGCCATCTGTTATGATAGATAGATTATTAGAGTCTGTATCTTCGAATATTGCTAGTATACGAAGTTGTAGCTTATCATTTATTTTGTAACTAGTTTTATACTTCTATTTTATACATTTATGTCGGTGGCTCTAAAGTGGATGTCAAATATTTTGACATCTTAAGGCCATTTCCATGACTGTAAGGAAATATTGTTACAGGTTTCGGTTTTCTTCCAATACACACCCTTCATTTTCTTTGAACTGCCTCTGAAATTTATTGGTTTTTCCTTCCATTCTTATACTTACATTTTCACTTTTGTACTTTCTACTTCTTTTTATTAGCTTCAGAATAAATAATGGAGCAGGAGAATGTCGCATGAAGAGATGAGGTGAAGATCGGCAGAATAACAAAGCGATTTAGTGGGATTTATTACTCAATAACTTTGAGGAGTTTTTTATTTTTTGCGGACAGTAAGGTGTTAATAAATCAGTTCAATGACAAATTTTCAAAAGTAACAAACTGACCAATTCCAGGAAATTATTCTACTATTATAACAGAGCATTTATTATTGCTAGTTATAAATAATTTAGATCAAGTTTTCAGTAGTCAATATAGTCGAGATGACGTTGAATTATTTATGTATATTATAAAATTAAAAGGATATTTGACAAATTAACAATCGAGTATAATCGGATAAAGGTCCCCATTGAAATAGTTTGATCAATGTTTTTATATTTAGTTCTCTTCCTTTTTTTTAAAGTACGAAATATATTTGTAAATTATTTTCAAATTACCTTTCTCAATTTTATATTCACCATATCTTGTTCCCCAATCGGTCGTCTACCATTCTGAATAATGGAAATTCTTCTCCAAAGTTTTGTCGAAGTTACATCTTTTGCTTCCTGTTAGCACATTATTCAATTATGTAATGAATTATGGAGTATTTAGGTAAATAGTTAAATTATTAATTAATTCCATTAAAAATTTGCATTATATGCAAATTGTGATATATTTACAGCATTCATATGTTCCAAGTGTAATTCGATGTTTGCTTGAGCCTGTTTTAGTCTTTCTTTGGCCTCTTGAATGTCTGGTCGAACAGATGGTGTAGCTTTTAGCAATCGTGCCAATAGAAGAGGGTATTTTGTCACTCTTTGAACAGGAACCTTAAAACGAATTATTGTACGTCTATAATTGTCTCCATTGAAGATAAAATTGTGGAATATAGAAAATTTAATCATAAAGTTTCTATAAATGTCCTAAAGAATAGTATACTTCGTGTTCAAAGCACTGGTGCGACAATTTTACTTAGATCTTACCATCAAAAAGGAATTTAAGTTCATCCTACGTAAGACTGTATTTTCCATTTGCGAAACTTTTAAAAAAATCCGCAGCAGCTCTTTTTCCTTTTCCAAATTCTGTAACAATAAACTTGCACCTCCTTGACGGGTGCAGTAATTTTCAAATGCGTGAAGCATCCGTTCAGACTCCAGGAAAATTTTTCCTACGTCTACCGTTAAAAGATCTTCGTCTCCGGATTCCTGTTTGCCATTTAATGATTATAAATTAGTCCTCTTTTAGAGTGGTATCTTTTAATAAATTAGTCTGTGTTCTACGTGTAATCAATGGGATTATTAAATGCAGTAATATTGCCTTTATTAGGTCTTGTTAGAAGTATAAGAGATTAGAGTTGTTTTTTAGGAATATAACATTTTTTTACAAAATATGTAGCGTGATTGTGTTGTTACAAACAGAGATAAAAATATTAATTAAATTTGTGTGGCATTGTGTTTGTTTTATTTGTAAGTATAAATTGTAGTTTATTGTTAATCTTGTTGAAGTGTATATAAATACCAAAATAATGATCGAATAATAAAAAGACACGTATATCATTTCATATTTTAAATGAGGATACATTTCTTATCAATTACAATATACAAGGTATAATACACAATAATGTGTAGTCCATCTAAAATAAAAAACCTGTATGATTTTTTTAGTTTTGAAAATAAGAAAATATGTCAACGACATAATTCACAAAATTTTATGCTGCAAATAGACATTGTTTTCGCAAGGTCAATACGTTTAATGTTTTAAAGATCAACTTGATTTTTTACAAAGACTATTTTTTATTGAATAGATTTTCAACTTTAAGTTTTCCATAAAAGGAAATACTTGTGCTGTACCTTGTAATTAATCAAAAATTAATTTAATATTCCAATATTTACGTTCAATTTTATTTTGCTCAAAACCATTTCAAGTTAATGAATTAGTTTTTCACAGTATTAGTTACAAGATGAAATAGATGGAAATATGTTGTTCCATAAAAAAACAAGTTGACTTTCAGAACTTTAAAAGTATTAGTCTTAAGACAAAAATTCTTTTTGCATTAAATTTCCATCTTAAAATTATGTAAATTATGTTTTTGACATTTTTTCGTACTTTTAAAACTAAGGAAATTATTCGGGTGTTCTATTTACGTGGACCACCCTATTAAATACAAACTTGATGATCAAACGAATAATAAATATAAAGAAACAATAATTAAGTTTTTCTACCTGAGAAAATTCCACAGCATCCTTTAATTTTTCGGCGAGTACGAGATTATGTTCAAGAAGTTCTTCCACGTTAAGAAATATTGCTGTAAGCTGTTCCGAAGTGAGGAGACCAGCTCTAAACATAGGTCTGTGAAATTCTTCAAGAATGATTTGCAGATCTCTTCCGTATTTCTGTTCGGTTTCCACAATTTCCGTAATAATTTCTTTGCGTTCCACCCTCTTTTTAGAACATTTTCTACACACGAAAGGCGCGTATACCACACCGCTAAAAAAATAAAAACTATTAATCATATACAATATTCTCCTAATATAAAACTTATAATATAAATAAAACCTAATATAAAACTTATTTACCAATAAAATGATTTTGTCGGGATCTATTAAACGATTTTGTCCGGAATAATATATGTACAATTTATTTATTAGACTAACTATATAATACCTCTTTTTCTTAATTTACTCCTTTGCCATCATTTCTTCAATACTTTGTTCATTTTGAATCAATTATAATTTATAGATTTAAATCAGTCATGCCTTGGACTTCAGGACAATTACTCCTCTATAGAATGTTAAAGGAGAAGATTCAAATTTTAGGGGGTATATACAATAATTTCCGCTTTCAAATAACAAAATCGGGAACGCTAGTATGTTTAACGGGATGGGTAGCGATTCTTATCTCGAGCTGAAAACCAGCCTCCATGTTCCGTCTGATGAGGAAAGTGAACGGGATACATTGAGAGTGAGCGAGATAGAATAACCTCGAGCGGGTCTCGCATTATATATGCTCAGTGATCGAAACTTTAATATGATATAACACGTGTCTCAGTGTGTCAATCACTAATGTAAGATGAAAGTTGTTGTATTTTTCATTTTATCTTTATGAGAGTGAATCGTTAATGAATTGGTGACATTTTTCTATTGGAAGTGAATTTGAACATGATTATATCGGTGATGCAAGTATTTGCGGAATTGATAAATGGTTTGTTTTGCAAATAATTAAACATTTTTCGAATGCGATATTTAGACCGATTTTCATTGGGAAAACTTGACAAATTTTTTAGTAATATGGTCATGAATGAAGATGAAATAGAATATAAAAATTTTTATTTTTATTAATAAATGGAATTCGATCCGACGTGTGAGTCGATTGGTCGTTTATATTTTATACAGATAATATTGAGAGGAGGAGATGATTTCGTTATACGAAGCGGATACACAAATTTTTGCTTAGACTCCAAACTGAATAAAAAATGCTCTATTTAAATACAAGGTTGAAATATTAACCTTGCCATAGTTAGAAGCGATTTTTAGTTTTAGCAAAGTCAGTTTGTGACTTTAGTAGTCAAATTTATTTAGAATAATCAATTCTGTGGCTCGAAGTATTAAAGCGCGTATGGAAATGAAAAAGAGGCAAAGTTAGAACACTTTTTGCAGGTATCGAAGTAGGAACGTGGGAAGGTGATCATTTGTTTAGACATTGTGTACCGTGGGTAGAAAAAGACTATTTTCATTATCAAAATCGAAAATGGGTTTTAGCTATTCAGGGTAAAGTTTTGGATTAACGTATTTTGATTAAGCATTGTTTACTCAGTTTGATGAGTACTGCGCGCTTTATAGGCCCTGAACACTTTTTTCAATATCCTGTGTATTACATTTGCATTTTCACATTTCTATACATTTAATAACATGCAAAATTTCAGGATCTGTTAAACCTTCGCTTAGACATGCGTTAGGAATTTCATATTTGCACAGTTTAAATTACAATGTAATAATAACGGCTTAACTTTACCGAATGGAACGAGAAATAATCGTGTCAAGAGCAATGAGTTGTATATGTAAATAAGAAAGCGTCATATAACACGGCTGTATAGTGTTACAGTTTAAATATATCGGATAACGGAGATCTCTGATAATATGTAATAATATAATATAAACTCTGTAAATTGAGAAACCTACTTAACGATTAATTATACGTATTAACATTTAATTTATGTCGTTCGATTTGGATACTTTTATAATTGAGTAATAACAGCTTTGTCTGTATATTGAAATAGTTTTTATTGACATTTGACTTTGTACTGCTTTCAGACTTACATGCACTACTATGCACAATGCATTTGGAAGAGTTGCAGTCGTTTTGGCACGTCGATTTGTTTGATGTGGATGTGTATTCGGTAACAAAACTTTCGCTTCTTGCGGTAAACAGAATCAATAGTAGGAGAAAGTGCAATTCAACGATTCTGAGGACTTGTTACGCGGTTCATTTTTAATAATATTACTGTAGTTATATGGACTCGATAAAAGTTTGTACAAAACTTATATTTCTCAACATTGACAGTATAAATAAGATAAAACTTTGAAGAGCATGTCGGTTCAAACACCTTTGTTTTATTACAACGATTTGGATTCAGTGATGGTACGAATAAGAATATCCAAATCTAAATTAACTATTTATTAAATTTATTATTTACTAGTCAAATATATTTCTATTACCAATAATATGTCGTAAATACACAGCAATATATTCTTTTCGTGCAATCTTATAATAAATCGTTATAAGTCAGAAAAAGCAAAATGTTTCTAGAATAACATACCGAAAAGAACTATTGTAATAATATTCAAAAACTGATTTACATTTTAAAGCAAAAAAAAAAAATACAAAGGATGAAAACATTGTTCGTTTTCACTTGAAAGAGGTATCTGGTCTCTAGAGTATCCATACTTTTGTTTCTCTATTATTCAGGCGAAATTTAATAATGATAGACATATTGACAGATTTGAAGATTTAATAGCTATAAAGGTTGTAGAGTTTTATTTTCAATCGTTATACATACACAACTTTCAATTGCACAAAAATCTGGGACGTATTTTTTCTCTAAAGTGTGGTTCCTCGTTTTGGATTAACGTATTTTGTTTAAGCATTGTTTACTCAGTTTAATGAGTACTGCGCGCTTTATAAGCCGTGAACACTTTTTTCAATATCCTGTATATTACGTTTGCATTTTCACATTTCTATACATTTAATAACGTGCAAAATTTCATTGGTACATATATCAGAAATCAGTGGATGAATTGACTAATAAATGCTTTTGCACATGTATAAAGTAAGTATCTTAGTATCAATACTTGCTTCGGCAATATATATACTAAAATTTTAATTTCCCCAGACCTCGTGCGAGGATGGCCACCGTGGTGGATTTACTGAGTAGGCCCCGTATCCGGTATTACAGAATGCGAGAAATCCCACACAACCCTCGACCTCGCCCCAAGGTGTCGGGGGGCTTTTACACGATTTCCCCACATTAAAGAAAAAAGGAAAAAAAGTACCTTGATAAAAGTAAAGCTTTTATACACAATACTTTTATTTTGGAATTCGAGAAAGTTATAAAATTACCTCTAAAAATCAAATTGCATACTTTTAAAAGTCGCCATTTTGTTAAACGTTATCCGATCCTATTTAATCTATGTCAGATAGCAGCCAAATTTATAAATTAAACAAAGGCTCGAATAATTTGATATAGATAATTAAGAATGATTCAATCAATATTTTCGGTTAGGCGGAATTTCGAAACACAATATGTACGGTCTCTTTTTTATTAATTCGAAGAAATCTACTAGAACATCTGGGTTCTGTTTAGATCGGAATATTCTTATATTTTTCATAATATGTACGACGCATATTCCGAATCGTTTAATTCGAGAAAATTTCATCGAACATCCAGACCACAATATCCCTATTTCTTCCATAATATCTTCTTCCTTGAGATCTGGATTTCTATTGAACATTTATGCGCGAATGTTATCGCTCACCTGTCTGTTATCAAAGGATCCAAACGTTGCTCGCAGTCCTCGCAGAGCTTTGAATCACCGGAAATCACTTGTGGGATTCCACCGAAGAGACTTCCTGGTCCCGAGGAGACATTTCCTGCTCTCCAACGTCTCGGCACGCCTCGAGTGCTGCTAGCCTGACTACTTTCTGACCCCACTCCGCTATCAGTCCTTTCTATATCTACAGCCCTTGTCTAGAAAAATCAGTATTATTATGTTTTGCATCGGGATTTCTGAGTCCCTTATCAGATTTATCGATGTGTACATTCTGTTACGCCAATGTTATCAATTAGATATAACTATAAAGCTAAAATACACTATAACATTGCTACGAGTAAAATAAACGATGCTGAACGCGTAGGCACACTTTTAGTTAGCAGAACTAGTCACAAATAAAGATATCGTAACAATGCTCGTTGTCGGTTTCGAGAGTTTCCATGATTCTTCATTGGAGTTTAAATAAATAATGTAACTAAGTAAGGAACTCGGGCATTTGCCCACATCGTTTGTAAAATTAATTCTAACATTAAATTAACGAAGAAACCTTGGAAACCTTATTTCTATGCATATATTTCATTTAATTATGCTTATATCATTGTGAAACAGTGTCATTTGGGTGTGTTAAGATTATGGTATTATATAAGATGTCCTTGTACGAAATGACACTAGCTTATGATTTTATAGGAAATGTTATTCCGAATACAAGTTTTAACGAAATGAGAGGGATAGAGTGTATGTAAACTCAAAGCAGCAAGAAGAGATCCAAATTTCATTAATTCGGTATTAACAAGGTATCAAGAATTTCTACAAGTAGACGAGAATTATTTTAAGAAACTTTTACAATATATTACCTGTTATAAGCATAGAATACTTATTACTTTAATTTATTTTAATTTTCTTAGTCTCCTGGGAAAAAAAACACGATGTATAAATATTGATAGCAATACATTTTTAAAGAAGCATTTTTAAATGTATGTTTATTACTTTGGGAACTGCTTGTATAAATATCTTTAACAGATTGAATGTTTTTCGAATATGGAATTTGAAAGTCCACAACTTACACTGTTAATTCGTTTAGAAGCTTTCCGTGTAAGTCGAATACCGCGCAAGTTAAATCGAATAAATACGAAGTATCGTAGAAAGACAGAAAGATCAGTCACACGTTAAGAAGAATGTACTGTAGTACAGAGATCACTTGTTGACTAGGGATCTTCAAACTGAATGGTACAAAAGTAAAGAATAATCCGTCCACTACGTTTAATTTTTATCGAAAAATCTCACTATTAGGTTTTCAACAGTCCCGTTGCACAAAGTAGTAAAATTTCCATATTCGCAAAGGACACACGAAACTATGGATTTAGAGGCTTTATCTGTTGCATTAGCACGATGTTTCTCTTTTTACATATCTATATTTCATAAAGTAAAAGAACTAAAAATATTGATTTTGTTTTTGTTTAAAGATTGCAATTTAATGTTTTTTGTTTATATAGGACGTTTTTAAGACAGTTCTTCATGTCGTAAACATATTTTCATTGTTTTCCAAGGTTTTAATGTTAGTAATGAATACAATCACGACCATTTAAACTGAATTTCTTTTCATCTATCGATTATTACTTGAAATCATATCCTTATTGAATGTCAGAAGAGCGATAAAAGTTTAAGAAGTAAACCAGATTTTTAATTATAAACAAATTTTCCCTAAGGGTTCGACGAAATAGCAGGGAAAATAAATCTCGCCTTTAAGAAATCATTTCTTATAATGCTTAGTGCAACAGTTTCTCCAGAGCAGTTTTTGAGTGAGCATCGAATGATATAATACTAGGTTGTTCAATAAGTTTTATCGAACGACAAAATTTATTGAACAGTATAGTACTTTTATCGAACGACGAAACTTATTGAACAACCTATTATATATTTAAGTAGTATGGCAGTTATTAGCTTTCATTAGAATATTATAACTAAGTGTAGTTTAGTTTAGTAAATATTCTGTGAAAGATAATTTATTAAAGACTGATATGAATAACTTGAGTTTAAACGTAGAAGATACAAATTCTGAAGATAGCGAAAATGATAGTTCGTTGGAAGATTTCTAGGATAATGAAAAATCCTACTTGAACGGGCAGTACCATCGGGTAAGGGGTGATTCTACGTACGAAAATAAGTCGAAAAAAAAGGAAAAACATTTTTCTGTTTGATACTTTATTTACGTGTAAATTGAATTTGAAAATTGTTTCAAGCCCGCTCGTGGCATGATCATTTTCGTTTACATATAGTATTCATATTCGTTGTCTTCCGTCTATACTTATTGTTAGAGTTTGTATCGGTCGAATTGTAACAATGTCTCGCTACAGCAATCGTGAATACATCGACATAGTGAAAGCATTAGAAGCAGCTATGTATTATTACAGGCAAAGATTTCCAAATTGTTACCATCTAAGAAAATCTTATGTCTTTTTTTGGACTTATTTTCGTACGTACAAAATACCCCTGGCAGATCGTATCACCCGTTCGGTAGCACCTTGTATAATTGTAATAATGTTATTATGTACAAATTACGTATTCAGATTATAGTATATCTGCGCTAATGCGTTGAAATCGTCGTTCAGTATTATTCTATCCCATTCCATTTTTATATGTTCTTCGTTATGCGATAGACGCGTAGATGTGATCAATTTAGCCAATAACGATAAACGCGTGTGAGTAGGTAGATCTGCACAGTAAGCTGTACTACGAGTAAAAAAAATATAGCCGGCGTTGATTAACTTTTGTTCACAAGGGACATCACTTAAGTGTAAATCGCCAATTTGAATGAAATTTACGTATGATACATTTCTTTGAAAAATATTTAACAATATCTGCTATTATCCATATCTAGGGGGTGTAATCACCCTCCAAGTCGGGGGTGAAAAACATTTTCCTTGATATTTAAAAAACGACGAAACCTAGAAAAGAGTTGTTTAAGCAAAAATTGCGTACTTTTGAATAATGAATTTCAGCTCTTAAACCGTTCTGCAAAATATTAATTTATTTAAACAATATGTTAAAAATAGTCCATTTTTATACAATTCATCGTTTTGCATCTTTATAAATTTACCAATATAAACTATAGACCAATGTGGAAAATATGTATATTTTAAAATTTTAATTTGATCCTTTCAGTAAAAGTTAGCCTTGGTACAATAAAATCAACTTTAACGCGGTACGTGAATTTTTGGAGCGTACGCGAACAGTTGTAAAAATATATGATATAGTACCTGTTTATATTACGGATACGTATTATTAATTAGCCCTTGACTGCCGCAACTTGCCGTCACAGGTAGAAACGGTCCGCGGTATTGTTTCTGTTTGAAAAGGTACGTAGGACTTTTACAACCGCGTGACCGAAACTACCTACACTGGGAAATACAACTATTGTCGTGCCGCGAAAAGAAGGCACAAGTTGTTTACATTGACGCTCCGCCCGTAGTCCGTTGCCGCTCCTACAATCGCAAGCAAGAAGCGCCGTTGGCCGAAGATGGTGACGAAGACCAACAGCGGCAATCTGAAGTTCGAGCGAGAACGAATGCGTAGCAAGGTGCATTGGCGTAGGCTCCCAATAAAGCGTCAAGTATTCCTAAACCGAATAGTTTGCTTACGGTTTAGGTATTACCGCTGATTTGATACGTAGCTTGCAATGAAAAAACGAATACAATTTAATTTGAATTAGTTCATTCTGCTATAAATAAATTTCAAAATAATAACGATTGTTACGCATATTAAATTGTATTCATTTTTTCATTACGGGAAATTGATCGAATCAGTGATAGTATTTAAGCAGGAACGAAATCATTCTGTTCCTTAATAGCTAACATTTGATTAGAAAGCTACGCCAATGACTCAGCAGTATTCTCTCTCACTCGGTCTCGCTACGGTCGCCGTCGTCGGCCAATGTCGATTCTTGCTTGCGATCGTACGAACAGCAACGGACTACGGGCCCAACGGCGATGTAAACAACTCGTGTCTTCTTTTCGCAGCATGATAATACTTGAAAATTCTCTACACCTATTTTTAAACATTTCTTATTCTCGTTTTATTTCTACGATTGTGCTAATTCAGAAAAGTGCTAACTTTATTGGGTGCGGCATTAGGTATTTCAAACTGGCTTGGAAATAAAGGTATAATGTCACAAAGCGATTGGTGTCTACCAAAATGATTAATTTCGGTGTATTCTTATTATTTTTATTTCTAAAGGCTACGAGAGAAAAAAAAACACGGCTATGTAATCACATCTATTATTAATACAATTGTAATATGTTATTGAATCGAAACTCACCTTCGATGTTTCCGATGAACCAGTCAAGATAATATTGCACTCCTCGCTGCTGTCGGAAACGTTGGAAATTTGGGAACTTTTCGAGCTAAGATCACCAAGACTGGTCTCCTTCTGTTCGTATAGTGCTTCCAAATCTCCCTCTGTGTCCTCTTCGTCCTCGTCGTCCTCGTCATCCTCTCCTTCGATCGAGATCGCTCGATCCTTTGAGTCCATCAGGAAGTTCAGTAACTCAAATTTACTCGAAATATTCTCTTCCTCCGGGGACGTGGACATCTTTTTGAAAAAATCCTCCGGACTCTTGGACAGATAGGTTTCCGTGAGATCCTCGGAATTGGGCTTTTTGAAAACATTGTCCGTTAAATAGGATCCAAGGAACTGGTCGGTGCTGCTCTTCCTATAGTAATCGATGTCACCGAAGTATATTCTGTCTTTGATATAATCTTCCGTTGGCGGTGGACTCAAGGGTAACGGAGGGGGTTCATCGGGAATCTCCTCGTAGATAGGTTCCTTGATCACTTCGTAAGGATTTTCCTCGAGAAAGAGGTTCGTCGACATAAAATCACCGTCCGAGTTCAAACTGGACGTTCTCGAGTAATTTGCTTCGAGGGTCGACTCGGAGCTTTCGTACTCTTTGCTCTTCAACAAACTTTGCTTCAAGATTTTCAGAATTGCCTCGCCGCTACCTTCGTCGAGGATTTCTCCATTTTCTCGGGCCTTTCTCAAGGAATCCTCGAGCAACTTTGAGATCAACGCTTCTTTGGACAGTCCAGAAAGCTTGGTCGAATTTTCAACATCCTTTTGATGAGTCTTTTTCTCCGTTCGTTCCACTCGATCGTTCGTTGCGTGTAATTTCGGACTCTTCTCCGTAACAGAAGTTTTACCATCGAGATCCGATTTGGTTTGCTTGTCAGAATCCGTTGTCGTCTCTGACGTTTTTAATATCGTTTTTTCACCGGGCGCGGCTTCGTTGGCTTTTCGAGAATGTTTCTCCTCTTCGGTCGGTTCAGATTCCGTTTCGAGCAACTTGGGCTTCGTGTCCTCTTTGATCGCCTCAACGACGATGTTGGATTTGTAGTTGTCCAAAATTACGAGAGTGCGATTCTCCGCGGAACTTTTTATCCGTGGTGGACTCTCCGAGTTTACCGAGATCACCGTAGGGTTGTATACACTGTCCTCACCTCCGACGCTGATGGTCACCTTGTTGTCTGATGTTGTTTCGGTACTCGGTGTTGTATCTCCGTTGATTAAAATCGACGTCCTCCTTGCCCCTTTGTTACCCGGCCCTATTTGAAGCCGATGAACGAGAGGGGAGGCTCGGGGACTCACTGTGATTTTGTATACGTTGCTTTCCGTCGTAGGCGATCCAATTTCAACTTTCGAGTACCCGTAGGAATTGGACGTGTTCCACGTGGTCTTCAATGCGGGGCTATTTCGATCCGATTCGGAACGATCCGAGTCCTTTGACTTTATCTCAGGATCACTGATCTTGTAACGGTGTTTCTGTTTTCCAGGTGGGGGGGACCAACTGGTCGGTCTCATTCCTCGAAAGTGATCGTTGTTTTCTTCGAAGTTGCTCTGAGCATCCTTCGTAGCTTCCATTTCCGTTTTAATCACCGGCATCCTCTCTTCGGTAATTTCTTCGAGCTCCTTCACATTTGATAAACGTTGCTCGTACTCCGTTTTAATCGAGTCAATTTCTTTCCCCGAGTGTACGTTTTCCGAGGCTCCTTCCGTGAATTTCGACGAGACGTCTCGTCCATTTGTTTGTTCGTTCGAACATAACAAGGTGTTCGGTGTTCCTTTAATTTTTCTGCAAAGACTAAGTCGCATGGTGTCCATAAAGAGTACATTGCCGGCTGATACTTCGGGCCTATTGTACGATCGTTCGCTCTGGCTGCGCGATAAAGATGATCTCTTCGAGTTTTCTGTAAATTGATCGAAAATATATACAGGCTGTAATTAAGAAACATAATAGTTTAGAGATTTTACCGACGATACGCAATACCCGATGTTTTAAATATTCAAACTATATTAAGCTTTAAAATTTTAATTAGAATATTAAGGAATTCATTTCTGTTATCTCGTAAAAGAGATGCAAATGTTCCGTAATCTATCTACGTATAATATTTGACAAATATTAGTATTCCGTTAATTCTGAGGTTCTTCTAGAATTTAGAATCTATTTATTTTTTAATCAAAATACAAAAATATTTTTAAAAATGATGTTGGAAGATTTTTGAAGACATTAACGTATTCTTTCATAACGAGGGTAACTTATTGAACAATCTATCGTATTATTTAGATGGAACTGAAATGAAATATGTCGCATTCTTTCATGAAATTATCATAGATATTCTAAAATTTTTATTTGCGATAAAATACACACGAAACGTCGTTTGTGAAAGTATTTCTAATTCGTAGGAAAGTTTTCAAAGCAGTTACATAATTATTCTTTTGCGACATATCTCTATAAATAAATATATCGAGAAGGAAGCGTAAAAATGATAATAAAAGAAATTAGGATCTGCAAGTCGTTAAATTAATAACGGAAAAGTATACCGTGTACATACGATTTAGAAATACTACAGCAAATAATGCAATGCGCCTGAAATAAAAGGACTCTGCACATCATCGAAGAAAAATAATTTCAGGTTCAACGGCGTTGAATATATTTTGAGTTTATAGAGATAAGTAAAGGCCTATTATAATATAGTATAGATTATAATCGCAAGCAAGCTGTGAATATTGCTGAAAAGAAGAGAAAACTCGTGAGATTTCTAAAAAGCATTATTACACGCTATAATACCCGGAGAAAGGGGAGCTCTGCGAACGATCCGACGATTTATGAGATTCGAAGCCAGGCGAACGTCTCGTGAAATGATCATTGTTTATAAACACGTAATCAACCATCAACGGTCATCAACCATCAACGATACATTTTTATTTCACCGAAATTAATTTTCGATCGAAATTGAATAATTACAGGTTACCGTAAAGATTTTCTTTAACGAATTATAGATAATCCGCGCGTTAATATCGCAATGAAAAATGTCTTTACGCATGATAGCGTGGGAAACGCTAGGTCAAATTTTTGATAGACACATTTTCAATTTTACTTTGTGTTTGCGTTCCCTGTCCAAATGCTGCCCGTTCCCCGTTTTAATCGAATCAATTTCTTTCTCCGAGTATTCGAACTTCTTTTATCCTTTATTATTCTTCCTCGGTTAAAATAAAATTTTAGTTTACACAACAGTACATGCGTAACTAAATGTTCGTTGCAAAGATGCGTGTACGATTATCCCGTCAAGGTTCAAAATCAACGTAATGTGTATTATTAGAAAAAAAAAAGAAAACCGCTATGAAAATGATCCGACAGAATGAGTACTAATTTGGAAAATAACTGGAATTCTTACCCTCGGACTTCAAAATCAAGTCTTTCTCGTCGACAGCAATGCCTGGAATACGCTCCTCACGATTTTCGATCGCGCTCGCGCTCGCGATCTGTTGCTCGGCATCGTCTTCCATTTTAATGACGGTTTTTTCCTCTACCCTTTCCTTTTCTTCGTCCCCTTTCTTCGTATTCTCGCGTTTCGTCGAATGAATAATTTGATTCGGGATGTTTTCAGGAATTTCTTCGCTCGGTTGTAACGTCTCGTCGTTTTCTTTGTTCCTCGGGTGAGCACGCTCCGCATCGCCAAAGGGAACGAGCCCGTCTACTTTAATACCATCGGTATTAATGGGGTTTTGGCACACATCCTGCGGGACTTTTGGCTCCTTCAGTCTAATTCTGTCCATCTTTGGATCCCTGATATTCGGAACGGTGATGAAATTGTATTTTTCTTTTTGTTCGTGCGTCGTAACGGACACTTCCTCTTCCTCTACCTCCTCCTCTTCGTTCTCTTCCTCTTCCTCGGATTCGTCATTGCCCTGTTCCTCTCGACCGGTGACACAATTCCCGATCCTCCCGATTCTGCTCCAGGAGAGTCGCGTGGACTCCGATGGTTTCTCAGGCGCGAATATAACGTTGTCGACGTTGAACAGGACGTTCTTCCGTCTGGTCTCGAGCACCTTTCCCCGTTTCAGAATACTTTTCAGTGTTTGTTTGGCTTCCTTGAGTCTCCTCGGTGGTCGCTTCGGTGATACCTTTGGTATGGGGATCCTCGTGACCGGTAGAACGTCCTCGTCATCCGAGATCTCTCGTGGTTCGCTGAATACCCTGATTCTCTGACCACCGATCGCTGCCACGGCGCTTCTGTTCGGTATCCTTTCGATCGATTTCACTTTCGAGGGATCGAACAAACTGGAGAGCGGTCTGGCGTCGTCTTGCTCGAGGGCGTTGTCCGACAGGTCGTCGCTGAGATCGTCCTCGTCCTTTTGCTTCTTCAATAAAAGATACGGATTCACGTCGCACTCGAGGATGCTCTTTCGCGAATCACAGGCGCTCGATGGTCGCTCTTTCCACTCGTCTTGGTTGCTTTTCGTCTGACCTGTTTCCGGCGTTTTCGCTAGCGCGTTATCCGGCCAATCGTTCCTGACGCCTCTGACCTTTTTCGGCACACGAACCAACCTTCCAGGCACGGTCGATGATGGATTCCGTGGATTCGTCAACGTTGGCGCCTCCTCGAGCCACTCGTCGGTGGTTGGGCCGGTGAAGTTCGCTCGTGATTTGCGTGCCATCTCCTCGTAACTTGTAGCTGCCTCCTTGTCGAACCATTCGGATCTCGAGGAAGTACTTTCGATCGAGCCCTTTCGTTCTTTCGCATTTCGCGCCACGCTCTGGCTCCGTGAATCGCGTTGGGATAATGGCCGATGCGGTGAAATGCTCCGAGCCCTCGTTCTCGGTTCCACCAGTCGATTTCGACGCATCTGGTCGTAAGGATCGTCCATCGGGGACCTTAGCACTCCTATCAATTATTCCTTTTATTTATTCACTCCTCTATTAAGTATGCTCGAATGCTAACCCTTTGCAATCCAATGTCGCGCTACTTTCGAATGTACGATTCTTTTTTTTCGAAATCACGAACGATCGCAGTAAAATAATTGATTATTTATTAATCGGAGTTATTAATTGGCTACGAGAGTGTGTTTGTTACTCTCTTCGAGGAACTACCACCTTGAATAATACAAAATAGTACAAAATAATTAATTATTTCGCAAAAAGTTATACTTTCCTGTATTGTTATTCGCTTTGTTCTCGATCTCCGTTTCGAACACATTGTTAACAAAGAATGACCGTGTCGTTCCAGAGAATCTAGCACTACGTAACTCCTTTATCGTGATCATTTTTGTTAAACATCATTTATACGGAACAAAGGAACGATATCAGATATCTGTTACGAGTTACGATGTCGAGGTTTATCTACTATATGGTAATATTTATAAATTTATTTAATAATTCTAATTCTTGATATTATTTGACAAAAGACATTGAACTGCAAAGGGTGTACATAAAGCGTGTGTTGCACAATTGGAATGGGTTGTACATATATCCTGTTTCGTTCCGGATGGATAAAAATGTTGAACGGAAAAAAGTTTAATCACGCTTTTTTCTTTTCGAATAGAAACATGCACGTTTTTTGTACGTAAATTGATATTTCGCCATTAGTAAAATTACTACTTTACGAGATACTTTATGAATTTCTTTCTCAACTACTTTTTTTTTCCTGCAACAAAACAAGAAATACGACTCTTTCTTGTTACACAACGTTATTAATTGGCCACGAGAGTGTGTTTGTTACCCTCTTTAAGGAACTATCACCTTGAATAATACAAAATAGTACAAAACAATCAATTATTTCGCAAAAAGTTATACTTTCGAGATATGTATAAGAGATTGCGATAACGAAATGTTGTATTTTTGGTAAATAATGTTGTCATTTCGATAAAATTGCGGTTGCAATTTTTTATCAGAGGTGACAATACTAACATACTTTGTTCTTAATTATCAGCTCGTGTTATATTGAAATTACTGACCACAAACCGAAGTCTTCGATTGATTAACTGATCAATTGCAAAATGAAACGAAATGGCAAGGTGACGTTCGAGCGTCACCGACGATACTATCTAAATTTATCGCTTTTTGAAAACTTTTTAGATCGATTTTGTACTTTGTAATAAATAGTTAGTGCAGTCCCTGTTCATATGAAATCATTTTTCCTCAGTTGGATGAAATGGCATCATCCCCGTAGCTGTATTTCATTCGTTAATGAAAAGAGTCATTGTACCATTTTTTCATGAAACGGTATCAATGGATCGATAATGTTTTCTCGTTAAAAATAAACTCGAACACGATTTTTCAAAACTATTTTCAATAATATGTAAATGAAAAAAGAAAAGTTATTTTTCATTAGTGGATTCCTCGTGCGAGACTCGATTTCAAACCGCGACGAAAAAGTTTGATTCGTAGAAGAGAAGAAAGGGTGTTTTTATTTTACTTGTAGAAAATCAAATGGTTCATTTTAATTGTACACAAGTAAAATTTGGAAAAAATTAAATTAATTGGCCCGAAAATGTAAAAAGATTTACCATAATACATGTATATAGAATATAGTATAGAATACTAACAAACGTGTTAATTTCTAACGACTAAATTTAATATTTTCATTGTTTTTGTATAAATGGCATAAAGCGCGTGCACACGTAGTAAACAAACGGAGTACAACGGTGAGAATGAAAGTGGCAGTAGTTACACAGATTCTACATTTATCGTAAAATATATTTTTGATAGTAAATTTTGCAACTAGAATCTTTAGGAATTTAGAAATTGATTAGTACTAATTGATATAAAAAATATGCGTGTTAATTGTAGGACGTATTCTTTCCCTTACTCACATTTCCGGTGAAGCGTCGAGATAACACGAACGAAAAAGATTGACAGTTATTAACATTTCGAAATGGTGTAAAATTCGATATCAATGAACAAAAAAAAAAAAAGAAAAGAGGGCTCACCCGCGAGACTGGGTCTCGACCTTGAGGAAATCGGTGGAAGTCGACATGTTCCTCCCAAAGGTACACCAGCCAATCGGTGACCGCCGCACTTGCGGCAATTGCCGAACTTTCTGGTGGTTCCGCTGAGAAATTCTGGACAGGAACATACTACTAATATTGGCGCTCCCGGGGGCGGCGGAGGCGGGGGTGTCATGAAGCCACGCGGCTCGTGACCAGCCCTCGAAGATCGAACCGTGCCATAGAGCCATGGATCACCATAAATCACTTGTCGCGAGAGTCCACTACTGCCGCTTATCGTACCCCAACCCTTTCC